>NC_051217.1:14530000-15130000 GCF_015220715.1 Pygocentrus nattereri
CTTTATTTTCTACACCCCTTGTACATGACACACAAAAAGAAGTAAAGGGAAACCAATGAAAGAAAGAGAAAACAGAGGGAAAGACAACACAAAAATAAAACTGGCAATAGCGAAACAGTTGTAGGTTGTTTTCAAATGGTGGAAAAACACACACACTAAAAGTTAGCAGGTTTTGATCTGAAAGTGACAGCATGCTAAGAGCTGCACACATCGACCCCCTCTGAACACACTGTCACTTGAACTGTCGTTACCACAGAGACTGAGTCTCTCCTAACAGAAAGCAAGTTAAGGAGTTTCAGACGCCTTTTTTTCCAGTAAATAACATATTGAGTGCAAGCAGTCTTTTGCTGTGTTATCTCAGTGTGTACTGCCAGAGTAGAGCTGCAGGATCTACCAAGCAGACCTCTATCATTAATTATTCAACACCAGAGAGAAAGGGGCAGCATAAGAGAGAGAAGGAGAGAGTGAGAGAGAATAAGTGAGCAATCTATATCTTTTAAACCTATAAACAAAAGCTTTTCCTCAAAGGATTCTACCAAGTTTCTTAGTAAGAACATCAGGAATGCAGATCACAGTCAGTCACTCTGTGCTTAAGGAGCTCTGCTGCACAGCACCATTTGCAAAGTAAGAGTGCATTAAATTAGCATCCAAGCAGGGCTATGAATGCTTCCCATCAACTGCCATTATGCGATCCTGCGCACAGAGCTTGATATGGAGCCAAGCCCAACTTTTCAACCCCATCGCTTTGTGTCATCTCACATTGTGCCGTTACTGTTTAACATCCCTGCAGTGCCCCAAAAATCTCTAGCACATTCACTAACCCCTAATACGCTGACAGGCACCATATAGAGCCGACGCTGTTACACTCTGCACTCAACACCCGGACAGGGAGGAGGGGAGATAGTGGGATGGCATTTCAGAGATTTTTCAAAAATTCTTCAACTCGACTCCCAGACTCCCTTTGGATCTGACCTTGAGCTCATCCTCACTGACACGAGTTTGTGTTTCAGGTAAAGAGGGAGAAAAAAACTGAGAGGAAGCAGAAAGAGTGAAAAAACAGCAAGAAATGGGGATGAAGTGATGGAGAGAGCAAGAGGATGAGAGAGAGAGAGAGAGAGAGAGAGAGAGAGAGAGAGAGAGAGAGAGAGAGAGAGAGAGAAAAGAAAAAGAAAAAAGGGGGGGAAGGAAAACAGAGAAGAGAGAAGCAGAGAGAAAAAGAGAGAGGGAGAAAAAAGATAGAGGGATGAGATGGAGAAGGAAAAGGAGAAAGAGGTGAGGGGACAGTGAAGCAGAAAAGAAAAGAAAGAACAGGGAGAGAGGAGAGAGAGAAAAAGAGGGAGAGATAGAAATGGAGGGGAGGGAGAAAGAAACAGACACAGATAGAGGGGGGAAAAAGATGAGAGAGGAAGAGAGAAAGAGGGGGAGGAAGATGGAAATAGAAAAGAGAAGGAGAGAGAAAAAAAGAGAGGGAGAGAAAGAGAGAGAAAGACTGAGAGACACAGATGGAATGGAGAAGGAAATGGAGAAGGAGAACGAGAGAGAAGGTGGGGGAGAAGAAGAGAAGAAAGATAGAGGGGGGAGGGGGGAGAGAGAGGAAGAGAGATGGAGGGGAGGAAGAAGGAAACAGACAGAGAAAGAGAGGGGGGAAGAAAGGATGGTGAGAGAGGAAGAGAGAGAACGAGGTTTGAAGAGGGAAACAAAAAAGAAGGAAAGAGAAAAGGTGAGAGGGAGAGAAAGAGAGAGAGAAAGGATTGGGATGTAGAAGGAAATGGAGAGAGAAAGAGAGATGGAGGGGAAGGAGAAGGAAACAGTGGGAGAAAGAGAGAGAGGGGGAAGAAGGGATGAAAGAGAGGAAGAGAGAGAGAAGGAGGTTGGAAGAGGGAAGCAGAAAAAGAGAAGCAAAGAGAAAAGGAGAGAAAGAGAGAGAAAGGGATGGAATGTAGACAGAAATGGAGAGAGAGAGAGTGAGAGAGAAAGAGAGATGGAGGGGAAAGAGAATGAAAAAGAAAGAGAAGGGGGATAAAGGAAGAGAGAGAAGGAGGTTGGAAGAAGGAAACAGAAAAAAGAGAAGGAAGACAAAAGGAGAAAAGGAGAGAGACAGATGGGATGTAGAAGGAAATGGAGAGAGAGAAAGAGAGCGAGAAGGTGGGGGAACAGAGAAGAGAGAGAAAGAGGGAACAGAGAGAAAAGGAAACAAAAATGGAGAAGGAGAGAGGAGAGTAGAAAAGCATATAGATAGATTTCACATTTCTAAAGCACACATACACACCATAATGCTTAACAAATAACCAAATAAATAAATAAAATCCACATTAAAAATCTGATTATGCAATATCACTGAGTGATAATTAAGGATTTTTGAGTTCTCAGTGTGAAATCTGTAATTTTCGAAAGTAAAGTAATTCGTTTAGCAATGATCCTGTGAAATCTGTCATTAATCTTCAACAGGAGAGATCTAAAATAGCAGGTGTTTATCTGCACTCTAAAAGCTGTTGATTAAGTGAAGCCCAGGAGATTTTTTAAAAAACTAATATGACAGATTCAACAATTAATTATATTACCAGCATTAGGATGCAATCACTTGGCCTGATTCCTGAATATTCATATGGCCATATTCATAGTCAGTAAGGTGAACTAGAAAGCAAGGTAGCTAATTAGAATCAGATGAATCACAATCAGAATCCAGCTTTATTGGCCAGGTATGATATGCATACAAGGAATTTGGTTTTGGTTACAGGAGCTCACAGTCCACAGTATCAGATGGACATTCACATGTAGAGAATAAGATAAAATAAATATAAAATATAAGAAAATAAAAGAAAATAAAACATGCACTCCTACCATCACTCACTCACTCACTCTCACACACACAAATACACACACATACACACACACACACATTCATAATGGGTGTATAGTTAAAGGGTGTATAGTGGCAGAGAAAGGGATCAATGAGGTGACAGTCAGATAAGTGGGGTAATATGGCAAGTAATTAAGATGCTAGAACAGACATTGGTGTCAGAGGATGGAGCTGAACTTGATACTATATACCAGTATATGTAGAAGTGCAGTTGAAGCTGAAATATTGTTGTTGTGTAATATTTTAACTGTTCAACTGGCTTGTGGGAAGAAGCTCCTTTGTAGCCTGGATGTCCTGATCCTCATCTGGCTGAAGCGCCGGCCTGAGGGAAGGAGCTGGAACAGGTGGTGTCCGGGGTAAGAGGGGTCTATGGAGATCTTCTCTGCACACTTCCTGGTTCTAGAGGCATGCAGTTCCAGCAGTGTAGGCAACTTAACCCCAATTGTCCTCTATGCAGATCTGATGATGCGCTGCAGACTGTGGAGGTCATGCTTGGTAGCTGAGCTGCCCCACACTGTGATGGATGTGGTGATGACAGTCTCTATGATGGCTGTGTAGTACCGCACCATCAACTTCCTCAGCTGATGCAGGAAATACATCCTCTGCTGGGCTCTCTTAATGATGTTGCTATCCCACTTTAGGTCCCTGATGATTGTTTTGCCCAGGAACTTGCAGGATTCCACTGCCATCACAGTTCTGTCCAGGATGGTGAGTGCTGGCAGGGAGTCTAGCAGAGGATCTGTGATGTTCTTCAGATGGGTGAGCACCAGACTCTCGAAGGATCTCATGACTACAGAGGTCAATGCAATGGGTCTATAGTCATTCAATCTTTTGATGGTTGCTTTCTTGGGAACTGGTACTGTGGTGGAATGTTTGAAGCCAGAAGGTACGACAAACAGCTCCAGTGACTTATTAAATAGCGCTGCAAGCTGGTTGGTGCAGACCTTCAGACAGGAGGGTGATACACCATCTGGTCCTGGTGCTTTCCTCTCTTTTTGTCTGCTGAAGAGTCGATGCATGTCCTTTTTGCAGATCTTCAGGGCAGGCTGAGTAGATGGCTTAAATCTGTGCTGAATGGGTATGAGAAGCTGCTGGACTTTTCAAACCTGCAGCAAAAGGTGTTAGGCTTACGGTCGCCTATTGTCTGGGGGTGGGTGGTCCTTTTGTAGCTGGTGATGTTCTGTAGGCACTTCCACATGGTTGATGGCTCCTTTTGGAGTAGCAATTTCTTTATTGAGTGTGTTCCTAGCCTGATTGTTCGGAGCCCGATCTCCACTCCTATATGCTGCTTATTTAGACCAGTGCAACTGTTTCAGTCTGGCATTAAACCAGGACTTGTCATTGTTATATTTAATGCGAGTCCTGATGGGAACAGATCACACTGTGTAGGATGTCACAGTATCCATATATTCATCCAGGCTACCTGTACCTGTAAACACACTCCAATCTGTTAATTCCATGCAGTCCTAAAGCCTTTCTTTATCCCCAATGGTCCACTTCTTCACAGAGCTGACTGCAGGTTTGGCACACTTGAGCTTCTGCCTATAGGTTGGAAGGAGGTGGATTAGTGAGTGATCAGAGAGGCCCAGAGCAGCATGGGGAAAAGAGCGATAGGCCCCCTTTAACACAGTATAGCAGTGATCTAAAATGTTATTCTCCCTGGTGGGGCAGGTAACATGCCATCTGTATTTAGACAGTTCACTGGTGAGTTGTGCTCTGTTGAAGTCCCCCAAAATCATAAAAACAGTCTGTGTGTTTGAGCTCCATGCTGGTGATTTGGTCTGCGAGAGCACGCAGTGCCTCATGCACGGACGCCTGGGGTGGAATATAGACTCCTGTGAGTACAATAGATGTAAATTCACTCGGTGTGCAAAATGGTTTGCAGTTTATAAGTGTTTCCAGGTTTGGGCTGCATGTTTTCATTAACGCTCTGATATCTGTACATCAGCCTTGGATGATGTAAAAGCAGATTCCGCCACCTTTCTTCTTGCCCAAGAGCTCCGTGGAGCAGTCTGCTCTGTAGAGGTTATCCAAATTAGATGCTTTATTGTAGCATAAAATGACCAAAAACAAAATTAATCGTTAACTGCTTATTATAATGGTTCCAGCTGTCTCTCTCATGCAGGTGGAAAATGAACTACCATCAGTTGCATTGGTTCCTGTTTGGGTAGGTTCTTATGTATGAAAGTGCAGTTGAAAAACACCCATGTTAATGTGGAATTCAAGTGATGTGTACAGTCACATATGTGTATATTGAGTATTTTACGATTACTTTGATCATGTCTCAGCCAATCAGACTTTCTACCTTGAACTATCCATTTTACATATATAATACCCTGACATTGAAGGCTAATCCCTGTGAATCTGTAAACAAATCTTGCCATAGTAATTATCAGTTTCTTTAGTTGCATGGTTTTCACTAGTGTGCAGGAGCAGGGTGTAGACTGGATGTCCCAGCGAGAAAGTACGACAATATGAGTCACATCAGGGGAGTCCTCAAGCCTCTCAGCTGCTGGAATGGGAAAGTAACTCTTCTCTGGCCTCGGAGGACTCCGCTCCTGTTCGGGCTGGCAGCTGTGGAGGCGATGGGGATGGGTTCTCAGTGTTTACCGGATGGAGGGCACACCCCTGAGGTATTCCCTCGCAATGTTCACTGCAGCCAGATGCCGCTAATTAGCTTCTGGTTTTAGCTCACAGCTACAGCAGATGGCATGGTTTAGAGCCAGAGCTAAGAGGAATGAGGAGATTAACGCTTAAAAACAGACAGGGCGATGGCGGGTGTCGAAAGAAAGAAGCAGCAGACTGTGATGGACCAGACCAGCTTAGGGCATGTCAGCAGTGCATTCACACATCCACCTGGCAAGTGAGCTTTGCTGACAAGCCAGCAAGAGTGACTTTTACAGATTCCGCAGCTGAATCTGGCAACTGAAGCTTGGCAAGGATCTCACTTCTGTCGACATTTCAGGCTGGCCGGAGCATGTTGGAACTCTTTACGCTTTCTAAGTGACGGCTGACATTTGAAGGCAAAATCTGTACACACCCTGAGCTTCAATGTAGAACCTACTTTTTTCCTTTTTTATAATGTAGTTAGTTCAGGCAGGCGTGCGGCACAGAAATTTCATTTTTGAAATCGCACTTTATTGCTGATAAGTATCCTCTTGACCATAAAAAGGAGGTAATAGCCGAATAAAAGCACGCTTAGGCACTTTGCGCACCCAGAGCATGCTTGGGTGCAGTTTAAGAGAATCAATAGGCAAGAAATATCTCCATAATATCAATTCTAACAGTGCCAAGATGGCAGATGTCAGCTCCACCAGCAATCTTTAAAGAGTTGCTCTTGGCTTATGGTTAGTTTGAAGGCTTATATGAATTGATAAACAATAAAAACATCCAGTTTTCACTGACGTTATTTTAAAAAAGGGGTTGACCATCCCCAGTTTCTCATAAAAATGTCACACAATGAGCTTTATCACCAAACACGTCAACGCAAATCGATGTGCCGCTAAAAGCTATGATGTCGCAGATAAATAAATAAGGTTCCCTCAGCCTTAAACATAAAGATGATAAGACAGCACGACAGCCTCCTGACCTTGGGCTTGTTAACAGTGGCTATAGAGGAACTCATGCATTAAACATGGCGCCAGTGGATCAGAGGAGGCCCAGCGAGGGGGACCAAAGCCACAGCTGGATTCTTTTCCACTGCCGCTGAATTGATCAGACAGTCCTTCGGCTTTTGCTTGCCTTTGATAACACAGACGGGTCTATTTGGGGTGGCACAGTCATACGCTCCTTGAGGGAGAGAGACATCAAGTAAACAGGTAGCTTAGGCTTCAGATTGACGTGTTCAAAAAAATCAAAGCCTCTTTTTTTTTGTTTCGTCACAGTCACTTTTCATCTTTTCTAGGTGGGGAGATGGGAGGGAGTGGGAGACTGACTGAGGGTTTCCAGTGAAGTAGACAACCAAATCTAGTTTGTGTAGCGACAGATAAACAGATTAATCTGTTTGAATGGACAAGCTTTGCATAAGCACACAGCCTGTTTAAGTTTGAGCAAACATGCTGTGGGGCAAATTGTCCACTCAGGCACTGTATCATGATCTGGGCAGACATGGCTATGACAAAACCTGTACCTGAGGGACCAGCTTGTGTAATCTGCATAGAGAAGTACTGCCAATAGAATGGGGCACTACAGCCAATGAGCATAAGGTCACTATGTCCAATGCCAAGGATATAAAGCCCCCCAGCACTGGGCTGTGGAGCAGTGGAGCTGTGTTCTCTACTGTGATGAAGCACCATCAAATACCATTGGGATGCCTTAGAGTGGCATTTGTGATCCTAAACTAATCCAACATCAGTAACTAACCTCAGTGATTCTCTTGCGGCTGAATGCAATCAACTACTCACAGCATTGTTCCACCATGCAGTGTAGCCTTCCCAGATAGAGGCTGTGACTGCAGCAAACTTCCTATTAATAACCTTGATTTTAGAAGAAGCATTGAATGAGCAGATTTTATACCTGTATGTGTACATTCAAGTACATATGGAATGAACAGCCACTTTACATGCCTTTAAATACACATACTCTGACAAAGTGATGCATTTGATTCCAAAGTGTTCATCATTTCTGCATAAATTAAACATATCAACAAAATTATTACTCAGATTAAGCAAACTAAAAGACAAAACTGTGTTGAAAGTAAATGCAATGCAATGTAGTGTCAGTTTCTCAGACCTGGATTTGGCCTAAAGCTGCCAGTATACTTCAAATGGCAAAATAACCAAACAAAACCAAACTACTGCCTGTCATGCTGTGTAAGTATTCTTAAAAGAACTTGTGTATGTCCTTAGCCTCGCAAGAAGCTAGGAGAAGTAAGAGTGAAGTACAGAATATACAGTCTGCAGCATTCCGTCTCATGCAAAAGTTTGTGCCCCTGATCAAATTATGTTTTATTGATTTGCTAATTGAAAATTAACTCACACATCCTCCACAAAGAACACAGCTACTGTTTAATTGCAGAATTGAACAAACTGGGGAAAACCTGCATTCTGATGCGATGGGTTTTCATGCTTTGCAATGTACTATCAAAAGCACTGCAGTCACTAAGTTTAAATTACGCTGCAGTCGATAGCTTGGCTGGTAGCACAGTCTGTACTCTGCTAGCAATGGGAACAGATTGCGACTTTCAAAAACTCTGGAAGCACACGGTTGACTTGTGTGCTCAAAAGACCGATGCAGAGCTGTCCCTCTTCAGTGCTAGGCCTTTAGAAGAAATCAGCTTCGATCAACAATTAGCACTTTTAAAAAGCATCAAATCTGGGTGACAGTAAACATTGGCAACCTCTGCAAATTGCTGCTGAGTGTGCCAAAAACTTTTCTTGCTTGCGTCGATTAAAAACTTACATGAGAAACACAATGAGTCAGGAGAGACTGTCTGACATTGCAGTTGCTGAATAGTGAAGAGGCCATTCACACGGACGAAAAAAGAAACATTCAGTGCATTTGATGCTGTGCCTGGAGGTTGCTGTCTTGCACTTCACTATGGTAGGACACCATTTATACTTTGACAAATATAGGTTAATTGCGAAATATAGGTGTTATACTATAGTTGACTGAGATGGCTTGCCATATATATATATACGTATATATACATACACATATATATACATATATATATATATATATATATATATATATATATATATATATATATATATATATATATATACACATACATACATACATACACACACACACACACACACACACATATATATATATATATATATATATATATATATATATATATATATATATATATATATATTCATGTATATATATTTCATATATATATATATATGTAGTTCATGTTGAGACTTGACCTTGAGCGGCATCTCTCATTAAGAGTAGAGGAGTAAGTGTCTGTGTTTACATGCAAAGATTTTTGCCAATCCGACTGAATATAATCGGATTACAGATTCAGACTGAGGTGTTTATTCTCACTCTATTCAACATTCTGATGAAAATCTTCGTTTACATGCTCACTACAAGTAATCCGATGCAACACGACACGCATCTGTGGAGTAGCGCTGAGAGTAAATGTTACCATGACAACAAACATCACGTGAGGTCCAGTCAGCGTGAGATGAGCTTCCAGTTGGCATCTACTAGCCACCTTTACATGCTGTTTACAGTGCTGTAGCTCTGTGGTATGACACTACATGTCTTTACTGAAGTCCAACTTTGTGTAATTTATTTTTATTTGTGCAGGACTGTGAAGTCCTATAGGCTGTGACTGAACACAACTTCAGCACAATTGAAGTTTTATTTAGTTTTTATTTTCTTTTGTTACACATATCTGAACTGAGACACAGTAATATGTGACTACATGTCTTATATTTGAGACTACAGCTCCCTAATCTATTACAAATCCACTTTTGTGTTTTGTAGGTTCAGTATTACTGCCTAGTATGTGAGTGAATAAAACTCCCGAACAGTTTTTAACAATGATGCAGCGGTTTGGGTAAATCACTGTATTGTGTGCGTTGCGTGCTGAAACAAGCTGTCTAATTTATTTGGCGATCTCCCACTGACTGTGATTGGTCCTAATCACTGCATCATTTGTTGTGAGACCTCCCCCAGACTGTGACTGGTCCTTATCACTGCTTCATTTTGTTCTGAGACCCCCCAACCTTGATTGGCCTACTGCACAGAGCAAGAGTCTAGCAGTGCTGAGACATGGAATTCTATGTAAGTATACTTGCAATAATATATTCAGTTGTGGTTGGATTTAATTTTGCTCTTTTTTTCAATTCATGTATGCTGTCAGATTTAGTCCATGTACTACCTGATAGTAATGCAAAAAAGCAATAAGTCATATGTGCAAGATTCGCAATGCACACATGCAGGTCAGAGCTATTCAGCACAATGAATAGCTCTTACCAACCACCATCTGATAGACGTCTTCAAGGACTGGAGCTGAACGATCACAATCTATGTAACTCAAGATTGAGTTCTTTTTATACAAGAAGCTATGCTGAGTAGAAAACATGAGAGAAAGAAAGAACAGAGATAAACAGTTATCTCCAGCATCGTGACCTTTAGCAATTCACAGAAGACCATGGACCATGCTGAGAGTGGCTGACCCACTGCTTTGATTGGCAGGATCGTGCTTAGGGGCAGCATTTGGAGGATTAACACTTTTTATAGCCTTAGCCTCCACCGTCAGACGCTCAGTGAGATATATGAGACGGGGGCCAGGCACTGATGGACTTTTTGTTACTGAAGTGATGCAGAGTAGCAGGTCTATGACTTTATGACTCAGATGAAATGTATTTAAGACTACTGGCAACTGAAGCTACAGCAGTTTTCCTTTAATACAGATCTAGTAGAGCTACACAGTTACACAGCTTTTAATGGCACATTTTAAAAGAATATAACTGCACAAATGGGGTTTAGAAATGTAGGGACAGTAATTATCTTAATAAAAAAATCTGTTTTCACTAAAAAACAGAACAATAAAATAAAAAGGCTACAGATGTGACATGGTGTGCAGAGTCACTACAACTTGCAATGGATTATAGTACGATTATGTTTCCTAGCTAAAGCTCCTGAATACATACCTGAGGGTACACAGCTACTAGACTGCCTGAGCCGACAGAGAAACATTACACCACAGATACTAGGCTACCTGTAAGTCATTGTATAATGTAAAATGCCATTAGTTATGCAATTATGTAATTATATATGAATGTTACAGCAAAGTGCCAAGTCCTCCAGGGCTTAAATCGGGTAATACATCAATATGCATAATGGCACACTTAATAAATATAACTGCACAAATTGGCTTTAGAAATTTAGGGACAGTAATTAGGTTAATGAAAAAATTCTGTTTTCACTGTTAGTAACAAAAATATGGTATAATTCAAAAGCAATCATTGCTCCTAGAAACAAGCAGAGAAAGTCTGTTGAAAATGTGCATAAGCTTTATATTGATTTACATTACATGAATTTTTGTCACACCTCCTGCCAAAGACCCCTCCTCTGCCTGTTTCCTTTCCCCTGCGGGATCACTTGAGTCCATGGACTGTCTAGATGAGCCCAAATCCCGTGAGTCAGTGGTAGATCACATGACTCTCCACCCATAGCCATCTACCAGTGAACATTAATATCAGCGCGCCTCCTCACCAGACTTCTAAGGCGTCATATGGTTTGTCATTTCATTTCATCAGTTAGATAATATTTAAGCCCAGGTTTTAGTTTAATTCATTGTGAAGTATTGTCGACTCTTTCTGTTGCGAGTATTCTTTGTCTGTAAAGCCTTTTCTGTGATTTTATGTTTTTGCTCTTTTGTGTTTGCCCTTTTTGGTTGGACTGCTGTGTATTTCATGCTTACTTGGTTTTCAGTCTTGGACTAGTTCTTGGTTTATCTCTGGATGTCCCTCTTGTTTTGGTTATCCTGCTCCCTGGTACAGACTCCAGCCTGTTATAATCATACTCTTTGTATCACTACCAAACTGTTAAGTAAACTTAAACCCGGTCTTTTTATCTGCTCATGTCTTATCAGTGTTGACTTTGTAACAATTTGTGTTTATAATGCTTGTAATCCTCATAAATTAGGACCGCTCTCAATTCCCTCTCCTAAGTAAAGTAAGTGCTTACATAAATATTGTACATTGCTGTTTATGTGCATTCCAGTGTATGTATACTGGTGATATATGCCTGCTGCTTTGTACCAATTTTGTTTGATTTATTGTTTGAATGTTTCCCCGCTAGCTAAGGAGATCCCCACTGTACCAACTGAGACAATCTGCCTTGGTCAGCAGTTTAAGCAATGCTACACCACAGCTACATGGCTGCCTGGACCAGCCACTTGAGCAACACTACACCACAGTTACTAGGTAGGCTACCTGTAGCACACTGTTAGAAAAAAGGTACTGTGCAGGAAGATATTTATTCATCAAGGTACAAACTATGTAAATCAAAAGTACAACAAGGATATTAGGGTCCAATTGTCTTAAATATATTTAAGATAGGAGAAAAGTATTTGTATTTCTGTACCTTTTCATAACCTGATGTTTTAAAACAGAACAATAAATGTGCAGAGTCATTAAAACTTGCAATGGATTATAGCACAGTTATGTTCCCCAACTAAGGTAACTAAAGATGTACCTGAGGATATGCTGCTACTTGACTGCCTAGGCTGCCGCTTGAGAAACACTACACAACAGCTGCTAATAATGTCATTAGTTATGCAATTATATAATTATATATGAATACAACAGCAAATGACAACTCCTCCAGGGCTTAAATGGGGTAGTATTGGGAATCACTGGGAGAAATGTAGTTACAAGTGTGGGTTTCTTACCTGATCTTGATAAGCAAAGAAGAGAATGATGAACAGAATCTCCAGCAGGAAAATCAGGAGGAGCAGAATGAAAAACTGCAGAGAGAGAGGGAGAGAGAGAGAGAGAGAGGGAGGTCTGAGTGAGACGCAGTGTAGATGGATGGTGTACATTCAATCGATCAGTAGAAATATTTCATGACTGACAGCATGGATGAGTAGGGTCAGGTCACTCTTGAAACACACAGGAGAGTGATTTAGCCCAACTGCCTTGGCTTATTTTTAGAGAGGAGCTATATATCTCCTTCTCTCCTATATCTTTCACTCTGATTAGCAATACTGCTGTGTCATTGACTTATAACAGAACGCTTTGCTGGAGAACCAAAGACAGCGGGCCTCAATTTTCATATAAAAAAATCATCTGAACTCAGTCACACAGCAATATCTGTCATCATTATTGAATTGGAGAAAAGCGAGTATGAAGAAGAAGACATGGAGACATAAACTGTGAAAGAACTCATCAGGAGGAACTACAATGGATTTCTATTATAGCTTTTCTAAGTTGTTTGAACTCTGTTTTCCATTCTGAATGCTCAAATTGATCATAGGCTTGCTGGCCAAAAAAACAGTTTCTTTGCAAAACAGACTGAGTAGACCGATCCTCACAAAACACTCAACATGTGACACAAAAGCAAACTTTTCCCATCTAATACTACAACTGACAGTCTGGAAAGTCAAGCCCTTCAATCATTCGTTAAACAACAACAAATTTACCCAAAGTGTCTGTGTAGTACTATCTGCTAATCTGTTACTGTGAATAATTGTAGAATGTAAATACCTATAGAAATGTGAATATCAGAAACACATTTTGGTGCAATGTATTGCAAACCCCCAACCAACCAATCAAAAAAAAAAAAACAACAAAAACAAAAAAAACAACAAAAACAATAGCCCAAAATATTCAGAAACAAACATTTGTTTTTTCCCACACTCTTTAGCGACATATGAAAGGGGTGAATGAAGCCTACACTCTTACATACATGGTTCTATATAGAACATTTCTGAAAAGGGTTCTATATAGCAATAAGGGTTCTGATATTGTTACTATATCAAGCTTGTAACAAAAGAAGTAGCCTTTCATGACCAAAGCATCCTTTAACCATGTGTCCAACTCAAGGCCTGCAGGCCAAGTCAGGCCTGTGACACAGTCCTGTTTAGCCCACAAAATTCTTTTGCCTATTTATCCCTGGGATGTACTACAGTCCCCAGCATGCAATGCAACATAGTGTGCGCTCTGACCCCCTTCCCCTAACAATCTATGGGCCATGAGCGGTTATACAGGTCACATTTGGCTCCACCCAGTCCTGTCCATGTGCTTATGTTTACCTCACAGTCCTCCATGTGCTTTTGTTTTGTTTCTTCCCGGTTGCCCCCTTGTTTCCAGACCCTGCCCAAGATTGTAACTACCTGTGTTTACCACCAGTGTCTTGTTAACCCTCGTTATCCCTGTTGTATTTAAGCCCTGTGTTTTCCCTTGTTAGGTGCTGGTCTTTGTAGTGTAGTGTTTTGTATTGTTTAGCATTGTTCTTCTGACAGCCGTTGTGTGTTTTTCCTGTTTTAATTTTTCTTCATGTCTGTCCCTCGTTCTCTACGTGTTGGCTCTCTGACCCTGGACCGTTTTGACCCTGATAATGGATTTGCCCTTAATAAATCTCACTCATCTCAGCACATGTGATCGCCTCCTCATTGCTCCCACACGTTACAATACAAAAACAAAAAATGCCTGGTGTCTATTTCAAGCAACAGATATAGAGAACCATATAAACAGTTTATTTTTATTTAGGCTTATTTTTGAGTAAGTATTTAATGCCAATTTTGCTGTTACAGTTTTGACATGTTTTGAATAAACAATGGCACGTTCAGATCACGCCAAAATGTTAGGTAGAAATGAAATACAGCTGGCCCACGGATTTGCTGAGATTTTTTATATGGCGCTTTTAGTGGTTGTGTTTGACACACCTGATGTAAAGGATTCTTTGGTGTTCATGGTTCTACATAGAACCATTTTCTTTACTAAAGAACCCTTGAAGAATCATCTTTTTAAAGTATGTAGTCCTGAGTATTGTCCTGTAGTGCCGTCAGTAGAGAGAAAAGCTGTGTCAGAGGAGCCCAGCCAGAAGGCCTTGGCATACATACCATACTGAACTGAAAATTCAAGTGAAATTATCAATTTTTTCCAGAAACAATTGTAGACTGAGAGATCAAACATGGCTTGTCTGTGACGGAAGGTTGACAATGGATCTAACCCAAATCTAAGATTTCTCTGTATCCACTATATACTTAAATAACTCAATAGGTAAGTCTGACACTGTATAAATCTGCTTTATACTAGAAGAGACTTACCCTTTGCACTTCCCTCTACTGATAAATACTGTTTCCAGCTGTTTTTGGATCATACTGCTTCCTACTATTCTCATCTTTTTTTCAAAACGTATGGCAAAAAGCTAAAACAAATGTTTCTGAATATGTTCGTGGATGGGGTAAAAAATTGGTTATAGCATCTCTGGTAGAATCCACTGTCTGCATGTTTTACACTCTCAACAGCTTGTCAGTGTCAAGTTTGTCATTGTGTAAACCAGTTTTTTATAACCACAGTCCTCATCTGATAAAAACCTGTCTATGGTCCCCTTTACTCACACTTCCAGTCAGAACCTAATGACAGCTGATGGACTGTGGAGAGTATTTTCTATTAGCTGTCACTACATGTATTTTTCTTCTGTTTTAAAGTTATCCCAAGAACTTTTGAGGTCTTCTTGGTTTCTGTGTTAACCACTTTTAAAAGGTATGTGTCAAATGAGTGAAAACAACGAGAAAGTGTTAACATACATACAAAAGAACACCTCTGCTTTGCTAAGAAAATAAGTGTGAAGATTGTATCATTTCATTCCATTAAATGTGTTTTAGCAGTCGAGAAAAACTGTAAACACTATAGAGCAGAAGTGTCAAATCCAGTCCTCATGGGCCACAGCACCACATTGTTCAGTGCTTTCATTAGTTCAACACATCCGAACTAAATCACCAACTAATTGTCAATAGCTTCAAGAACCAAAACAGGTCTGAGACATAGGCTTGTGTTCCACATCCCAGAGAGACTGACAGCGAGGGAAGGGGGAGGGCAGGAGACAGTAAGACAGTAAGGGAGAGAGACATGAAGGAAAGAAGGGGAAGAGAGAGAGAGAGTAAGATGAAAACAGAGGAAGATGAAAAGAGAAAAAAAGCTGTGAGAGTGAAGACCAAGAAAGAGAGAGCAGGAGGGTGAGAGAGGAAAAAAGTAAGAGGAGAAGAATGACAGAGGAAGAGAAGAGGAGAGAATAGATGGAGCAGAGAGAGATGGAGGAAAGAAGAGGAAGATGGAAACAGAGAGCTTGAATGAGAGAGAGATGGAACAAGAAGGAGGTGGGTGAGTGAAGAGAGACAGAACGGGAGAGATAGAGAGGTGAAAGACCAACAATCAAGAGAGCAGGAGAGTGCGAGAAGAAGAATGAGAGAGGAAGAGGAGAGAATAAGAAAGATAGAGACAGATAGAGATAGATAGCAAAAGAGGGGAAGGAGAGACAAAAAGAGAGAAAGAATGAGAGAGAGTGAGGAAGACAGGGTGAGAGAGCACAAAAGTGAAAGAAGGAATTGAAGAAATCAAGAGGGAGAGAGGGAAAAAAGAAGTGAGAGAAAGAGAGCAAGAGACAATGTGAGAGATAGAGAAAGGGCAACAGAGATGGAGAAAGGAGGGAAGTGAGTGAAAATTGAGAGATAGGGGATGGAGAGAGAAAGAGACAGATAGGGAGTGATATGGAAAGAGACAGGAAAAGTAAAGATTCAGACAGTAAGAGAGGAGGGGAGACAGAGAGAAATGGAAAGAGAAGAAAAGAGGTGTCAGAGCGACAAGAGAGCAAGAGATACAGAAAGATACAGTAGATAGAGAGGGGTGAAAAACCAAGCAAGACAGAGCAAGCGAGAAGGGGAAAAGTGAAAGTGAGAAAGAAAAAAAATGAGAGAGCGTGTGAGGGAGATAGAGAGAAAGAGCAAAGGTGAAAGAGGGAGTTAAAGAGACAGAGTAAGACAGGGTGAGGCAGAGACAGGGCAAGAGAGTAAGAGAGAGAATGAGACAGATGGATGAAGCAGACATGGAAAAAGAGAGGAGAAAAAGGGGGAGAGAATGAAAGCGAGGAGGAGGAAAGTGACTGAAAGCTGTTGAAAGCAGCTCTTTTAGACCCTGTCATGTTATTGCTGGATGAGTCTGCTGTGTTGCTGCAGCGTCTGTATATCAAGCTCTGTGCCAATAACCTTTAAAAGAGCGTGCTCCAAAAGCATGCAAGGTTGCCAGCGTCTAAGAGAAATTCACATTAAAAAAACCCGTTGGCAGTGACTGATGGTGGAGGATGGGATTTGTGATGTCAAACCTGTATTTGAATGAGCTCCTCATGAATGCAGCCTACATTTTCCTCCAGACTTCTGATGGCCCTGTGTTCTCCTTGTTCTGAAATTATACATGCATGTGTATGTGGATAATGACAGTGCTCTTATCGTGTATGTTTATGCTGAGCTGTTGTTACACTGGTTATAAAACAATTTGGTTATGATGGTTATGCAACATTGCAGGAGCAACTGAGCCGAAACCATAAGAGCCGCTATGAGAGCCCGCATAGTGAATTGTACCAAAAGGGCTTTATTTACTGCTGTTGAGTGAGAGCGTCTTGGGTTTTTTCTTTTCGCTTCATTTTTTTTTTTTTTTGATCGAAACAGTGCTGCATCTCTGCATACATTCATATTCCTCCCGCTCCATATCCTCCTTAATCTTCATATCTTTCTCCCTTTCACGCCGTCTCTCCGTTTCTCCCTCATCCCTCATCAGTCTTGATCAGAGATGCTAAATTTTAATGGGGCTGGGGTCTCTCTGTAATCACACTGGCATTGCCCGCAGAGTATAAAGACGCACAGGAGATGCAAGTCCATCGTTAAAACGAGCACATGACGTAAATAGCTGCTTAAGGAGTAAACATCTCCCTGTCCCTCGTGAGTGGGAGAATATTTTACCATAAATCTCAGCTTATACCGCAGCCCTGCTGCAGGCCGTAAAAACACCTTAGAGGTGATTCCTCCTGCAGTGTTCCACCGGATCCAGCACAGCGTACTATTACTGCACTTCGAAATCAATATACAGATGAATTTTTGCTCAGACGCTGTACCGTCCAGCTCTCAGGCATAAAATAGTAACCCTGGAAATGCAAACCGATAAAATATCTCATAAGATCTGTGGTGTAATGTGGTCTTACCTCTTATGGCTGTTTTCAGATAGAACCCTGCTAGACAGAACCCCATCTAATGTACACATATGTACCCATATACATTATTTAATGAATCAATTCATTAAAAAAAGGCTGTTTAGACATACTTGGTGATCTGTCTAGCCAGTCGTTCAGCAACAAAGGCCGTGAAGTCTGTTTTACTTTTCTTTAATTTTGTTTGCACTGAGAACCAGGTAGTCATTAAATCATGAATATGTGCCACCCACATGTCATTAAACAGCAATGCTTAAAGCTGAAACCTCATAATTCACTTTGTAAACAGTCTTTTTAACCTGGTGACTAGCACTCATATGGGATTTCTTATGTTATGTAAACAATAGTGTATTATATATTATGGTATTTTTCACAAGCTCTAGCTTAATCCCAGACATCTGAAACTTATAACTAGTCTTCATATTCTTATATTTGTTTTACAGTGACTCCATCAAAGATAAAAAAAATTACATCCAGTTTCTGAACATTATTAGACAAGCTGTCATGCATCCCTCTGACCCTGCTCTCATAATAGAGTTGATCTCCCTTAATTCTCAGGGAGATCACATGACTGTCTCCTCACCAACACCCACATCTCCATTCTCCCTCACCTGAATATTGATATGTCTAATCTGAATCTGATTATAATGTATTGTTTAGTTGGTATAAAAACCCCAGGCTTGTTGTCTAGATCTTTGTGAGGTATTGGGTCTTCTAAAGAGCTACTGAGCGGTTTTCATGTCTTTTTGCTTATCCTCTGTACTGATTCTATTGCCTGTTTTTTTTCTGGATTCTGCCTTTTCCCTTTGGGTCTTTTCCCATTTGGATTGTTTGCTTGGATCTCCTCTGTCTGGTTACATTACAGCTACCAGCTAACCTGATCTCATATCATTTTTTAATATGCTGTTTTGGCATTAAAAAAAAACTTTTGAAAAAAGTTGCATTCAAAAATACTTACGTATGACTCACAAACAATTAAGCAATAGGATACAAGAAGGATAATACAACGAATAACATCAGGTGCATCCGATTATCACATAGAGCTAACAGACTGAGGTAAAGTCCATTGTGGGAGAAAATGGGGAAAGTGAAATAATACTGTAATCACAAAAATTATGAACATCAAGGGAATTTATTATATTTCTTACAATTATTATCATTTATCTCTCATGTTTTTTTTTACTTGCAGGTCCCATAGGGTTCTTGTAAATGTCCACATAAAAATGAGTAAAAATCCATTCCTAATTGGTGGTTTACGCTTCTGAGTAAACAATCAAATATTGTACAAATTAATAAATCATGATATGGAAGAATGACTTTTATATTGATGCTAGGGTGAACTTGTAAAGCCCCATTGGCATTGATGGAAACATTTGGCTATTTCTGCCATTGAATCTTTTCTTTTCTAGCAAAACAGTGAAATGTCATGTAATCTAATGTGCTGTGATCTAACAAACCTGAAAAGTCATACACTTTCATTTGGTTTGTGATGTCATTTTTTGAACAGGGAAACCCTGAAATATACTTCACATCATTCAGCTTTTATTATAATAAAATCCAATCTGAATGTGTTTATGAGCTTGCTCTTTAACTATCACAGTGCGATCAAACAACACAGTAAGCTATGCGGAATATGGACATTACTCGTAACTACACAGGCAACAGGTGTTAACAAGTTCATGTGGACACTGCCACAGTTTCTGCATGAGTCACTGGTGAGTTGTTAGGTTTCACAGGATTAATCCATGTCCAGGAATCAGGCTCCTATTGCAGTTAGGTGTGGGTAAAGTATCATGGGTTATTTATGTCCTTCAGTGTGTTTTCATTGCAATTCTAAACCCTTTGAAAGGAAAAGGAAGGTAAAGGAAAAATGAATCAATAAGTGGTGAACTTTAGAGTTTTTATTTCTCAGCTCTATCAAAATAGAGAAACTAACACTAACCCTCAGAAACAGTAAATAACTGTAGTGAACATCATAAGCTGGAGGAAACAATGATTAAGCACATTACTGACACATTGCACAATCCAGTTCAACTGGTCAGCAGGTAATTGGAGTGGTTAAATGCAGCAGCAAAGCTGCTAATTGGGAAATCTGACATGTTCCAGGAACTGCATTGTAATTATTCCACATCAAATAGAGTAATAAAACCCAGGCATTAGGTCAGAGCTGGTGCAGGACTAACAAAATGCTTCAATTGCTCAACACCTTACCTTCCGTTTCTTTCTCTAGAACTGCACAGCTTCCAGCAACAACAACTGTCTCAACAGATAGCTGATGTTAATAAACTGATGGACTTTCAACACTTTGACTATACAATCAAAGAATGGGGGCAGTGGGGTGGCTGGGCTTATAATGATCTGTTTCCAGCTGGCACTACATCCAGTCTTTTGGTAAGAGATATTTTCAGCCTAAAGCATGTCAACAAACAAATTAGCATTGAGTTTGTGAATTTTCACATGATATTTAATCTATCTCTATATCATAAATTGATATTTCAGGTGGAAGTATTTCAAAGGCCTGGTAATATTTTGACGACACTGCATTAAATGGAATTTGTCTTGCATGGACCCCTATGGACAGGATAGGACTTACATAGAGTCAAAGCTGAGACTGTAAGTGTCCAGCCACACACTTCAGTGTTACAGTTTACATCAAGATTTGTGCATTAACATTGTTTGTGCATAAACATTGCATTTTTCTTTCAATTTTTGAAGACCTTTCAGTATTTTTGCTTTTCAAAGCGAAAAAATGGCTTTGCAAAAAATGCCTTTGGTATTTTGGTTTAGGTGGGGTTGGACAAATGTTAAGTGGTGTCCATCAGAGCCTGCATACGGCCAAATAGATGAGACAGCTTTGAACAACATAAGGTATGTTTAAATATAACTAATATTTCAGTGTTGAGAAAAAAAAAAACTTCAGATATTCACAATTATCTTGCTTGAGGACAAATATCTGGCAATAAAATTTCACATTTGTCAAAATGAGATCCAAAATAGTAATTTTATAGGATAAGTAAAACCAAACCATAAACACATGTACTTTAATGTACATTAATGTACACTCCTAAACATAAAAATACCAAAAAAAACAGAAAAAACATTCTTTGGAACAATGTCATAGACCGGTTATTTTAGTGCCTTTCCTAATTCTAATGCTAAACAGAACTCATTCTCATTGGTTCTAAATCTCTCTCAATAAAATCGTCTCTCTTACTCTTTCAATTCACATCACTTCCCTTGTTAACACTTTTTTCTTTTATTTCATCTGTGCAATATTGCTTAAATCCATCCATCTCTCTCCCAGCCAGCTGCTGAAACAACTATGTTTTCATTTCCAACCACTTAGATTACTGCAACTCTCTTCTCTCAGGCATTAGTTCTTCATTAATTCAGAAACTTCCGAATTCAGCTGCTTGTCTCCTCACTCATAGACGGTCACATGACATTACACATTACCTCATATACCGCATTCAGTTAAAAAGTCTTCTCCTTACACACAAAGATCTCAACAATCTTGCTCCTTCCTCTCCGTTTGACCTTTTTCAACCTTACAAGCCCATGCGCATGCTCTGATCATCTGCAGCTGGACTGCTTACTGTTCCCTCTTACAACCTCCGTAGGATTGCTGACCGAGCTTTTTACACACTAGCTTCACGCCTCTGGAACTCTCTCCCTCACTTGTTCAACAGTCAAACTCTGTCTTTATTCAAATCCAACAAACACATCTTCTTTCTCTTGCATACAACTGTCCTCTGTCATGAATCTATTGTAGTTCATGTCTGTTCTTTCTTTGTGTGGTGATTGATGTATTTCTGTCATTTGTTTTGTCATCTGTAAGGTTTGTTTAATGTACATTCGCAAGTGTCTTTGGGTCTTTCAAAAGTGCTACATAATTGTATTATTATTAGTAGTTGTAGTAGTATTGTTATTATTTTACTAATCTGGTGACACATTATTTTGCGTGGTGTTTTAGATGAATCCATCACTCAACAGACTCTCAGTAACATGTCAAAAACATTTGAAGGTAAGGATTAGGTTTTGCGTTGAGGTTAAGGTTAGGGTTAGGCTTAGGACCAGGGCTAGGATTAGGTTTTAGGTAAGGTTGAGTAAGCTTAGGTTTTGTGTAATGGAAGTATTGTATTAATGGTGCATCTACTGTCATGCAAGCAATGTGGAAACAGAACATCTACAAGATATTTACTTCAGTGAATTCAGATGCTTCACTACAGCTACTTTACTGATATGTTGTTGATGCATTACTGATAATCTCCAAATGAAGTGTTAATCCTTTGAAATCTGAAGCAGCCTTTGTGACAATAAACCCCAGCCTTTGTGATAATAAACCTGTATAGACAGTTATAAATGTTTATTCCAACCAGCATCAGGAATCATAAAAATGGACAAAAACAGGTTTTGTGATAACAGTTGTCGTAAGAGGCATAAAATCAGTTTTACCAAATGAATGCTGTCCTCTAGTAAAGTGTTAAAATATTGGACCTGCCAGAGGGTCCCGGCCATTTTAGGGGTAAAGAACACCTACAAAATGTAAAAGTTCTACACCAGTTTTCATTCTAGAAGTGTCAGTCTAGAAGCTCAGAGCCATTTAAGAGCCTTGGAGTCTTAAAACAAATTTTGAACCATTTCTACTGGTCCACTGGTGATGAAATGTTCAAATAATATAAAGGGAGGCTGGTATTTTCAGATGGTGTACAAGACACTGGCTGACTGACTGAAATAAACCCAGAATATTAAACATGCAGGTTTAAATGTGATACTTTGACTCTGGAGGGAGAATCCTATTTTTTTGGGAAAGTTTTGGAAAGTGGGGCGACTGTAGTGAAGAATGTGAGAATGGCGTCTGTGGGATCCAGACCAGGCAAGAGGAATATCAGGGGGGTGGGTGATGACACTTGAATGCTTTGAATTATGTGATGTTTTTCTGCTGAAAGGGTTCATCCAATAGCCAAAGCAGACTAACCCAGTAATCTGAGAATCAAATTTAGTGCTCGCTGTAAGTAGATCAGTAACAGAAGTCTTGATAAACCTACATTTAACGTTTTAGTTGTTTTGTAATGTTGTTTTTACTTGTTTATGTTTAAAGCTTCCTGTGTAGTAGTGAACACAAGCAACGATTTCCAATAAGAACCATATGGTAGCAGTGCTTTAAACATGTTGGGTCAGATTGCACTGGATATTGCAAATGCCCAGAGGCAGTGAACACCACCTTCTGCACTATCCCTTTATATAAAGAACATCCTCCACAAAGCATGTGTGTGTCCCTGTGCTCACCGTCTCCACAACGTTAACACAGGTACAGAACTCTGCATATTCCAAACAAAATTCAGATCCAGCAATGAAATGAAGAGTATTTGAAAGCATTAAATATACTGTCATACTTCTGATGGATGATCCAGTGTGAGACCATCTGCGGTCAGCTGCTTTTATCCCTGAAGATAAAAGGCATTCAAGTTAATGCAATCATCAACAAAAACCCAAGTTAAGATGCTGCATGTTACAAACTCTGGGGTGAAGTGCACAGCAATAAATCTGAGTTTGATACGATCTGGCTCTTACAAATCAAATACAATAGAGTGCTTTCATTATAACTGCAGTAATGTACAGCATCTTAATCATTTCATCGCTCTCTCTCGTCTCTAAAGCCCAAACCTAATATGTATCTCCCTGTATGTGAGGTAGACATGTCTTATGTGTTTAATTTATATGCATATTACTTACTTACCTGTCTAAACAAACCTGACTGATGCAATAAGGGTAAACACTATATTCTACCTCTATGCAATTTCCTGCTGATTTTTGTGAATGATTAATTTGCTGAATTTAACATATAGGGAAAAAAAAGAAAACATAAAATATCAAATGTGCCATAACTGTACAACAGGCGGAGTACTAAATGAACAATGCATGTCATGTAAATAAAACATTCTTTAGTTTCATCAAGCTGATATTTACTGTGGTTAAAAATTAATTTGCAACCTTTGACACCCTGTTTCACTAATCATATTTGTGATGCATACAATACATGTATTTAGCTTATCTCAGACAACACTGAGATTGTTTTGAATCAGTAAACTATATTTTAGTGACTGTTACAACCTATGTTATTCCTTCTAAAGTGTAAGTTGTAACATTTACCATTTTCAGCTGAATTGTTCGTTAATGGTAGCGTCCCTTTCCCCCGCCACCTTCTCCAGCTCTTCCGGAGGGATACCGAGTCGTTCCCAGGACAGTTGAGAGATATAATCCCTCCAACGTGTCAGGGTCTTCCCCAGGGTCTCCTCCCCATTGGACATGTCTGGAACACCTCACCTATCCTTGCCAGATGCCCAAACCACCTCAACTGGCTTCTCTCAACGTGGAGGAGCAGCGGTTCTACTCCAAACCTCTCCTGAATCGCCAATCTTCTCACCCTATCTCTAAGGGAGAGCCCAGTGACCCTGCGGAGAAAGCTCATTTTGGCTGCTTGTATCCGCAATCTTGTTCTTTCGGTCACTACCCAAAGCTCATGACCATAGGTGAGAGTCGCAACGTAGATTGACTGGTAAATTGACAGCTTCGCCTTCTGGCTCAGCTCTCTCTTCACCACGATGGACCGGTCTGCATTACTGCAGACGCCGCACCAATCCGCCTGTCAACCTCTCGCTCCATCCTTCCTTCACTCGTGAACAAAATCCCAAGATATTTAAACTCCTCCACTTGGGGAAAGAATTCAATCCCGTCCTGGACAGAGCATTCCACCCTTTTCCGACTGAGGACCATGGTCTCAGATTTAGAGGTGCTGATTTTCATCCCAGCTGCTTCACACTCGGCTGCAAACTGGTCCAGAGAGAGCTGGAGGTCCTGGCCTGATGATGCTAATAGGACCACATCATCCGCAAAAAACAGACATGAAATCCTGAGGGCACCATACTTGACACCCTCCGCCGCTTGGCTGTTCCGAGAAATTCTGTCCATAAAAGTTATGAACAGAATCGGGTCAATGGACAGCCCTGACGGAGTCCAACTCTGATTGGAAACCAATCCGACGTACTGCCGGCTATACAAACCAAGCTCCTGCTCCGTTTGTACAGGGACTGAATGACCCGTAACAACGAGCCCCTCACCCCATACTCCCGATGCACTCCCCACAGGATCCCCCAAGGGACGTAGTTGAATGCCTTCTCCAAATCCATGAAACATGTGGACTGGTTGGCGAAGTCCCACGCACCCTCTAGGACCCTGGTGAGGATAAAAAGCTGGTCTAGTGTTCCACAACCTGGGCGAAACCCACATTGTTCCTCTTGTAGCTGAAACAACTATCAGTCGGACTCTCTTCTCCAGTACCCCTGCATAGACCTTACTGGGTAGGCTGAAAAGTGTGATGTAGTTGGAACACACCCTCCGGTCCCCTTTCTTAAAAAGCGGGAACACCACCCCGGTCTGTCATTCCAGGGGGACTGCCCCAGATGTCCACGCAATGTTGCCAGAACCTGCTTGGTGCCTGTCGATAGTCTTTCTCCATGGCCTCATCAAACTCCTCCCACAACCGAGCTTTTGCCTCAGCAACTGCCAAAGCCATGGCCCGCTTGGCCCTTCGGTACCCATCTTTTGCCTCCAGAGTCCCACAAGCCAACCAGGCTCCGACTCTTTCTTCAGCTTGACGGCTTCCTTTACCCGAGGTGTCCACCAGCGGGTTCGCCATCTGATCCAACTCACCACTAGGTGATGATCAGTTGACAGCTCCGCTCGTCTCTTCACTCGGGTGTCCAAATGGTCGCAAATCCGATGACACAACTACAACGTCAATCAATGAATTGCGGCCTAAGGTGTCCTGATGCCATGTGCACTTATGCACACCTTTGTGTTCGAACATGGTGTTTGTTATGGACAGACAGTGGCGAGCAGAGAACTCCAATAACAAAACACCACTCGGGTTCAGATCGGGGAGGCCATTCCTCCCAGTCACACCCTTCCAGGTCTCACTGTCATTGCCCACGTGAGCGTTGAAGTCACCCAGCAAGACAATGGAGACCCACAGGGGGCACTTTCCAGTACCCCCTCCAGGGTCTCCAAGAACGCCGGGTACTCTGAACTGCCGTTCGGTGCATAAGCACGGACAACAGTCAGGGCCCGTTCCCCGACCTGAAGGTACAGGGAAATAACCCTCTCGTCCACCAGAGAAAACCCCAACGTACAGGCGCTGAGCTGAGGAGCTATGAGTAAGCCCACTCCTGCCCAATGCCTCTCACCCTGGACAACTCCAGAGTGGAATAAAGTCCAACCCCTCTCGAGAGAGTCTGTTCCAGAGCTACTGCCATGTGCTGAGGTGAGCCCAACGATATCTAGTTGATATCTCTCAGCCTCATACACTAGCTCGGGCTCTTTCCCTGCCAGAGAGGTCACATTCCATGTTCCGAGAGCCAGTTTCAGTAGCCAAGGATCGGAAAGCCAAGGCCCCTGCCTTCGGCCACCACCCGATCCACATTGCACCAGACCTCCATAAGCACCTCTCCCAGGGGTGGTGGGTCCATGGGAGAGACAAATTACATTTCACACTTTTTTTTTGGCATTATTCAAAGTATATATACACTGCTAAACTGGGATATGCTATCATACATATTCAATACATGTTAATTACCAAACCAATATATTTGCATATATCATTATGTTCAGTTCATTGCCCTAAACAACAGTAACAGAGCTGTTGTATAACACTTTAGAATAATTGGTCCCTTTAAATATTTTTATTCTAATTTTTATCTCCTTCTTTTAAATTTGATTAACTTCTTTTAAATCTATTGTTTTAATTATGTTTTTAATTTTTTTTTATTTACATAAATTTGATTTTATTTAAATTAATTACATTTTTCTGTATTTTTTCATTTGTAAAGCACTTTGAATGACCGTTGTGTATGAAAGGTGCTATATAAATAAACTTGCCTTGCCTTGCCTTGCCTGTAAATAGCAACTTAATCATTTTATAATAGTTTGTTGATGATAAATAATGATTACATAATTATTAACATATAACATATAAGTAACTGTTAAGTAACATAAGTAACATAATTGTTAACATAACATATAAGTTACATATCATTGTTACATAGCTTATAACTGTTTTTAAGGGCCTGTTGAAATACAGTGTTACCATGTTAAATTTACATTACTGGTGATTGTCAGTACAGAGGATATGATGTTTGATGACATACAGATTTTTGCTAACTGTGCTCTAGTTAGGCATTAACACATCAAACAATATGACACCTGTCATGACAATTACTGGTAATGGTAACATGCCACTGTTATATGACTGGATGTCTGTCAGGACAACAAGGGATAAGTATAAAGAACCTGTATGAAATCGGTACAGATTTATTGCTGGTCTGTGTCAAAATATCGATAAGCTTCTGGACAAACAGTGCTGCTATCGGTGTTTATGTAACATGAACTCATTCTACATAGCTGCCGTTTTTTCACATTTTCACATATTTTCATGCCATGTCTTTGTTTTTTGCACCAAATTATGAAGAGTAGTCTCAATGGGGGTATCAATAAGTACAAATACTAATAAGCAGTATTGTTATCAATATTGGTCTCAATAAAATCCTAACAATACCCATCACTAATAAAAACTCAAGACAAGATATGACATCATCATGACATGTTTATAACATATTTATGTAAATGCTATGTAGCAGAGTTTAAGTAAATTGGTACCTTATTTCCAGATAACAAAAAGGTACACTAATTAAACAACCTCAGCCTTGAAACACTAGGCTTGAGTAATTAAGACTGTATGAGACACTACCAGTCTTTCTAATAGCCCTTTGTTAACAGCACTGAGTCTATGATGCCATTTGTGGAGTGAAATGGCCTTTGTGATGATATGTGCATGGTTCACAGCACAAGCTACAGCCCAAGAGAATCGAGGCAGTAAATGCAATAACTGCTCGTCCAAATGAACCAAATGTCACAGCTAGTAAATATTCCAGACGGTGCTACAGGTTAGTCATATTTCCAACACTTTAATCTGTCTCTCATTAAGCTGTGGAGAGAATCGAGATGGCATTTCTATGTACTGTAGAAAAAAGCACTTTTTTCCACAAATGTAATTGTGTCAAAACAAATTGCTATGACAGTAAAACCAGATTTCATTGCTCATCGATTCTTTAGGGATATAGGCTATTATGAGTATGGGCTCTCAATAGAACAGTATTGATTGTGGAAATAGTTTTTCCAACAAGATAATTCAAGTGTTGCCTAGCGATGGCTTATGATTGTGTATTTAGTGTGTGGATAAACAATTCGAGCCAACCGAAGAGAGGTTTTCTTTATCTGTACATAGAAAAGGCAGCATTATGGGGTAAACAAATGATCCTGAGTGAGATAACTACAGCTTAGAATTCTTTTGAGGCTTTGCAATGTGATTCATTGTACCATATTAAGTGGTGAAGCAAGACAGTGTAAAAACTATTCATCAAGTTTAGAGTGGGTCTGTTTATTTATGTTATGGCTTGATTTGCTAGCTTTGTTCTGATATTCTACTGCAGTGGGGAATCAATGGCATAGCAGGGGGAAAGTGATGAGTTGGAGCATAATCATTGGCCATTGATTCTGGAGCCCGTTTACCTTCTATAATTTCCATTCTGAGAGTAAGTCGACACTGGACTATTGTGTACAAGGACATTCCATGTTTCTACAGACTCTCTAAATCAATGCTGCTCACGATTATTGTGCTCCAGCTCTACAGTTCATTGCAAAGAGGTGATGGGAGCTATTCGGCTGGAGCACACCGAGGTTTATTCCAACCAGAGAATCTGTTTTCCCTCTGCCGTCTGGACCCAAGCGATGATGAAGGGGTCACTGCAGGTGGTGTCATTTCAGGGCCTGGTGACTGCAGGCTTATAGGCTGAGTGAAAAGCAATGAGGTGAGTGACAGCGGTGCGGCCTGAAAGGCCAACTCTGAATTGCACGTCCTTATCTTCAAAAGTAACAGTGCCGGGAAAAAACATTTGGCCCGTCTGACTTTTTGAATTTCTCACACTGAATACGTTGAGTTCTTTTCATGGACTGCCCTGAATGTGTAGCAGTTCTGAGAAGAAACTAATAAATAATTTGTGGGTTGCACTAACATAACATATCTCTACCATTTCAGTGTTTATAGAGGATAAATATGCAATCACCATGTGTGAAAAATGTAATTGCTTCATTTCAAACAAACTAGCTCTTGGGTTTCTCAGTGTCCCTTGCCTCGGGAGAGGCCAGTTGGACCAATCCATCCAGGACTGGTCTTTTCCAGTTCCATCTCTGTCCTTCAGCCTCATGTCATTTGCCCTTTTATATACACAGATGAGCTGAAACATTATGACCACTAAAAGATGAAGCAATATAATGTTGATTAAATTGTAACAAAAGGACAAGTTGAGGATCTTGGATATATTAGATGGTAAGCAAACAGTTGGTTCTCGTAGTTGATGTATTTGAATGTGGAAGGAATGGGCAGGTGTAAAGACTGGAGTAGCTTTAACAAGACCAAATCATTATGACCTGACAACTGAGCAGGAGTAACCTGGAATTGGCAATGCTTGTGGAGTGCCAGTCAGTAGTCAACAGTGATCCGAGAAGGGCCAGGATTTTGGGCACCCAAGGCTCATCAATGCATTGGCAGACGTGTTACTGTGGCACTAGTCTCATACATTTTTAATGATGGTTACAGGAGGAATGGGCCACAACACAGTGCATCACATCATGCTGCATGTAGGGCAGTCAGAGTGTCTATGCTAACCCCTGTCCCCCAACAAAATTTCATCACATCTAAATTTGAATCAAATTTGAATTTTCTCTGTTTGTTTGTCAAAAGAATCTTCATATATTATATATATATATATATACACCTATATATAAATATACATATATTACAATATATTTAAATACATTTTAAGTGAGTAGATAAGTAAGTAAGTAATAGGAAACTAACTGCAATAATGTTGGGATTTCGAAGTCAAAACATGCAGTGTTTAAACCAGCAATTCTCAGCCTGGGGTTGGAACTTGTGAGATGGTTGCCCAAAAGGGTACGTAGTCCTATTCTGATGTAACTCTGAGAAAGACATTTCCATAAAATCTCCCTGCCAGCGATATCTCATTGTCCTAAGCTACATAGAGTAGCTGCACTGAAATCATGGCAATTGTAGGGAAAGGAAAACTTTGTCATTGGTACAGGTGACTGCACTAGCTGTGTAACAGCTTAACCATGCAGCTAAACTAGCAGTGAACTTTATTACTTTATAAATATTACAGGATTATTATCTTACTGTCCTAGAAAGCATCTATCTATGCCTTCATTTTAGCACCTTCTGCTTTGTTGTAGATGAACCAGAGACTTCAACCAAACTGCTATACTATATGAACAAAAGGTCCCCCCCCCAAATTACTGAGTTCAGGTGTTTCAGCCACGTCCATTGCTAACATGTAGACAAAGACTGGCAGTGAAATGGGTCATACTGATGAGCTCAGTGACCTTAAACATGGCACTGTCATAAGATGCAACCTCTGCCATAAGTAGTCAGTTTGTGAAATTACTGTCCTGCTAGATCTGCCCCTGTCAGTTGTAAGTGCTATTACTATTAAATAAAAGCATGTCAGAGCAACAAAAGCTCAGCCATGGAACAGTAGAGCATGCAAACTTACATCGGGCTGGAAAGTACTGAAATGCAGAGTGCCTGTCCTCTGTTGAATCACTCACTACAGAGTTCCAAATTGCCTCTGGAAGCAACATCAGCAAAAGAACTGTGCTTTAGGAGCTTCATGAAATGAATGGGTTTTAATGGCCAAGCAGGTTTAGACTTTTGTCCATATAGCGTAGCAGTTCCACATAGAAAGCCTGTGCCTAGGAAACAGACCAAAGAAATAGAACAAGATCAAACGGTACATGGGTAGCCTGATGAGGCTAGCTGATAACATAGTTTGTCAGAACATGTGAAAAACACATGTATGCTGAAAATTAGACTGGAGACTTTCTTCATAGCACTGCTTTTATTAATCAAAACGCTAAATCCTGATCAGGCTTTCCAACAGTTAACAGCAGTTTCTGAACATTGCTCAACTCTGACAGCTCTGCCACCTCAAACCGTGGTGAAAATGAAATGATACAGCGTAGGCATTGGTATAAATCAATATTTCATTAAAAAAGTTCAAACGCATGGGCGAAACATCACTTGCAGTGGACGGACTGACGTCATCATGACACCTAATTTCTGACAGCAATTACAAATCTCTCTTTAAATTGCAAATCTCTTCCCCTGACTCACGGCAGACAGGTCCTTTGAAATCTACATGACAGCTGTGCACAAAGTCCCTCATTAAGCAAGTCTTTGGGGAAGTCTGAGCAAATTGACCCGCTGACCTGTTGCTTCCAAGACTGAAAGCAGAGTGTAAATGTCAGAGATAATGCTAATGACCCACCCTCGCTCTCGCCCTCATCTGAAGGCCGCCACCTGGGGGCAGTAATTGGAAGCCCTGCTGCTGCCTACGCTTCAGCTACCTAATCAGAGTCAGCTCAGTGGAAATGTTATTCACTCTGTTAAAAGCTCCAGCCATAAGCCTGCGGTACAGAATGAGGAGAACGATGTTTGTGCTAGGCTGTGCTCTAATTAGGGACGCTAGCCAAAAGGTGTCATCGATCGAGTTGCCCTTAATGAAAATGTGAGGAAACGATTTATCCTTAAAGCTCATAATGGTTTACTGCTCTTAGAACACCAACCCATTTCTAAAAATCGGGGTAATCCATTTCACTTTAATGACTTTTAGGATTAGGACTTTAGGCTTTTAGGATTTTAACTTTTTTTTTTTTTGTTTTAGTCAAGACAGTATACACAAAAGGATTATCATACAATTCTATCTTTTCTTTGAACTTTTGGCTTAATTACAGATTTTTATTGTTTACCTTTTTTCTTTTTAATGATTTGAAAATATTTTCAATATAAACCATTTTCAAATCAAACAAAGAAGCTGGCTGGTGTTCTCAAAACAATGGACTGGCCACCACAGTGTCCAGACCTTAACATCACTGAATGTGTGATTACTTGGATTGTGAGAAGCAGAAAATGAAAAATAAAACAACTTTTAAGACCGAACTTTGGAGGTGTGGAAAAATATCCCTGCAGATCTCTTAGAAAAACTGAAAGCAAGTCTGCTGGAAAGAATGGAAGCCTTTATGATAGTAAAGGATGGACACACCTCATACTGAAAAAAATGTCATTCTATTTAGGATTTGAGGCTTTTATGTAGTTTTATGTTAAATATGTAGTAGTCTTTAGCTTTTGCACATATACATTGTGCATATATATATATATATATATATATATATATATATATATATATATATATATATATATATATACATTAATGTACATAATGTAAACATAGAAAAACAAAATTTACCAGATAAGTGTTAAACACTGAATAACCTAATAATCAGGAAATGAATAAAATTTAAATGTAATGCATTATTTTACTAATTGCACAATTACTTATGCAGATACAATACTAAAAAATTGGAATCACTGCATGAATAAAACAAAATACATGTATAAGATGCTATCATGGTGCTACTACTCATAGGTTTCAACTATCAACAAGCTATGAAAAATGTTAAAAGGGATCAAGAGATTACTATCAATAATTACAGTATATTATTGATCATTTATATGTTTGAGTTCCCCAAAATTTGAAATATCTAATAAGACCTTGAAATACCTTCTGTGGCTTATATATTTTAGTCCACACTGTCTAAGTTATTATTGACTAAAATTAAAGCAATTATTAATATAACAAGTAATTAACTAAACTTTTAAATAGTAGTGTATATCACATAGTATTGCAAAACAATGATAACACAAGACTTAAGCAATATCAATTCAATTTCTCCCATCATATATCAGCACCAAATTTGGATGGAGATAAATCATCAGCCCCCCTCACCCTTTCCCACCCTCTCCCCCTTCTTATCTCCTCTGTGGTGTCTCTTTCCAAACTGCTGGCTGTAGCTAAAGCACACCCCATGGCTTTTGGAAGAGAACACTCAAGGCTGAAAGAAGACATGTAGCCATGCACACTCCTGACTGGCTACTACATCACAGGATGACAGATGGGAAAGGGACCCTACCATCTTTTCCATCTACATAGAGCACTGCAGCAGGGATGCATTCGGGAAACCTGTGGCGATATTAAAGTCTAGCAATATGGATATTTCTGAATATTGCTGTTTCTCATCGCACCACCTTATATGTTCACCAAATAACTGCTGGCTATGAATTTTTCATCTGCTGTGCTGAAAAAAACATGTTTCATGGCTTCACAGCTTAGCTGTACTGGAAACTGCTATGCTTTGAGCTGCAGATTTTCAGGCTGAGACGGAAGTGTAGGCTGTACTGCTGTAGGCTGAATTTTTAAGCAGATTACTATGTATCATGTTAAAAGATCAGTCAGCTATCATATATCAATCTATCTAACATCAAGTAGCTCTTTAGGATGTTTGGATTTACAGCCTTTAAATAACTACATTCACTTTGAGTTTCCTTGATTCAAATGTGTACATAATTTCTGCATAAATGGCACACATTACATCAAATATTGGGCAAAATAAACAAATTGCAAATAAACTTAATGCACATATTTGAAAGTAAATTCATATGCCTCACATTTTAAATTGTAGGATAAACAAATGACCTTAAACAAGTGCTTTTTATTTGTTTCCAAATACTGTTTAATTTTTACCATTCAATTGCCAAGGTATGGTGCATTGGCTGGTCTACCCGATCCTAAAAAATGTTAGTATGCAACTGTGTGCTTTATTTTTCTCACTTTTTTCTATGTTGACCATCTTTTGGGTCCAGCTCGGGCTGCTTGGTCTGCACAGACAGCCAAAGTCTGATGACTTTGCTGTTTGAGAGATTTTCCAGACAGCTCTGGGAGGATTTTTAAGATGCCTTAAGACTCTTGTGTGCCATAAAGGGGAACATGAAGCTTTGTCAAACTCAACTCCAGAATTCGTAGAGTGCCTGTCATGCTGCGGTGTCAGGAGATATGTATTTGCTGATGTTTTCACTTGACTAGTGCATGACGTAGTCTGGTTTAATACTTTTATGTTATACATTTCTTCCTCACAGCTTCTCAACGACTTGTCACCACATGCCGTCATTTGGATAAGTGAGAGTCTCACTTTTGAACACAGTTCTAATACTAAGTAGGACCCCTTGTTGCTTACAGAACAACTTAAATAATTCTTGACGTGGATTCAATAAAGTGCTGGAAACATTCCATAAAGGTTCTGGTCAGTGTTGACATGGTCGCACCATGGAATTGCTGCAGATTTGTGAGCTGTGTGTTCACGCTCTGCAACTCCTGTTCTATCAATCAATCAATCAATCAATCAATCAATCAATCAATCAATCAATCACTCAATCAATCAACCTTGATTTTTTAGATCCCAAAGGTGCTCTGCTGCATACAGATTTGGTGACACTCATTTCATGTTCATGGAGATGGCTTGGGCTTTGTCACAAGGGGCATTACCATGCTGAAAGTAACCACTGTGAAGTGGAATGCCCATGCCCAACAACAAAACTCAGCATTCAAATACTTGACTGGTATTAGGGAGCCAAATGTGTGCCAAGAAAATATATACTACACCATTACATTACCATCATCTTACCACCATCTTCAACTATTCACACAAAGCAGGTTGAGTCAATAGATTTGTGCTGTTTACATCAAAGTCTGACACTGTGTGTCACAGCAGAACTTGAGAATCATCAGACCAGGCAAAGTTTTTCCTGTTGCAATGTGGTGTTCTGCTGTTGTAGCCCATCCACCTCAAGAATCTTCATGTCATGCATTTAGAGATGCTTTTCTTATCACTACTGCTGTAAAGAGTGGTTATTCTAGTTCCTGTAGCCTTGAATAAGTCTAGCCATTCTCCTCTGACCTCATCAACAAGGTATTTCTGCCCACAGAATTATCACTCACTGTTTTTTACACAACTATGGTTGTGGTCGGTGTCAAGTTTCCCTACTCAAACACACCGTCTAAACCTGGCAGTTAACTGATGAGTTGAATCAGGTGTGTTTGAGCAGGTAAATCACCAAATTGTGCAGGATGCTGGCACCTTCAGGGCCGGAGTTGTGCACTGCTGGTGTAATCCCAGGAGATCAGCAGTTTCTAATGCTACATCATCCTATCTGGCACCAACAACCATGCCACAGTCAAAGCCACTTAAATCACATTTTTCCTATTCTGATGCTTGATGAAAACATTAACTAAAGCACTTCACCCACGTCTGCATGATTTTATGCATTGCACTGCTTGGATAATTGCATGACTGGGTGAGTATAGAGGTGTTCGTAATAAAGTGGCTGGTGAGTGTTTGTTATAAACTGGGTTATTCTGGGCTATTTGGAATAGTGTTGTAACATTCTGATATATACTGTACAAATGTTGACCAACAACTACAGTATGTTTCTGATTCTGGTAGCCTATAATGTTTGTCTGGTAACATGGTAAGTGTACACACTGTGTGAAACCCCCAACACTGCTATGTTTGATATACTCATATCAACACAACACACACACATACTCACTCTTTAAATACAGGTTACTAAATGGCTCTGGCCTTGGACAAATAGGGAAAATTTTCATTTTGTATAGAATTACATTAAACCTCAAGAAGGTTCTTCACATTTACAAAGATGCTTCTTTAATTATTCATCCATGAAAATGTTCTTTTGGGAACTAAAAGAGGGTCTACTACAGCACTGTTCTGAACATCACTTTCTGGCAGCTTTATTCTTAAGACTGCACTTTAGAACATTGGTCTAAAGTGTACAGCATCACTGTTGTATTGAAATTGGACCACCACCCAAATAATATTGGTAACTAGTGGTCCAAAGGTGGCCCCTTTCTACTGATAGACAGGGGAGAGGGGACTGACAAATTGTCTGGAAAATGACGAGCTACAGTCAGTACCTACAAACTTATACCTATTTAGTAGGGGTTTCCAATAAAATGACTGGTGAGTAGGTGCACATGAAACTAGCAAAAACAAAACAGTTTTGCTCTGCCATGCTGGTATTCTTTATGCTTGGCTCATGGATGCTAAGGTATTATTGCTCAGTGCCGACAGGGTTATGACAGAAGCCTGCTCTATCTGGGAAGGAAACAGCACTGTTGACTCTTTTGAAATTATAGTCCACAGGTTTGTACTTACACTCAGAAGCAGGGGACGGCTCTCCTTGACTGCTCCAACACAGCCGAGACAACCGATCACCATGATGATGGTTCCCACAGCAATGAGGAGATTGGCAGCAGAGAGAGAAGGTAAGGAGGACGAGAGAGTGGCAAAGTTGCCCTGGGTGACCGACAGCCAGACCCCCACTCCAAGAATTCCACATCCCCCCAGCTGAGAGATAGAGAGAGATGGAGACAGAAAGAAACAGAATATAAATAATGAAATATTTATAAAACAGGCAAGTTGCAAACTTTTCCATCAATAAGGAAAAGCCACACATGCACATATACACAAATACACATGCACCCAGGGTGAGAACTATTCAATAAAAAGATACAAGAGATAAATCAATTTGTTTGAGCTATTTGCTGCCCTCCAAAAAGTGTTCTGTGGAAAGATGCACTTTTCATGTCATTGAAAGATGTTTGTTTAGCATCTTTAGTCAGGGAACATAATTGTACCACAATCTACTGTAGGTATATTTTAAAAATTTGCATTGATTCCATATGCTGGCTCGACTACAGACTTTTCAATTTTTCTGTTTACTAGTTCAGATCATACTTTCAACAAATGTACATTTGTATGACTGCGAGAACTCTCAGAACTTTGGCTGGAAAATTGGCTGGCTTTTGTTTTTAGCTACAAGGCCAGACCGCCCACTCTTGATGAATAGGGGTAGGACTGGGAGATAGGACTACAGAACAGGGAGGAGATGGGGTGGCAGAGGGGTGTGAAAACTTTGTCCTAGTCAACAGAATGTCATTAGAATGTTTTACTAGAAAGAAGAGAAGTTTCAGTCATTTCATAAACTTCAAAGCTCCATTTTTATAAAAGTTAAAATATGAAATATTACAAATAGGCACCTTGAGAAAGGGAAAGCATTTTACCTTTAAAACTCTCTAAAGCAGCACAGTTGTACCTTAAAGAGTATTGCAATGAGGACACATTTAAAACCCAATTCTAAAAAAGCTGGAACAGTAGGTTAAGATACAAAGGTACAAAGTAAAGGCTTCCATGTCACACTCCTATTACTTTAGAATTACTCAAGACTGGTCTGGCCCAATGTAATTACTGAATAGTAAGCATTAAGATGCTTTAAACCTGGTGTTTCATAGTTGACTCTATGAACATGAATTGCCCAGTGTTGGCCTGTTTGATTGTCTCTGTGTTCCTTTCATGAGTTTTTGTCTTCTCAAGTATTGACCCTTGCTTTGTTTTTTTGCATCTGCATGGAAATCATGTTACATGCCACATCCAGACAGCAGGGTGACATTGATCTATTATTGATCAAAGCTGAAATTACAGAGTCAACATTGGCAGTAATGATACTGAGTATTCATTGATTTATAGTTATACAGTGCCCATCATTATGTTGTAAGAAAGGCATGTATAGTTACTTTCATTTGCTTTTGTACTGCAGTTTTAATTTTGTCTTCAAAAAAGTCACATGTGGTTAAATGGTTAAAGTAAAGGTATTTTTACGTGTAGAAAATATACTATATATATATATATATAGTCAATAGAAACAAATATTTTTCAAAGTCATTCTGGGCCATATGTATTTCCCCCTTCCCTCCCCTAGACAAATGAGTCATGTTTAGTACTTTGTTGTGCATCTCTTGTATGTAATGACAGCTTGAGGTCTGCGTAACATAGACTTTACCAGGTGTTGAGTATATTCTCTAGTGATGCTTTGCCAGGCCATCTGTACTACAGCCATCTTCAGCTGCTGCTTATATCAACGACTAGTACCCTTAAGTTTTCCTTCTGCATATGAAAGACATGCTCAATTTACCTAATTTACCATTACGTTAGTCTTTAAAAATAGTTCTTTAAGGATTCTTTAGCGAAGAAAATGATTATATACAGAACCATGAACACTCAAAGAACCCTTTACATCTTTACTGGGTTCTTTGTCTTTGTGAAGTGGATTTTCAGATTGATGAAGAATCTGCTGTGTATGATTCTATATGAACTTCTATACAGCAGCAAAAAGTGCTCTTCTATTGTTACAATGTCAAGCTTGTAGCAACAGAAGAACCCTTCACTCATGACTATTCATATGGGCTATGCTGACTAAGGAAAATGAACTTTTCAACTGTCATTTGTTGAGCTGAAAATTGTAACTGCTTTTCAAACAACAAAGCAAGAAGGGGCAATATTCATACTTCTATGCTTCTTGTACAAGACTGGTTACAGAACACAGCCTGGTTTCTTGCTTTTATTATTCAGAGCTCTCAAGGAAAAGCAGATCTTGTGAAGTCAACGAGTCATTTGTTGTTTGTGGATTAATGGCAGTTTGCCTGTGACTGTTTTTCTCACTACTGAAAAATCCCTCTTAAAGCATTTTCTTGTTATCTGGTTATCTAATAAATCTAAATACACGAACAGTTACTACAGAATCAAACAACAGATATTAATAAACATTAAATATCTAACCGTAGTTCATTTCTTTGAATTCTTCGACAAACTGCAGTACTCTGGACCACTCATTACACCCGCTCACAGACACGGAGGAAAGGTGCTGGACCCAAACACGCCAAACATTTGATGGAAATTAAAAGGTGAGATGTCATATTAGGACACAGAGTGGATTTTGGGCCATGTTTTGACCTGATAGTTTGAAACTGCTCTCAGAGAGAGTAAGTCCTGCTGATTGTTCTGATATGAATATCATGTTGGAACGTTAGATGTTCTTTTGAGTTATGAAGCCTAAAAAAACTGCCTGCAAAAACAGCTCCAGGTTCTAACAAGACATATTTCCTTTGCAGCATCACTTTTCAGCAAGCTTTATTTTTAAACATCTTTAAAAAGCAACCACAGTGTTTTTCTCCTAAAGTCTGTTCCCACAGCTTTTCCAACCAGCTCTTCCAACCTACTCACACCCAGACTTAAATACGCATCTGTTTAAAATATACCACGCAAAACCACTAATGCAGTGCCACTGTCTACTGTATGTGATATACTGCTCCGGCTTAGAAACGCTTCTGACAGGTCTTGCAGCTTTCTGTGAGCAGTTCGTCTGTCAGGGGTAAAGATGAGGACGTCACAGATGTAATCTTTTCAAACTCATGTGACGCATGGAAGGAATAAAGAATTCTCTCTATCTCTCTCTTTCTCTCTCGCCCCCATTCTCTGTGAGCGAGGCTGTGAGCTAGCCCGGGTCTTTATATGACTCAGAAGATAGAAGTGCTAGACAGTACCAGAGGGGGGGAATGAAATCTTAGCAATGTTCTTATAGAGCAAGTGTCTGGATCCTGGGTCTTGTATGATATCCCATGTGCCTGGAGAGTGCATGTTGTTTTCTCCACCAAAGCTCCATTCCACTGCCGGCAAGCCTTTGTACTCCATTCTATTCTTTTACCATTCCTAATGCCCGTGAACTAAAAGACGTTATTAGCTAGATTAGCACTCACACAAGGATATAAAGCCATATGGTTTTTTTTATCCTTTACTATACCCCGGGGTTAGCTCCTCAACACTGCACCGCTTTATCGGCACATAAACGTCTAGTCTTCCACTTATAAAATGCTTCAACTCTGCGCGCAAGCTGTGAATGAGATCAAAAGGTCTGTATGATTTCAGAGAGAGCAGCTTTGATGTTTAACACTTGTTAATTTATGAAAATCCTGCCACAGGGCTTTTGCCACGAGGAAGATCCAGGATATCTGCTTCTTCGTCAGGTTCTTCTTCTTATTCTTCTGTTACTTCTTCATCTTCTTCTTCATCTTCATCTTCTTTTTCATCTTCTTCTTCTTCTACTACTTCATCACCATCATCTTCATCTTTTCCTCTTTCTAAAACAATGGCTACCGCTCCTTCTCGTGGGTGGAACATTGTAAGAGTCTAAAAACATGCTGTAGAGGACAGGTTGATGTGTTCTATTCATACAGAGATGAGCAGGAGCAGAAAGTACGTGATATTACAATAGCACGTTTGCTTGTAGAGTGCAGTAATATGCAACAATAAAACTGCATAATGTAACAGCTATAGCCATCTAAAGAGCAATTGCCACATATTTTTCAGTAATGGTGCTTTCTATTTTTATGTGGAGCTATTTTATATCTCATTGTAGTCAATACTGTTAAAGATGCATTTATTTAGTCTTTCTTCATATTACAGTACTGTTCAAAAATGATTCATTTACTTCATTTCCATTATGAGGCAAATAGATGAAAAAATAAAATACAAAAGAGCAGTTTTAGAAATGATTAAAAGGTAAAGGAGAATTAAAAGAGATGATAGGATTCCTAAAAACTCAAGATCTGGCAGACTGTCAGGTAAACAGTATGTAAAGCTAAAACAAAACAAACAAACAAGCAGGCAAGCAAACAACCAAATAAATAAATAAATATATCAAGCTGCTGATGTTCTGATGACCCCAGAGTCCAGGCCCTCCAGCATCCCTGAATGTGTTTAACACTATTTAGAATGTGTGAAGCAGAAATTCAACCAACTTCTAAGACTAACTTTTAGAGCTGTGGGAAAATATGCACAATATGAACACAAATCTCCCAAAAAGAATGGAACCCATAATTAAGGGGATATGCTAAATACTATATATATAAAATATGCTGTCAGAACAAAACCTCGTATCTCCAAAAAAAAAAAAAAGTAGAAGGGAATAACACACTTTACTTTTTAGTAAATTCAACTTTTATGTCAACTGAAACTGACATTTTTCCAAGTCCTTTAGGTCATTTTCTTTTGGTTTATTAATATAAACATTGTAAAGACCAACAGGTATTTTCAAATTATATCAAAAACTGAAAAAAACTGATTTGTATCTAATGGCTCTTTTGCCTGGAAATGTATTAAATGAAGGGTGGTCCCTGATTTTTGCACAGCTACAGCCCTGTGCCTGATTCTTACAGAAGATAAAAGCTGTGTATTTTGAGGCATTTTCAGGTCTGTTTGTGATCCACTGTTACAGATCTCAGCCTTCATGACCTTCAGAATCTGCCAGTGAACAGAAGTTTGTCGTGTTATTTTTGTCTCAAGCCAGTGGAAGAACATAATCCAAGTGTTTGCCTTTTGGTTAGTCCAGGATGGCACTGATATCCAAGGGCACTGTTTAAATTCTCACAAAGAGACCATTTTATTTCACCAAAAAATTATTAACAAACCCATCCTTGTTGAAGTGGAGTGAGTCACAGAGTGAGTTTGTTGTTTTTTTGTTTGATTTTTTGCTGTTGACTAGTTACTGTTTTGAGTCTGCTTGGCTTTTGCTTTGTTTGGATTTTGCTCACTGCTGCTCCTGTTGCTGTGTGCTGGTAATTCATGCACAGGCAGTTTAAAGGAGGATTTTGGCTCCATTGCTGAAGTTATTTAGGCTGTCTCTCATAAATAAGAGATGTTGAAGCATTTCACTGAGGATGAGGCTGCTGGGGAAGCTGTCACCACTGTTTAGATAGCTTCCAGATTAGCAGGGCTCTAATGCGCTCTCCAAGCTACTTTTAAGAACAAGGCATGCCCCTATATAACATCAGAGTACTGTTTAGACAGCAAGCACACACACTCCCACACACAGAGTTTGTTTTTATATAGCGTTCTGGATGTGGAGTCATACCTGATTCCTTTATTCAATACATATATGTATCTACCTATATGTTATAAGGCTACAGTGCCCATAGCAGTGACATGTACAGTACATTAGTCATGTTTGGGACTTTGTGGCAAATCATCTGCATGCGGTTTCTGCTTAAAGTCAGTGACTCATACACTTCAGCAGGTGTTAAATATCTTCTCTGCTGATGCTCTGCCAGACTTGTGCTGCAGCCATCTTCAACATATGAAAGGCATGCTCAATGGGATTCAGTTCAGGTGACTTCACCAGTCACAAATTTTCCAGTTTTGAGCTTCAAAAAGCACTGATCAAGCAATTAAACACACCTGAGTAATTACATACACCTGTGAAGCCATATGTCACCACATGAAACTCCATGTATAAAAATACATTTTATTAAAATCTGCACTTTATCATGTCTAATATGTCAAAAATGTCTTTGTTCCAAACATTATGTTGAAAAACTTAAGAGTAAGTGGAGCAAAATAACAAGTACAGATTCAGAGATGCGTGATACAATTATACCATCCTACGATTCTCTGTAGCGAATAAAAATGCTGAGCATGCTCACATGACCTTGATTTTAGAACAAGATGGCAAGAAGATCTAAGTGACTTTGAAAGAGGGTTCATTATTGGGGCACAGATGGAAAGAGCTTCAGTCACTAAGACTGCTGAATTGGCTAGTATTTCAATAGAAACAGTGATTAAAGTGTCTTCATTTAGATCTATCAGTAAATATACTTGTGGTCGAATGAACGTTATGCTTGTGCATGCAAGGGTGGTCTTTGCACTAGGCTAAGGTAGGCAGCTAGGCATGAAATAATCTACATCATAGAGAAAAGGTACTTCAGTGTGATTTTCAAATAAATGTATCCAGGGGCAACACAGTCTCATTTTTCAGCCACACGCTTAGCAGTGCATGCTGTTCATAATGAGAAATATTACATATAATGACTATGTAAAATATCGGATGGCTTGCCAAGACATCATTTTTTGCATTTTGTAGTAAAAATTGTGCATCCGGTCCCCATTCTTGTCTCCAGAATCACTAAATCCATCCCTGGTTATGTAAGAAAGACTTTTTTTTTCTTTTCTAACAGCATTATGGTTCAGTTTTAGCCTAGTACTTTCAGCAAACTGTCTTTTGATGGACTCACAGTTTTAAAATCCCCTATTTATTTTCAATGGGATTCAAGTCAGGAGATTATAGGCCTCTAAACACTTTCAACTTTTTTAGAAACCAATTTTATGTTATTATGGCTGTATGTTTGAGGTTATTGTCCTGTTGAAACATCCATCTTTACCCTTTTCTTGGCTGATGAAACTAAACTCTCCTCTAATATATCAATACATTATTCATGTTTCTTTCAAAGATGTGCAGAGTAATGTCCCAGTACTGTTTGCAGAGAAACGGTTCCATCTCCCACCTCCATGCTCCAGGGTGAATATGGTGATCTTGGGATCATAAACACGACCCTTTTTTCTACAGTCCTAACATACTGAATTATTGCCAAAGAGTTCTGTTTTTGTTTCATCTGACCAGAGTACATTGTTCCAAAAGAGCTCTGCTTAGGCTAAATGTCCATATGCATATTTCTGTGTTGGGTGTAGGAGGAGAGATGACTGCAGTGCAGTTCACTGGATATGTTCTCTGTGTAACTGTTACTCCCTCTGCTTTCAGGTCGTCCTGCAACTCTTTTAAAGTAACTGCTGGCTCCTCTTTTACCTTCATTATCGTTAGTCTAAATCTTGTAGGTGCAGCTCTACAGGGATGATTAGTTTTGGTTCCATGAATATCCATTGATATACTATCAAACCAGTTGAACTGCCAGTGGTGTTTTTGCTATAGCTTTGCTATAGCTCTGTAGCTTTTTCCATTTTAGTACTGTTTCATTATGTTGTTCTTGTTACATTCACCACATTGCATGAAGTGTTCCTAACCAATCACACCTATTATGATGATGATCATGATTATGGTTATCATTGTTTATAATGACACCAAGCACAGTTTGCACAAGAACATGTGTATTTTTTATTTTAGCAGCATTCATTTATTAATAACAATACTCAATGTATTTTTTTACTTCACATATACACTCCCTGGCCACTTTATTAGGTACACCTTGCTAATAAAAGGTTGGACCCCCTTTTTGCCTTCAGAACTGCCTTGTTTGTGGCATACTTTCACCAAGGTGTTGGAAACATTCCTCAGAGATTTTGGTTGGTTATTTGAGTTACTGTTGCCTTTCTATCATCTCGAACCAGTCTGGCCATTCTCCTCTGACCTCTCACATCAACAAGGCATTTTACTCCACACAACTGCCGCTCACTGGATATTTTCTCTTTTTTGGACCATTCTGTGTAAACCCTAGAGATGGTTGTGTGTGAAAATCCCAGTAGATCAGGAGTCTCTGAAATACTATTTTGTGGCCTGATTGCCTCTCATATCACTACATTATGTTTTGTTTCGAGGAACTATAGCATTCCACTTTGTTGTTGCTTTTGTATGTTTGCTGCTTGTTAATTTATACGTAATTTTCCTGTGAGTGCTTTCCAGTGAACCCTGCTGTATTACTGATATTATCACATCAGCACTGGGTTTTGCTTGCAAATGCTACTTTGGACTGAAAATACTTTAGTTATATACAAAATCATGCAACTGCAGTAGAGGGAAATAATTTGGATTTATTAAGAGAGCATGTAGTGGAACTTGGTAATAGCAACAGTGCAACATGTAGCTTTTACAAAATGGTCTTAGTCCTGTTTTCCTCTAGTTTTCCTGTGAAAAGAGGACATTTTCACACTGAAAATGCACAAAAACTAAAACACACAATATCATCATGTCTTCTCTGCATTGCCTGCAAAGCTGCTGCAAAGCTTTAAATGTAGTCTGTCTAAAGCCTTATAAATAAACTGTAACTTCATGACTTGGAGAGAGATGAAGAATGCAGGCCTGAGAGAACGGGGAGAGGAATTAAGCAATGATGAGATCCATCGGTAGGATGAAACAAAGAGCAAGTGCTGAAGAAGCAGATGAGCAGAATGCAGAAAGAGAGTGGGAGAAAACAAAGTTAAAAAAAACAGCGAATGAAAGAGACGGAGAGAGAAAAGACAGAGGAAGAACAATCAATAACGTACTAATCACCATGGAGTTCACTTTTCTCTTTCCTCCGCTGTCTTCTGCAGCGCAGAACATAACTACCAACACACACACAAATGTCACCACCCACTTGCTGAAACAAATCTCACTTGTAAATAACACACACACACAAACAAGAACAGCATGCACAGAGCCAGTGAGCAGCTGTGCTGAGAATGTATAGAAAACATACATGAGGGCACGTCTGTTCTATATCACTCCTCTGCCTACGTGTATTGAAAAACAACAGCCTAATGACACAAAATACATGCAATATTACGGCATGATAACTACAGGAGCCCTATCAGATATGACCACCCAGACGCTTTCAACAAAGCCATCCTCATCACAAAACACAGCATGGTGTTTTATTTAAGATGTTTACACTGGCTGATGTTAGCTGCTGATGATGAACTGTTATGTCTGAGATTGTGTCATGGCAGTGTGTCATCTGCTATGAGTGTAAATGTCTTCACAAGTGCTGAGCTTTTCTTACAGTGGGCAGGGAAAGTCATGCCCAGTCGCTTCCAATGACACGCAGTTGAATTGGATCCAATGAGAGTGATAAAATATCTTTCCTTCAGGGCAGGCCGGCAAACTCCAGCCGCACTTCTGTTCTGCCGTGACACAAGCATGAACAGCCACCGAGACAGTTTAAGGGTGACGGACTGTCAAAAGTTTGTCCTGATGATGGCGCTTGGTGAGACGTAGAGACAGAGAGGGAAGAAAAAAAGCGTGTGTGTGAACATATATATATATATATATATATATATATATATATATATATATATATATACATATATATACACACACACACACACACACACACACACACACACACACACACACACACACACACATATGTATATGTTGGACCCCCTTTTGCCTTCAGAACTGCCTTAATTCTTTGTGGCATACTTTCAACAGGGTGTTGGAAACATTCCTCAGAGATTCTGGTTGGTTATTTGAGTTACTGTTGCCTTTCTATCATCTCGAACCAGTCTGGCCATTCTCCTCTGACCTCTCACATCAACAAGGCATTTTACTCCACACAACTGCCGCTCACTGGATATTTTCTCTTTTTCTGACCACTCTCTGTAAACCCTAGAGATGGTTGTGTGTGAAAATCCCAGTAGATCAGCAGTTTCTGAAATACTCAGACCAGCCCGTCTGGCACCAATAACCATGCCACATTCAAAGTCACTTAAATTACCTTTCTTCCCCATTCTGATGCTCGGTCTGCACTCCAGCAAGTGCAAACCTCTACATGCCTGAATGTATTGAGTTGCGGCCATGTGATTGGCTGATTAGCTGATTAGGGTTAACAAGCAATTGTACCTAATAAAGTGGCCTGTGAGTGTGTGTGTCTGTGTGTGTGTGTGTGTGTGTGTGTGTGTGTGTGTGTGTGTATATATATATATATATATATATATATATATATATATATATATATATATATTATATATATATATATATATATATATATATATATATATATATAGAGAGAGAGAGAGAGAGAGAGAGAGAGAGAGAAGATGGTGTACCACTCTTTACTGATTTAATTTCAAATATCAATACAATATATTTTTTTCTGTTTTAAGTGTTGACCCTTTGCCTTTATTACAGCTTTCCTTCTTTTCAGTATTTTGCTTTCAGTTTTTGAAAGAAATCTCCACACCTCCACATCTCCACACAGAAATGTTTCACACCTCCAAAATTCAGCCTTAGAAGCTGGTTGCATTTCCTGCTTCTCACAATTCAAACAATCTCAAGCACATTGAATGACACTGAGCTCTGGACTCTGGGATGGCCAGTCTATTTCTGTCTTTATCTATTTTCTTTTCTGTGAAATCACTTCTTAACAGCTACACATCCTTTCAGACTCATAGTGTTGAGCTGTCTTCTGACAGTGGAAGGCTGGACAGAAACACCTGTAGATTTTTCGGATCTGAATAAGAGTGGAGCTTGATTTTCTCCTCTCTATCAAAAATGAAAGGTTTAAGTACTGTTTATCTGGTGGTGATTGTTTTGGTGGTCTATCAGGTCTTGTACAGCTGTCAAGTGGCATATTTTCTCCTCTTTTAATAATGTTTTAATAGATGACTCCTTGTTTGTCTTTGACTTTTCAGAAAAAAAAACTAAAACCTGTGCTTAAAGGCCATTTAAACCATAAATTAAATGAATGAAGGGTGGTCTTTTGCAGACTACTCGCTGTTTGCTGAATACTCGCTGTTGGAACAAGACCTTGTACCTTAATTTTTCTTTTCTTTCTATTGATATGATTTGAAAATTCCAGATGCCCTCTACATTGCATTAATATATAATGGCAAATAGATGAACATAAATGGTCTGAAATGACTTTTAATCACTTTTGATTAACTTACACTACAATTTTCTTCCTTTGTATATACACCAACCAGGCACTCCATTCAGTAAAAAATCTTTGTATCTACACTCTTTTTCCATCTTATCAGCTCCAGTTACCGTTTAGTTCAGTACCATTTGTAGTTCTACAATTACACACTGTAGTTCGTCTGTTTCTCTACATACCCCCTTTGACCCTCTTCATCCATGGTCAGGACCCCCACGGGACAATTACAGAGCAGGTACTATTTGGGTGGTGGATCATTCTCAGCACTGCAGTTACACTGACATGGTGGTAGTGTGTTAGTGTGTGTTGCACAGGTATGAGTGGATCAGACACAGCAGTGCTGCTGAAGTGTCCACTCTATTAGACACTTCTACCTTCTTGGTTCTCCTTGTAGATGTAAGGTCAGAGACGATAGCTCATCTGCTGCTGCACAGTTTGTGTTGGTCATCCACTAATCCTTCATCAGTAGTCACAGGACGCTGTTGGCTGGATATTTTTGGTTGGTGGACTATTCAGTTCAGCAGTGAACTCCAGCAGCATTTGTCAAAATATCTTATAGTGCATTTTTAACTGGATATGACTCCTTGTAAATGATATTTTGTATGCATTTGAAAGGCCACATTGTTAGGACAGAGTGGGTATAGTTTTCTGTCATGTAATTGAGCAAGCATTTCTAAATTCAATGGGCTGAATGGGAATTCTGCCAATGTCCAAGAAAGCTTATACAACCTCACAACACTTGCTATGAAAAAACATATTTAGGGGCAGAACATGGAGAGGTTACTAGGTTAATTGAACTGAATTAAATAGAGAGAAATAAAGAGAGAAAGAAAGGAAAGAGAGAGTGATGACTCACAGAGTCAAAAATTGCTCGGTTTAGTGTTATTAGAACAGAGAATGGGCTGGGGCGGCTCTTGTCACTTGATTCACCATAAAAGTGTTAAGTTGCCCTCAGGCTCTTTCCTTGATGCACTGAGTTTAATCTCTGCGTCTCCTTAATAAAACTCTATAGCAAAATTAGTTCCAACTCTCTGCATGACAAGAGCTTCTCCTCCGCGCATTCCAGCAGAGTGTTTCCATCTGGGTTAGGGTGTGTGTGAGGAAGTTATTTACAGGTACAGGTATATTGAAAAAACACGCTCAAGCTCACATCTTGTTATCTATGTTAGTTGGTGCAAGATGAGACACCTGAAAGCTCCCTGCCTCCCATCGTTAGTCTTGCCTGCATGAGCGATCCAATATACTGCCTTTTTCCCCTTCTTGCTATCTCTGCCTCTCTACACCAACACCACTCCCAAGCTTTAATAATCTGGTTTCCTGGTGTGGAATGTGCCTGTGTAAACAGCTCGTTCTGGTCATGTCCCTGCGGCTCATGGAGACATGCTGGAGAATTAGGGGGGGACTGTAAGCAAGAGGATTAGCCCAATAGTGCTGGACTAACGCCTTCTGCATGATGAGCGAGGGGGGGAGGGCTTGGAGAGAAAGAGAGAGAGAGAGAGAGAGAGAGAGGGAGGGCGAGCTGTTGCAGAGAGAGACAGTGAGTGTAAGAGAGGGGATGGAGAGAGAGAAGAAGAGGGAAGGTAAGAGAGAGACAGTGCAAGGGTTGCAGAGAGAGACAATGAGTGGAAGAGAGGTGATGGAGAGAGAGAAGAAGAGTGAGGGGGAAGAGAGAGAGGGAGAGAGAGTTGAAGAAAGAAAGAGGGAGAGCAGAGATCGAGAGACACCAAGAGGGAGAAGGAAAGTAAGAAAAGGAGAGGGAGGGAGCGAGAAATGGGAAGAGAGAGAGAGAGAGAGAGAGAGAGAGAGAGAGAGAGAGAGAGAGAGAGAAACAGTAAGAGAGCATGGAGGGATGAGATAGAGAGACAGACAGAGAGAGAGGAGTAGGAAAAGAGAGAGAGAGAGAGGAGGAGAGATGCAATATAGAGAGAGCCAGTGAAAGAGAGGGGGAGAAAGGAGAGATGTAGAGAGAGAGAGTGAGGGAGGGCGAGCTGTTGCAGAGAGAGACAGTGAGTGTAAGAGAGAGAAATGGAGAGAGAGAAGAAGAGGGAGGGGGAAGAGAGAGACAGTGCAAGGGTTGCAGAGAGAGACAATGAGCGGAAGAGAGGTGATGGAGAGAGAGAAGAAGAGTGAGGGGGAAAAGAGAGAGAGAGAGAGAGAGTTGAAGAAAGAGAGAGGGAGAGCAGAGATCGAGAGACACCAAGAGGGAGAAGGAGAGTAAGAAAAAGAGAAGGAGGGAGCGAGAAATGGGAAGAGAGAGAGAGAGAGAGAGAGAGAGAGAGAGAGAAACAGTAAGAGAGGATGGAGGGATGAGACAGAGAGACAGACAGAAAGAGAGGAGTAGGAAAAGAGAGAGAGAGAGAGGAGGAGAGATACAATATAGAGAGAGCCAGTGAAAGAGAGGGGGAAAGAGGAGAGATGTAGAGAGAGAGAGTGAGGGAGAGAAATGGAGAAAGAGAGAGAGTGAGGGAGAGAAATGGAGAAAGAGAGAGAGAGAGGAGGCACCAGAGAAATGAGTCTTGAACCACCGTGTTGAATATTTTAGCTGCTCTGAAAATCTTCCTCATGCATGCAGTGGATACAGTACAAAGACTTTCACTTCTTCAAAAAGGCCGCCTGGATTTAGCGCTGAACAGATCAAAGTAGATCAGCTGAATAAGACAGCAGACCATGGCTCTTCTACCTGCTGGAGACACGGTCTGCTGCAAACCACCACTCCACATCCAGCCACCTGGCTTATGCTGCTTAAAATGAAGCACATGTGATGAAGCCATATGGCCAGCCTTGTGCTGCAACAGTGAAAGACATTTCTCCATTCGAACGAACGCCTGCAGGAAACAGGATACTACTGTGGCGTCCTCCTCTCCTTCCATAACGGGGCTTAAAATAGTAATTCATGCAAGTTTTATGCGAATGACTAAGTGATGAGGATTTCGAATGATTCATTTATGATAAAATAACAGCTTCAATTCCTCATCACTTACTCATTCATGTACATTATGAACCAGGACAGTGTAAAAAATGCAATAAACACAATGGCATTAATAATTAATTCATCACAATTACATTGTGCCTACAAATGCAATAACAATCTTGGTTACACACCCATATATTCTTCAGATTGTATTGTATTTGCACATGAAGCTGCAATACAATTTTAAAACAACTCAGCTACACAGCGAAAGAAAGTTTTTTTTACAGAATTGGACCAAGCTCCTAACATCTGATGCAAAAGTAAAGGCAAAAGGTACAACCACAAATTGCTTGTTTATATGGAAGCTTTATTATGTTGGCCTAAAGTAGACCTAACCTGTTATAGCTCTGGTGTTAGTCTGTGGTTTTTTGCACAAATATAAGTATGTAAGTATTTATATGATCGATGTGATGAAAAGGACCCTTTTTTCTTGTGAATGAAGCATGTATTACCACGACTGTCTGCACTGGTACTTAACAGCTTAACCTCTTATTCTCCAGGGTATATTTAGATTTTTCCATCTGAATTTACACGACCAAGGCAAATTATTCAGTAACGGCATGAAATAAATGTTAATTTTTATTTTTATTTATTTATTCATTCATTCATTCATTCATTCATTCATTCATTCATTTTAAACGCTCCCCTCAAATGAACAGAAATCTCTTTTATGATCATACACATATTGCTATTTGCTTATAATTTACTGATGAAAGCCAAAAATCTTAGACACTCTTTGTCTTATATTATAAAAATATTTTTATCAGAGCAGATCACCGAAGAGACACCATGTGTTTGTAGTTTATTTGTGTAAAAATGGGTCGACTTTCAGTGGAATAAAAAATTGTGAGTTCAGCTTCTTTTATTATAAGGGTTTAAATTTACATTACCCATCTATTTGACTGGAAAGAAGACAGGTACAGCTCTCATATGACACCACACCTTCTGAATGTAGCTTATGAAATCTGAAAGTTATGAAGAATATGATGAAGTACATTTTGGAACCACCAGTGGTTCCAAGGAGTTTAAGAGGCTACAAACAGAACTTGTGTGCTAGACTGAATCAGACTGATAAACAACTTAATAAATAGGCGCTTCGTTAGCAGCTCTTAGTTTGCAATGTACAGATGTGAGCTCCCTTAAAGATAAAAACACATAACAATCAGGGCTTAATTTGAACAACTTTGATGGACTGGAAAAGTATAATTCTGCTGTGTGATGGAAAAGGTAGACATCGTAGAACACACAAAAAAGTGTGCAGTGTTAAAAGGCATTATTTTTGATGATGGTGAAACTTCCATAAAACTTTATTTGCTGAAAACGTACACAAAACTAAATTTCTCTTGAGTTGCATAATGTCCTGCAAGTGTCCTGCAACTCATTTGCAACTCATGTGACCTGTCTCAACTTCAGATGTTCACGAAACATCTAACCAAAAATGCAGATAACTCATTACATTATCATATCAACAGAATAATAGAATATTCACTCATCGGAATAATAGAATGTGTATTTCTATTACTCAGATTTTTATTGAATGCTTTGGCATTTTTGTTGCATGCAGCTCACAACTCAGGACTAAAAAAGTGTTTCTAAAGTGATGAATGTTCTCTCATACATAACTTTCTCAAACATATTCTTAAAGACTCAACCAGAGTTTGTTAAGAGGAACTCATCAAACAGCTTCATGTCCCTGCTAAAGAACAAGTGGTTGATAAATCCATGTCTAGAGTTGTTTTTCTCATGGCCCTTGCTCAACATAAACAAGCAAATTGTATTGTTTTCCCTCATCCTCCTCTAGATTCAACTTACAGTGTCCTCACAAACCTCCAAACACAAGCTACTTCCAAAAAAGAATGTGAACTGGACTACAGGTGTGTGCATGGCATCATTGTGACTTGATTTTTGGTCATGTTATTTTTAGTCAGAAGCAATTTGGTATGGCAACATAGTGTGTTGTTCATAAATATATTTAAATATTACATTCACATTCATTTTCAGTAATTTTTTTTTCTTACTTGTAAGGTGACATAAACTGGAAAAAAGCCACCTGTACTGTGGCGGTATGCGCATGTGTGGTGTATGTGTACACACTTTGTTGGCTTTTATTGTCAATTTCGAGCATGTTTTTGAAATCTTAGCTTGGCTTCACCTTTTTAAGGTTTAGGTTTACAGGTCTTTCTTCATTCAAGTAGATAAGTGCCTGCCAGCAATGAGGGTCTTTTTCATTTCACAAGGGTGTCATATCTTCAGCTGTCGCCTAAATCACTTCTGTCTGGAAAAAAAGTACTTGATGCATTTCACAGTTGAGATTTGTTTACTTTAGATGTTTTGGGAGGAATGTTTGCTGTCTTTAGTTAAAAGAAGCTACGTGCTTTAAGGCAAAGAGCTGTTCACACCAAATCTGTGCATGGCATTTTGTTGATATCTGAGCAGAAAGGAAATAAACAAAACCTCTCCAGCAAACTGTTCAAAAAAGGATTTTTCTGCAAATGTTAATGTATAGTTACTAATTGATTAACTTAACAAAGAAGAAAAAAAGAAAATAGTAACTGTGGTAAAACAGTGAAGAACCATCATTAAGAATTATCAGCTGATGGCAATTTCAGTGTAATTATATTTGCTTCTATGTCTCTCGCTCTCTCTCTCATACACACACACACACACACACACACACACACACACACATATATATATATATATATATATATATATATATATATATATATATGAGGCTCTGAAGGACTGCGGACTGCTTTGAAACAACAGATTGGGAGGTTCTCCATGACCCACATGGTGAAGATGTTGATGGTCTCACTGATTGCATCACAGACTACATAAATAAACCATCTCAGGTTTTAAGGAGTCCAACAGGCAGCTTATAGGAAACCTGCAATGGGCAAATGATCTCAATTCCTTCTTCAACAGATTTGATCTGGTAGCTGACCCTCCCTCAGCCCTGCTTTCAGCTCCCAGCATTCAGCCCTGTGCCCCTCTGCCCCTTACCAGAGAACAGGTGAGGAGGGAACTAAGGAAGATGAAGGTGAGGAAGGCAGCAGATCCAGACAACATCAGTGTGGGATTGAAAAGGACATTTTCAACCTAAGCCTGAAACAGGAGAGAGTGCCAGTACTCTGGAAGACATTGTGTGTAGGACCTATCCCAAAAACTGTACACCCCAGTGATCTGAATGGCTACAGACCAGTGGCACTGACCTCACATCTGATGAAGGCTCTGGAAAGAATTGTTCTTGTCCATCTTCATCCACTGATGGGACCAGCTATGGATCCTCTGCAATTTGCCTACCAGCCAGGCATTGGAGGATGCAATAACTTGCTTACTCCACAGATCCCTCGCTCATCTTGAAAAGGCGGGAAGCACTGTTGAATCATGTTCTTTGATCTATCAAGTGCTTTCAACACCATCAAGCCCACTCTACTAGGGAGCAAGATGGAGACAGCAGGGGTGGATCACCATCTCATCACATGGACTACCACACTATGGACTACCTCACAAACAGACCGCAGTATGCGTGACTTAAGGACTGTGTATCAGAAACACTACTCTGCAGCACAGGGGCCCCACAGGGAACAGTCCTGGCCCCATTCCTCTTCACCCTCTAAAATGCGGACTTCACCCACAACACCTCAACCTGTCACCTCCAGAAATTCTCTGATGACTCTGCCATCATTGGTTACATCTCAGATGACAATGAAAGGGAATACAGAGAAGTTACAAGGAATTTTGTGGACTGGTGCCAGCAGAACTGCCTCCAGATCAACATGGCTAAAACCAAAGAGCTGGTGGTGGATTTCCGCAGGACTAAGTTCTCCTTACCCACTTCAGTGAACATCCAGGGTAGAGACATTGAGATTGTCAAGACCTACAAGTACCTGGGTGTTCATCTAAACAACAAACTGGACTGGTCTGACAGCACACACAGCCTGCATAAGAAAGGCCAGAGCAGACTCCACCTGCTAAGAAGGCTCTGGTCCTTTGGAATACAGGGTGGACTTCTCCACTCTTTTTATGACTCTGTGGTGGCATCAGCCATCTTCTATGGCATTGTCTGCTGGGGAGGTTGCATTACAGCAGCAGACAGGAAGAAACTGGACAAGCTTATCAGGAAGACTAGTTCTGTCCTGGGCTGTGCACTGGACCAAGTGGGGGAGGTGGCGGAGAGGAGGATGTTGCATCCATAATGGACAACCTCTCTCACCCACTACAGGAGGCAGTTGCAGCACCAGGCAGCTCCTTTAGTGATAGGCTTCTCCACCTGTGATGTGGAAAAGAGAGATACTGCAGCTCCTTTCTCCCCACTGCTGTTCGGCTCTACAATCAGACCTCCCCAAGCAGACACTCTCTGTCATAAACATACTATGGATTCACACCTCACTCTATCATAGTGCACTCTAACACACCTAGACCTATATCGTATCCTGCCTATAATTAATGTGCAATATCTGCTGCTGACAGAATGGTACAAGTGCAATACATACACACGTTCTGTGCAATATCTGTAATTATTACTGTGCAATATCTACAATTTCTGTGCGATATCCAGTCATCCTGCTCAGAAATGTGCAATATCCAACTGCATGTGTAAACTGTAAATTTGTATAGTTTCTTAATTGTATTTTTATTTTTTATATTTTTCTGCTAACAGACGCCTTGTTTATTCATTTATTTCTATAGTATATCTTATATTTTGTGCTTTGTATGATGCACATCTTTGTCTACTATCTTATTTTATGATTTTGAATCAGCACACATTAAGGAAATGGCTCTATACTTTTGAAAATTAGCAGCAGAAAAACAGCAGCACTTGATGAAAATAACATTGGGAAGTCAACTGTTAAGCATTCGGCTGGATGTTCTATGCTTTGGGGTAGTGTGGCAGCCACTGATACAAGAAACATTGCACAAGTAGATGTGACAAATGGATTCTACAAAATATTAGCAAATTCTGGATGCTAATGTGATACAGTCAGTGTGAAGCTGAAAAGAGGCCAGCTTCTACAACAGGATAATGAGATAATGATCCTGATGAAGAATGATGAAGAAATGAAAGCTGAAGCTTTTGAAATGGCCCTCACAGTCCCCTGATTTGAACATCAATGAAAAGCTGTGCATAGATCATCAACACGCTGTGTAAGCAAAAATTCCCAATAATATCTGTTGCAGATTCACCATTGTTCCTGCCAGCACATGGTGGGTGCTCCTCTCCTGATCGCAAACAGCTGCAGCTCGTTTGGTGAGGAGCACCAGCAGCATAAATATTCTATCTCTGTGTGAGAGAGAGAGGATGCTGGTCTCTTGGCTGCACGCATAAACAAGCTGAAGTGAAGGGACACTCAAAAAACGTTAAAAGAACAAGGTTTTGAAGAAACGTTTGAGTTACACTATATTTCCAAGAGTATTCGCTCATCTGCCTTCACACACATATGAATCTGAGTGACATCCCATTCATTATCTACAGGGATTAATATGATGGCGGCCCACCCTCTGCAGCTATAACAGCTTCAACTCTTCTCGGAAGGTTTAGAAGTATGTTTATGGGAATTTTTGTGGGGTCAGACACTGATATTGGACAAGAAGGCCTTGGTGTTCTTCCACACCAAAATCACTCATCAATGTCTTTATGGACCTTGCTTTGTGCATTGGTGCGCAGTCTTGTTGGAACAGGAAGGGGTCATCCCCAAAATGTTCCCACAAAGTTGAGAGCATGAAATTGTCCAAAATCTTTTCACAAAAATTGGTCTGCTGAAGCATTAAGAGTTCCTTTCACTGGAACTAAGTGGCCAAGCCCAACTCCTGAAAAACAACCCCACACCATAATCCCCCCTCCACCAAACTTTTCACTTGGCACAATGCAGTCAGACAAGTATTGTTCTCCTGGCAACCGCCAAACCCAGATTCGTCCATTGGATTGCCAGATGGAGAGGCGTGATTCATCACTCCAGAGAACACGTCTCCACTGCTCTAGAGTCCAGTGGTGGCACTTTACACCACTGCATTCAATGCTTTGCATTGTGCTTGGTGATGTAAGGCTTGGATGCAGCTGCTTGGCCATGGAAACCCATTCCATGAAGCTCTCCAAGCTGTTCTTGAGCTAATCTGAAGGCCACATGAAATTTAGAGGTCTGTAGCGATGGCTTTGCAGAACTTTGGGGACCTCTGTACCTTATGTGCCTCAGCATGTGCTGATCCTGCATCATTTTACATGGCATTTCACTTGTGGCTGAGTTGCTGTTGTTCCCAATCACTTCCACTTTGTTATACTACCACTGACAATTGACTGTGGAATATTTAGTAGGGTGGAAATTTTATGACTGGACTTGTTGCACAGATGGCATCCTATCATGGTACCACGCTGGAATTCACTGAGCTCCTGAGAGGGACCCATTCTTTCACAAATGTTTGTAGAAGCAGTCTGCAGGCCTAGGTGCTTCGTTTTTTGCACCTGTGGCCATAGAAATTATTGGAACACCTGAATTCAATTATTTGGATGGGTGAGTGAATACTTTTGGCAATATCGTGTATAAGTCATTTATGTGTAAATAAAGCACTTTGTTTTTTTGTGCTGCTGTTTGTGAGTGTGTCTCTGAGCAGGCGCCACTTGTCACAGAAAAGCGTTCCTGAGAAGGTGAAATTTTCTAAAATAAGTATTGAAAGACTCTAGCTTGGAAGTTAGTAAGTGCTAACACAGTAGGGGTCTAAACCTTTGCATATGTCAAAATGTATTTTTTTATTTTTTATGTCGATCAAATATAAAACAACTGTGTAATAACATTTGCAGAAAATGTTATATATAGTTGCAGTTTGAACTTCTGTTCACTTCAGAAATCAACAAATTATGACATTTTACCAGAAGTGCCCACATCTATCTTCACATTCAACTGTACATAGAGAGTTAAGACATTTTGGATTATTTTCCTTTTCTGGTCCATTTTTCATGAAGTGGTCATATACAGTGAAGGGCAGCTTACATTTTATTTTTAAACGCTGTAAATAAAAGCAAAACAGCACATTATTCTGAAATGATGATGTATCTTTATTGATTATCTGTATATTTTCCTTTCACCCAGTTAATTTCTGGAACAAATGCTTAGATAAGGTTGAAGAATTCACTTATATAATTCCACTTTGTATTTTTTGCTGTTATAATGATGTTATATTGTAAATACAGATGCATGTACTGAATTGGCCTCGCTGTAATAAAAGCATTGCAGCACAGTGTTACCCTTAATGCTTTACCCAGTGCTGCACAGTAAGTACTTTCGTTTAGTTCTGTGACATTATGAATTTGATGGAAAACCTGCCTGAACTCAAATAAACCAACACTTTTAAATACTCCACAGGCATACAGAGGTAGTGTACACAAGCGACAGTGAGTGACGGTGGCACGTATGTGTGTGAACAGGAGTGCTGTGCTGCAGTAGTAGAGGAGAGGTGGTTAGCTAGTGCTTGCTGGGAGACAGCTCAGCCCTGCTCTGATGAATGACTGGCATGGGGCCTGTTATGAGCTGCTCAAGGTGCTCCGTGATTCAGCCAATCTGGCTCTATTCATAGCGCCTCTTTCTCTTTATCTGGCCTCATGTCGCTTGCACACCTGTTCTGCAGTCCGCCCCCCTCCTCTCCCGATTCACCTTGTGCCTCTTAGCTTTCCTAGCATTCAGCTCACACAGCCGCGGCACTTGCGAATCCCACTGTTTTCTATTCAGACACTGCAGCGCCCCATGTTGTTGTTAGCACCCTTCTAACTCATTTATGCAATCACGTGATGTGCCTGCCTTCCTGATTCGGGTCACCTCTCTCTCTCTCTTTCAGGCCACTGGGGCACTGCGGAGGCTCACGAGCAGCTGTACAGTGCATGATATTGTGCCTATGCTTGGCTACAGCTCTGCTTTGTTAATATCCTCAGCAACAGTAGACTGCGTGCAGCGCTAACCACTACCTCCTACTGCAGCCATGGCCTGAGACTATTTCTCTCTGTAGATAGACTCAAGCTGTCTTGTATTTCTCCTTTTTTCTGTTCGTATCCCCCCTTCTTTCACCTCCCTCCTCCCTCGCCTCTATTTTTCTCTCCCATTACCTCCTTTTGTCAGGGAACAACCTGGCTCTCATTTTTTTTTCGCACATGTAATATCCCCAGCCTGTTCCCTTACCACCATCAATGGGATGAAGGGACTTGTATAGCTACTAATAAAGCCTCCATTTTTATATCTGGACTAGAAAGCCTGTCTCTTGTGAGTCAGGAAGAAAATGAGAGAGGGAGCAAGGGAGGGAGGAGGAGAGAGGGAGAGGGCCCCAGTTACTCATTTCCCATTGCCCATCAGCAGACAACTAATGCACTTGTGTTCTCTCTTTCACGGCCACGTGTTTGTCTCTCAGGCAATCTCACACTCCGTAGGCACAATAGTGCCCTTTCATTACCCATAAATAAGAACAGCTGTTGCCACACAGTGTCATTTACAAACCTTGCAGAAAAAGGAATATTACTAGCTTAAAGGAATTGAAGCTGCCTGTGAGCTACAGCACAACCCAAATATAGGACTTGCTTCAGGTTTCCAATTAGCCGCCTACTGATATGTTAATCAGTCTGTCAATGACAGTGTACAATCGATGACAGTTAGTGGAATTATATGAATGTGCTGTACTCTTGCCAAACTTCAAATGGTAAAAACATTGAACTTGCTCGGTTCCTCAATATGCAGCATTGCCCAGCATGTCCCTTAGCTGATATTTCTAGCTGAATTGCTATTTTTAATCAGCATTGATCCTTCTCTTGTGAGGCGAGATGAGAGGCTCCAGTGGCGTGGATCCCTAAGGAGCATATCCCATGGTGCTCAGCGTTCCAGCTCTACCACGCTTGGATTCCATCAATGGCACACACACACACACACATGGGTTTCAAAGGCAGGCCAACCACTGGCTCCTTTCAGTCAATTCCTTGCTCCACTGATGGCTTAGGTTGTTCAGCTCCTGCTCAGGGGATCTGTTACATATTTCAGAAATCATAGGTAAAAAAAATATGAACATGCTAGCAACTACATGCTGTCTGAATTTGCAGCGCACTGCAGTGGTTCTATCGAAAGATGTGGCCCACCTGCTTGTTTATAAGTTATCTTCATAGCCAAAGCTTTAAGAAAAATAAAAAAACATCCTATATTACTGCAAAATGATATGCCCAGTAACAATTGCAGTTTTTTAAGGTTTGTCATAGAATTGCTGCATCATACATTATATGGCCAGAAGTATGTGGGCACCACGCCTAATTATTGAGTTCAGGTGTTTCATTCACTATTATGTGACCTACTAACAGGTGTGTGAAATCAAGCACACAGCCACATCAATCTCCACAGACAAACACTGGCAGTAAAATGGGTCATAATGAAGAGAGTTTAATAGGACGCTGCTTTTGCCAAAATGTCAGGTTGTGAAATCTCTGCCCTGCTGCATCTGAAGATATGCTTTCAGTGGTTTTGTTGTGCACAGAGCGAGATCTATAAAGGTCCACAAAGACATGAAGACATGGTTAGATGAGTTTTGTGTGAAGAACCTCCAATGACCCAAACAGAGTCCTAACACAACCCCAGTGAACACCTTTGGTGACTGCAAGCCAGTGCTTGACCTCACAAATCCTCTTTTGATTGAATGGGCACAAATACTTGAGGAAATCTTATGGAAAGCCTTTCCAAGCTGCAAGCTGTTATAGTTGCAGGGGCAGTAGTTAACCCCTTAATAATGCCCATGGTTTTGGAATGGGATATTCAACAAGTTCATATAGGTGTGATGGTCAGGTGCATACATATATGTGGCCATAAAGTGTAATGATATAATGCCTTGAGAAAGTAATACTAAATGTTAAAGGTATCTTGATATTGCACTAAAACTTAAATTGCAAAGACAAAAATATTACTTGCTGTAATTTTAAGGACTCTTTTTTTTTGTTCTCTGAAGGACAGGCTCACCTTAAAATATCCCCCTAGCATTTATAAGATTTATTATATAAATCCTGCTGTAAAAAATGAATAGTGTCTCAAAGCATAGTTTTCAGACAGCCATTCATGTGCATATATAAAAGGTTCAAGGTAAGGTCAGTGGCTGTATAGATATTCGGTTGAAGATTATCAATGCCATGCTCTACTATTGAAGGTTGTTCTGCAACACATGTTGAGCTTTTCAACCATGGCGGTTTAATTCACAGCATAGCTTAAATTCATGACACATTGCCATGCTGTTCAACTGAGCTTTCATATCAGCTGGAGATGCAGCTCTGCACTGTTTGACACATTTTATTACATCAGATAAATCATTTTCAAATAAATGCATATGCATTCTGTGGCATCAGATAACTATTGCATGAATGTTGCTGAACAGAGTGTTTATGTAAGTCTTAATTAACTCTAACCTTCATATAGACTAAGAATTTTTGCTTTATCTTGGTGTTCATTGAAGGCTATCATGTTACCTTGTCATATTTCTCACATACGATAAAAGGTTTATACATAACCTCAGATTTAGATAGATAAAGCTGCTGAAGTGAGTGATTATTGGGAAAACACAGCCAGATAGCAGATTCAGTTTCATCCCTTTTTCCACTAACCCCAGAAGCAGTGGATCATCCAAGATGGTTGGTATCTACATTTTGCTTCTTTAGTTTTTAACTGAAGCTATTAGGCTAATGTGACTTAACAAATATGACCTCAATAGAGCCAAATCTTTTGTGTAACTACAACCCCAAAACGTCTCTCATCCTACTGTGTCCTAAACCACACTGACAAGTCTGTGCGACCTTAATGAAGACCTGGAGGGAAGACCTCAAGAGGTTTATAGGGCTGTATTTACAAAAACCATCTGTGTGTCTATTGACTTCTAATGTTTGTTAACAAATTTGGCAGTGCTAAAACACCAAATGCCTCAGCTGTCTCATCGACTACATCTTGGGTGGAAAATTGTGTAAATTCAAACCATTCCTTTATGAAATGTATTAGAATTTATGTTTCCATTTCATTGTGACCATTAAACATTTAGCTAACACAACTTGCTATAATGGGTTATTTTGGTGGTTGTAAGGTTTAGGCAGGATTTCTAGAGAACAACAAGTGTTAGAAGCCATGGCAACCAACTGTCCCACATGTCCCACTGTCCCACAACTGACGCATCAGTGCTCTCCCCATGAATGCATTCTTTTACAATGTGTCCCATGCTTTGCCCACAAATGTGCTTTTTCACAGCTGTTGTCAGGTTGTTATCTTTGCATGACACTGGCAAAAAAATCATTCAATTTAAAGTGGAATTGTAAGGTACAGCAAGTTTCTGCCAAAACAAGTAAACCCACATTGGACAACTACAGTGTTTGTTTAGAGCAGGGCTCTTCACTTCTGATTCTGAATGTCCAGCACAGTTTGGTGATTTTGCTGAACAACCCTTCAATCTCAAAACATTGTGCACCATTTTGCTATGCTTTCCAGATTGGACAACATGTTTTGTCAAAATGACATTAAACGGTGTGCAATGAGGTTTGATTCTTTCATTTAATGGGTGCATTAGAAGTGTTATCCAAGCAGTAGCGAGTGTATATTTAAAGTGTATATTTAAGTTAAGTTGATACTTTTTTAATCCCACAAACGGGGAAATTCCACCTCTGCATTTAACCCATCCGTGAATATCACATACACACTACTGAATGCACACACACTAGGGGGCAGTGAGCACACTTTCCCAGAGCAGTGGGCAGCCCTATCCACGGTGCCCAGGTGTTAGGTGTCTTGATCAAGGACACCTCAGTCATGGACTGTCGGCACTGGGGATTGAAGCGGCAACCTTCCGGTCACAGGGCCAGTTCCCTAACCTCCAGCCCACGACTGCCCCCTAAATATATAAAGTATAAGTTTATATACTGGACTGGCGACCTGTCCAGGGTGTATCCTGCCTTTCGCCCGAAGACTGCTGGGATAGGCTCCAGCACCCCCCCGCGACCCTGACGGAGAAGCGGCTTAGAAAATGGATGGATGGATGGATGGAAGTTTATATACTAAGTATATAAGTATATACTTACATAATATATAGTATATAAACTAAGTATATAAACGCTGCTGTATTAAAATAGCAGTGCACACAGTGGATCCTTTACAAATGGCCACTGCAGCTTGGTGTATGCCACAACTGAAAACATTAGAAGACATGTTTGTCATAAATATTTTATTGTATTTTTTTTCTTTTATAGAATATGCTAGAAGGACACCAGGAATGGCCTTCTCAGCTTCTATAGTTGCAACACTTGTGTAACACATCAGAGTGTTCAACGCACCACTGTTTCCATTTGATAAATATTTTGTTATTTTGTGTCTAGGCTGAATGTAGCCCTGGTTTAGAGGCTCTACATTACATTTAAAATGCTATACTACCAAGCTGGACTATGTTGTTGTAGCTAAGCACAGAATATGTGACCACACTAATGTCAGCTTTATTCCCTCAAGTAAACTATGCCTGATCTATTCCAACAATGTGACATTCAACTCCATGAATGTCCAGGGCCCAGCAGCAAGCCCGAAGTTTTATTAAACACTTTGATAACTTATGGATAGCTCAACCAGTTTGCAGTTGTAGTTACTGAATAATTAGCCTTAGTTTGTAATACGCCTGGGATTTTAAAGGGTTAACATACATGCAAAATAAACAGGCCTAAGGTTTGAAATCAATAACATATAGTAAGATTAAGTTTTTTGATAAGAGCTGAGCTGTGTGCTACAGTTTCGTATTGAACTGAATGAGATGTAAGCAATGCTCTATAAAGCTTGTCCAGCCTGGTAACAGTTAAAAAAGGGCACATTTGTGGGCAAAGCACAAATTTGTCAATTCCATAATAAAAGTTAAACCAGACAAAAATTCCATAAGAAAAGTCCTATAAGCAGGCATGCTGGGCTACTTTGTACACAAAGCATCTAAACATCTAAAACTAAGCCATTATCTAAGACTAGATAGAAATCACAACGGAATTAGAATATTCATAGAATTAGAATGGTTTGGGTATTTATGTACATGAACAAACTCAACCTAAAGGCTGACCCTGTGTTATTTATTTATATCGGCTTTCTAATTAACAGAATATTTTGGTGGCGTCTGACAATGAAATGAAATATCACTGGGTTCAATTATGTATTCCATCCAAGTTTGACACCAATTAAATTGTTGAAAGTCTTTTAAGAGGCAGATAAATGCCACAATGTTTCCCACAAAGACCCTCTGGCTATTCATCCACTACGACAGACAGGTTATGATTATATGCCGTGTGGAGTACTAATTACTTACTCCTTATTCAAGATTGTGAGCACTGGCCTAGCTGATACTATAGCATTGAGAGAGCATGGTAAACTAATACGAATTAGTTTGCAACAGTTCCTTTGAATGTTATCATAATTAACACCTGGCACTCTGCTTATATTACAAAATAATTGCAGACTGTCTATACATGTGAGTATAAGACAACTACCTTGCACTCTTAAAAAGGTGGTTCTTAGAGGGTTCTTTAGTGAAGAAAATGGTTTTATATAAAACCATGAACACACAGCGATTAAAAGGTTCTCTGCATGGTGAAATGGTTCTTCATATTGATGGAGATAGGACCAAGAGGATTCTGCTATTGTTACAAGCTTGGCTTCATAAGAATAGCATAACTCATGCTATAGAGAAATGGGCTTCAATGCAAGTTAATGGGAGATTCAAATGTACCCATATTTATTAGTGTAAATATAACTGTTTATGGCATGATAGTCTTTTACAGCATCATTTTGGATCTTGCCCAGATGCTGGGCTTCAGGGGGGCTATCAGGACAACTTTTTGCATTTCGTCATAATAAATTAAAGGAAAAAACTAATAATAATAGAATAGTAAATCATAGAATATACAAGAGAGGGAAAAAAGCTTTCTTTACTTTTAATGCAAGTTAATGTACAGTGATTTTATTCCAAGCTAATTTGGAGGACTTCTGTTGATCCATCTGTCCTGAAAACATTCCAAAATATAAAGGGCAGCTGCTGTGCTCAAGTAATGTAGAAAAAAAAAATACTGATATATTTTTTGATAGAGATGATATGAAAAATAATTGAAAAAAAAAGTTTATTGGACTATAGGCCTTTTGAAATGCATTCTTGTCCCACATGGAAGCTTGGCTTCTGTATGTGGTGACTGGTGAAGGTTTCCAAGGGACAGGATTTCACAATACACTTCCAATAACAACACTGACAACTAAAAACCTGTGACTATGTCTTCAGTTATTTTCTATTATTAGCTAAGTGAACCATTAACAGCAAAGCTGTTCACAGTGAAGCAGAGGGGCGCTGACATCTCAGAGGGCCCTCATATCTCTCCCTTCTGGTTCTCCCTTTAGTGAGGCTGTAATAGTTTGGCCTGCTGGAGTCTCTGTTTCCCTCTCTTAACACAGTGTACTCTAATCAGTCTGTATTAACAGAACTGTCTGATACTGTTGCTTCATCTACCTCTGAGCGGTGCCTCTGAGCAGTGTCCACTGCCTGCAAGCCTTCTGGATCAGTCTGACTACCATGGAGCTTCCTTCTGAGCAACACTGTACAAACCTCACCTGCACACCACTGACCCTACTGGTGACCTGCTGCATCTTTGTAATGACAGGCACTGCTACTACTGCAATTCTCCTTTTTTACATAAGTTATACTAATGATCGAATCTCAATCTCTGCTGTTATTGTTATTCAGTGTTGAACAGAGGAGGATGGGTTCCCCTTTCAAGTCTTAGTTCTTCTCAAGGTTTCTTCCTCTTGCTCGTAGGGTGTTTTTTCTTGTCACTATCTCCATTGGCAACACTCTTGGGGGATTGTACCCAGATTTATCTGTAAAACTGCTTTGTGACAACACCTGTTGTAAAAAGTACTGTATAGATAAACGTTGACTTCACTTGACTAAATCTTTTAGTTGCTTTTATAGTATAATTTAATAGTATAATAACAACTAGAGCTGCTTTTGGAAGCAGTAGGATAGACACCATGTTTAGGTGAGAGGATTATCTAAAAAATGGGAACACCATTCAAAGGTTTTAATCAATGTGATTAATAAATCACAACCCATTTGGCTGCAGATAAATATATAAAATAATTATATGTTGCTCCTGTGTGCCTTAACAGGTTTTAAATGATGAGTAGGAAATGACAACTCTGATTAGATATGCTCAAAAATCAAGTTATGATAAACTAATATCTAAAATATTTGAAATATTCAATAAAGCATTCTAAAATAGCATGTGGTGCCCATTTCTAATCTATATTTTAGTTAATTAGTTATTATTAAACATAAGATATTATCAGCTTAATAATAATGTGATTCCAAACTTTTGAATGGCCATTAAAGTATCAGATTTTTGTTGCCCTTAGATTTCTGCCTCTCCTGTGTCAGAAAGCAGCAGCTGCCTCTGACATCCACATAGTACAGAATGCATTGGTCTTGCATGCAGTGAATTCAAATCTCGTGAGGATATTGAAAGCCTGCAGTTTAAAGAGATTGTGACATTCATCTTAACATAGTGTGGTTATACGTTATGTATGAGGGTCTCTGTGTGAAGTTGTTTGTGATGGAAAACTGGACCAAAGGTATAAAAGATCCATGTCAAAACGGTTAGAAATGATTGCCTCTGATGCTGCAAAATCCAGCTCGGCAAAGTTATTCATTTAATAATGCATCTGGTCGGGGACGGCCAGATTAGTTTTGGACTGTGGAAGTGAAAAGCTATTGTAGGGGTTTTTAAAGTAAGTGCTAGAAATTTTTAATATTTTTTTTTCCCTGCTTGAGTTTTTATGCTGAAAATGTCACTGATTAAAGAAGAGATCCTAAGAGACAGACACAGAAGGTGAGAGAAATGGTCAAAATATTCCTCTCCTTCACAGCTGTTATTGTGATGCACACACAGTGATATTCACTTAATAAGTGCTCTGTGGCACACTGTGCTTTGGCTGTAACATCTGCTGCCTCTTTAACTGACTGTTTTTTTCCTCTTTTGCACACCACTGAGTGAAATACATAAACTCACACAAACATCATAAATGCACCTTAGGCAAAAAAAGCTAAGTACCAGAAAAATGTAGGATATGAGCTCTTTAATGTGTCTTTGCATTTACATACATCCACCTAGTCAGCATATAGAAAGTTAGCTCCTTATAACACTGAAGGTATAAGGAGCCAAGACTGCTTTTTGAATGAGGGGAAATACAGGGAATCCAAAAAGAACTTGTTTGCATATATAAGTCTTAATGGTATTAAACAACTTTTTAATAACAGATAAAGAGAGATTGGAAAATGGTCTTGTAAAAATAAATTAGGATTGTTTTTGGTACCTAAATCCACACAACTGTCATAAATGGAGCTCAAAGTAGAGATATATGTAAAGATAAATATAAGAAAATGTAGGATATAAGCACTTTAATTGCTTTTGTGACATCATAAATCCAGTGCATTTACATACATAAATATTTTTGGACTACAGCAGGTTGGCCCCGCACATTTACACTGAAGTTCACAAAACTTCATGTGTCCAAAACATTTACAGGAGAAGCAAAAATGTTTATTTCTGAGAATTTTGGAGTAATTCCTCACAAAATGTTTCAGATTTTGCAAAAAAAAAAAAAAAAGAAAGAGAAATTCTATTCTAAGGCTGTGGTTCCCAACCTGGTCTTCAGGGCTGCCCAGAAAGTTCACTTTGTCCTTCATCTCTGTGTTATGAGTTGAGTTGGAGCGAAAATATGGAGTAACTGTGGGACCCTGAGGACTGGGTTGGCAACCACAGGTTAGAAAATGGTCATATAAAAATGAATAATGACCACTTTGGCACATAAAACCACAGAAATATCCAGAGACAGCATATTAGTATCTGTGGGTATCGGTATGAGGCTGATATCAGCAGAAAATGCTGGAATGAAAAAAAAAACTGATCCAATCCTGAAACAAATACACAATAAAAAAAATCTGTAAAAAAAAAAAAAAGCAGAAAAATGACCGACAGCGATGGCAGAAAAAAAGAAACAGTTCTTATGAGTAAAAGTAAATATTCTCCATAATGTTGGTTTATTTACATGTACTTGACATTTTTAATAAAATAAAAAAACAAAGGTAGCCTGAAATAGTGCACACTGACATTGTGTGATATTGTGTGATGCAGTGTTAGCTGTTACTTGTGTGGCTGTCCAGTATTTGTGTATTCAGAGCATGATAGCCTACTTTTAGATGTGCATCGCAAGTTTAGTGCTTCAATTAAATTTAGCTTTTACAAAAAAAATACTTATTCTGCATCAGCCAATACTGAAGTATTGAAACCAATACTGGAGGTTTCAGTATTGGTACTAGTATTGGAAAAGAAAAAATGACATCATACCATCTACACAAATATAAGTAGATCATGGGGAAAAACCTAAATTCAAATAAAATGTAGGATATGGGCCTTTAGGCAAGCACAAGGAATAGGTTTACAGTGAAGCCAAAGTTTCTGACATTTTGCCTTGTGCCAGCATCCTCCTTGATAAAAGTGAACTGTGGCATCCCACATGCCATGCATCGTTTACTATTAGCCAACATGGCCCTGACAGGGGAAAGTCAGTACAGTGCCAGATCTCCTGACCTTTTTAGTCATACCATCACTCTCTTTGATATGAACAAATGACCAGGGGCATTAGGGCCAAAGTGGCACAAGGCATACAGCAGCAGCAGTCTGTGGGCGTTAAGTGGGAGTCTATAGTGATATGTAACTGCTGTGCTTTGACCTAGATTAGCAGGAAAGTAAAAATAACTTCTAAGCATACTTCTGCTCCATCTCTCGAATTCTCTTCCCCTCTTCATCTGTCTATTATATTCAAACTCCCCATCTCTCTGTCATACACACGTGCACACAGTTATAGCACTGAGGCTCTGTCTCTTTCCCTCACTCTCCTCTCGCTGTCATTCCCTGCAGATCCCCTTGGTGTTAAAAATGCCAAATCCAATGTTAACAAGATTCATTAGTGAGCGATGGTAATTGAGTGTAGAATGATGTGGCTGTTTCTCTTTAGGACTCTGCGAGGGGCAGCTTTTAGCTGTGTGCGATTAGCAGCCTGACTATTCCAGCCTGTTTGGAAAAGGCAGAAGGGGAGGTAGGTTTTGTAATTCTCCTGTAAAGTCATTTATACCGCAATTGAGGCTCATCAAAACATGCCTAGAGAGAAAGTGTCTTCTCTGCTCCCCGCCAAGCCTCTGCCGTCACTCATCTGGGGAAGAGTGATACTCACACGTCCAGCTCAGTAGGGACGCTACTCCTTCAGGGCAGAGAGAGTTTGTGAGCATGTATGTGTGAGCGAGAGAGAGAGGGAGAGATAAAGAATGAGAAAGGGAGGACCAGATGTACATGTATGCAGCTGCCATTAGCGTTCAATTTGCTTCGGCTGCAGCTAATCACGCAAACAGCTCATAGGATCGTCTGATAATAATTGTGCTATGCTTGTGAAGTGTAGGGTTTAAAAGCCACAGTGAACATCAACAAACTCAGGGCAGAAAGAGAAAATGCAACTAGGAGTGTGAATTTTTGCGCTGAGTTCATTTTTTGTTAAAATCTGCCCAATAAGTCATCTTCTGATGATCTGTTAAAATCAATGTTTGAAGTATGTCATTTGATGTGACCCACATCATCAGTCAGTGTTTCCACTGGCTGTTTCATGAAGCTTGTCTCCCAAAATTGAGACGCTTGCAACTGTTTCAAGTGAGTTGCAGAGTGCTTTACATTATGCAACTCAAGTTCAATTCAGTTTCATGTAGGTTTCAAAGAGCCTACATGAAAGTTGCACTATGTAAAGCCAGGCTTATTCTGGGTGTAAATATGCTTCATATAGTCACTAAGCATGGACTCTGGCTTCCAGCAACATGCATTTGAAACACTGTCTCTACTTATCACCTGGTGGAGAAAATTCATGCACAATTGCCCACTGGAACTTTAGTAAATTGAACAGAATGTGTAATTAGCTACATTTTCAATCCTCTACACGTCCGCCCTTATATGTATATGTATGTGAGAGAAATTGACTTTGTATTTTTCCATATAAGCCTAAATGCAAACCATCTGTTTAGCCTCATGTGGAAGTTACAGACATAACGTCCATGCATTTTCGGGTAGAATATATCCTGTTTGTGCATTGTGCAAAAGGCTTAGTACATCTGGCCCAAGAGAATTCACAAAAAGTGCTTCAAACTTTATTGAATTTAGCTGCAGTATTATTGGACCATGCTAAAATACGACTGGGCTCTCATACACTAAAACTAGCTACAGTGATGAGGATCTCTTTGGATGTGAGTGTATTCCCTGATTGGTGTTTACTATATATGTACACACTGAGAGGCACGTGGGTGTATTTTTAAGTGTGTGTTATGTATATGTGCATGCGTGTCCATGTACATGTAAAAATCGAATAGTAAGGCTCCCTACCCAGCAAAGTGCTTCTTCTCATTAGAGCCCTAATTTGACTAATGGAGGCTTTTTTGGGTGAACACACGTCCGCTGAAAGACGCTAATAGCAGGCGCCTGCAGAGTTAGCTATTGTGTCTGTTTTGATCCTTTCCTGCCACTAATCACACAGGAACTGGCCCATTTCTGATGGCCCTGGAGCCCCACCGCATACCCCACCACCTGCTCTCCCCCCAAAATGAGCCGTCCTACCAGTGACAAGCTGTGATTTAAGCGGAGCATGGGTCACTTCATCTCCAGAGGGGGCTTGTGAACACCAGCAGAATTACAATTCCTAGTGTCAGAGGGATGTTCTTTATTACCAGGCAGAGCGTAGCCCCCACCTCCATGTAAAAAAGCGCAGACGAGGCACATGTAACGCAGCCCTGAAGACGCCCTGTTGGGAATATACCACACACTGCTTGACAGATAAAGCAAACATGTGCATTAATTATGTGGAAGAACACCGTATGTAGACACATTGTAGGCAAATGGCAACAAGCCCTCCACGCGCACACTAACGCACTCACGCAGATACACACTCGGCATGGTGCAAGAAGAGAATATGTGAGAGAACTAACTGACTTATCTGACACTCCATCTGAAGGATGGTCTACAGAGAGATAGCACACCATTTCACCTTCTATTCAGTATTACTTCTGCTGTCACATGGACTGACACGTACATATACACATACATACAGGTCGGAAAAGCATTTACTGTGAACAGCTTTGGACAAGTAATTCATTGAAGGAGAAAGCATATACCTGCAATAAGCTGTCACTTGAAAAAAATAATCTGACAGTATCCCAAAGGTATTGTACGTGTGCAACATGTGTGGAGAAGCTCTTATGTAGAGGAAAGTAGGTCCTGAAAGAAGGCAACAGCAGAAGGCAACAAAAGCATCAAGCATGCAGCACTGTTCATAAGTCAGAGGCTACCCTATTTGTTTCATTTGCAGTCAAACCTTCATTAAGTACAAGCTGTTCATTTTTCAGGAGATATTTTTGAGGAGGTGAGGAAATTTCATCCACTTGCATAAAGAAGAGGAGATAAAGTGAGCAAAATTGAATTTACCAAAACTGGGGTTGAAAAAAGATTAAAAGATTAAAAGATATAGAGAAAATGAGATTCCTAACAACTGTGCTGTGCTTGGTAGACCACCATAACTGTACCCATCAGATAAACAGCACTTTAAGCTTTCATCTTTCCACTCTTGCTTCAGATCTGATATAATTTCTGTCTACCCATTTGGTGTGAGAGTGTTATTGAGAAAAGGAAATTTGCAAATCGAAAAAAGTAACTGCTGGTGTTCTCAGAACAATGGACTGACCACCCCAAAGTCCAGACCTCAACATCACTAAATGTTTTTAAAATGAATTGGATCATGAGAAGCAGAAACTGTAACTAATGTCTAAGACTGAAAAGAACGGGAGCTGTAATAAATGTAAAAACGTGGACACGTTAAGCCGTGAAAAACTGGTTGAGGCTTCTATGTAATTTTCAGTTAAATTTCTGTATTAGTTTTTTTGCTTTTTCTTATAAATAAGTTGGAGTTAATGGCTGTTTTGACTGAAATATCAGATCGGAAAATCATCAATAGTTACTGGATGACAAAAACAGCAATTATAAGCCTTCAATAAGCTAAAAGCGTTGGCCGATATGCCATTTTCATGATGCACAGTAGGCATTTTAGATTTAATGAAATGGAAACAGTACAATGCACAAGCAGTGACACATTTAGGAATAAATAAAAATGCTTTTAGGTTTTTTTCTGTTTGTTTTACTCCCAGCGCAGCACTAAATCCACTTAACAGTTCTCTTTGTGATGAAACATGCAGTTTGCCTGTCTTCCTTCAGTACTGACAATATCCATGAGATTCTTAGAAAAGTAGGTATAAAATATGTAATTTATCACAATGACGATAAATATCACCTTATTGTCAACCCCTACTGTCAGCTGAAAAAAAGAAACATTCCGACAGCACAGCATGCTCAGTGTCCCAAGGGCTGTATTTCATCAAGTAGTAACAGAGATGCTAAAGTTAGAACGTAAGGGGGACACTACGTCCTGGAGAAACACAGGAGCAATCTTTTGTTGAGGCATTTAACATCACCTGCCAGATATCACAGCCATGCAATTCATTATGTTCAAATATATATAAAATATAGTCACTCCAAGTATAGAAACCAACTAGAGGAAAAAAACCCACAATGGTCTTGCTTGTATTTTCTATGTCCAGGTCCCACTTCTTTTTTTTTTTTTTTTGTCTTTTCTGCTCAGGAAGTTTAATAAACCTGAGAGATGCACTGCAGAGAGGGACTCATTCAAAGCTGACACACACAGACTTTCAGTGATGGACAGATAAAGAAAATAACGCTGCACACACACTCAGGGGGGACATGAGATTAGAGTAGATATACAGGTAATAATGCCAAGAAGTCTCTCATATATTCTCTCGATCTCATTCTATCTTTCTCTCCCTCAGTCATACACTCAAAGAAGTCAAAAAGTAATGGATTTTTTTACACTCACCCAGAAGAGCAGGTTGAAGAAGACCATGGAGTAGCGCAGGGCCCTCATGCAGCCCTCAGCCATCCTGCAGCGGCGCAGCTCTAGGAGGAAGATGAAGGAGAGGTCCAGGTAAAACACTACATACTTCCTGCCTTGCGCTGTGGCATAGCCAGCTTTGGCCGTCTGAGTGCCCGGCGCGGTGCGGAAGCCAAAGCCAAATGGTGCGCTGCGGTACTCATACTCGCCGCTGTAGCGTAGCGGGGGTGAACCTGCCTTGCTGTCCAGAGATGGACTGCGCCGGTACGGAGTCTCATCTGTACTCGAGCGCCGCATCTTGGGGTTGGGGGCCGGTGCGGGCACCGGGGCCCCCAGGGGCCAAATGATCCCCACTTCTGCAAAGTTTTGGCACCAATTTAAGAGAAAAAATTTGGACGCACAAGAAAGACGTGATGAAAAACAATCCCTTTGTCCTTAGTGGGCCATGATTGCTTGTGTCTTTATGACAAAATGAGTTTACATAATTTAAAGAACTTCAGAAGGTTTTAAAATGGTCCTAGAGCCAAACACACCAAAGCTCCATACATTAAAGGAAAGAAGTGTTAACGCAAAAAAGAAAATATATGGCAAAACAATCCCTTTGTCCTCAGTTGGCCAAGATAATGTCTGTCTTTTGGACAAAAAAGTTTACATGATTCAACGAACTTCAGCAGGCCAAAGCTCCTCGCATTGAAGGTAAGTTCAAAATCATATCACAAGCTTCAGCACCAGGCAGGTCCAGCTGAGGTCCAACCACACCTCTTAAATCTCAGGTGATCTCTAATCCATTTCTCACCTTCACTTTCTAATCCTTAGTACTCCAAATTGGCACTAAGGCTTCAATTCGGCACCAGCTCAAGCACTCCAACGGTCGTAAATCTTGTCAGTCAGTTGTCACTTTGGCTGCAGACTGAAAGGAGCCTCGCAATGGGAGCTGGGAGACAGGTATGCAAGCAGATTACCCAAAAGGAAAACCCAGAAAGCCTGCAAGTTAGTTAAAGTGCATGCTGTCTGCTAAGCCTTTCTCATATAGACATGCAGGCATCCATGCATCTATACCCCAGCTTTTGGCAGGACAAAATCACACATGCACTGAGACCAAAAGCTTTGTGATGATTTTCTCATACCAACCAAAGTTAACAGGCAGCGTGAATGGACAGATGGACAGATGAGTGGACAGATGAATGGAAGCATCCGAGCCAAGCAGACTTGAATGCAGCAGGCAAAAAATTCTAGTCTACAGGCTCTGCTGTCCCTTGGCCATGTGGACCGTCTTCTCGTCTTCTTTTCCTCCTGCTCTTTCTTTCCTTGCTGCTCTCCACCTGTCTCCTGTGCTTATTTTTATTTCTGCAGCTGGTGATGATGAACCACTTTTGCCTCGCACTTTCTTTCTTTCCTTCTTTCCTTTTTCTGCTTTTAAACCTATTGGCTGTCTTAACCTTCCCTTAACCCCTAGCCTTTTATTCCTGCCTCTTCTTTATCCTTCCACTTTGCCTTTCTTTCTGCCTCTGCAAAAAAACGCACATCCAGATGTCCCAGTCACGGAATCAAGTGCCAAGTTCTTCCCTGGCTCTGCCCTGCTATTCTTTTCCCCTCCTTTCATCTGGTGCATTTATGTGCATCCCTGCGTCCAGGTATGAAAGGATGGAGAGGTGGCCAAAGCAGAAAGCTGGACTGTATTCCTCAGAGGAAGCCAGAAAGACCGCAGCAGCAATGCTGGAGCCGGAGTCCACTCAGAGTGCCTGGAGCTCCCTCATTCTCTCTCTCTCTCTCTCTCTCTCTCCCTCTCTCTCTCTCTTTCTCTGTCTTCCCCCTCCTTCTTTCCCTCTCGCTCTCTCTCTTTCGTACACCCACTCTGACACACGCTTCGTGCACACAACCTCCTTCTCTTCCACCCTCCCCCTGCCTTATTGGTAACTGTCCCCAAGTCCTTACAGGGTGGGGTGTCTCACAAATCATTCAGGAAAAAAGCTCCGCCCCCTCAGAGATTAGCCAACCAACAGCCTCAGCTCCAATGTCCTCTAACATGGGCTCTCTCTCTCTTTCTCTCTCTCTCTCAAGCTCTGCTACAAAGGGACTGAGCTGGTTATTACACCAGTCGATGCAGCATAGCTCTTCTCCACCACAGCTGCCTGTTTTCTCTTCTTCATTCCCTTCTTTCATTTCATGTTCCATGCATGCATCTATGCACACATCCAGCTCTCCATTAGCACACGTAAAGGCACTAATGCAGCCAGCAATTTACATGTCAGATCACAATCATGAGCCCCTGAATGGAAATCTCAGCCGGCTCCTGGAGCACAGCCCATATTCCGGGAAGGGCTTATAAAAAATTACATTAAGCAGCAGAGAAAGCTTCTTGCTTCAGTCCCATTGCAGGTCTGCTGGAAGCTTAATTTGATAACTGCAATGACGAGACGGCTTGTTTGCAAAACCTGTCTCGAATGCAAGAGCACATGTGTGTGTGCTTTTGCATTAGTGTGTGACGGTCTGATTTCCCAGTGCTGGTATCTCATCGCTCACCATCTCTGCAATCAGGCTGCTCAACCCTTTCAGACAGAACGTGCCGTCTCCAACATGTTCACAATATATACAACCATTTAAGATATCAACATGCGTCATATTCCACATTAAACTAAGGAAGATGAGCTGTCCAGCAAAGTGTTCTTGCTACATTTCCTTTTTACTGTTGTTTCTTTCTTTATTGTAATTGTTTGTAGTTAGAGTTAAAATATACCAACCAGGAGATCCAATTAGCTTTAGAGACTCTCCCGCACTGCTGTGACTAACAAATTCCAGCATGTCTTTTAAATATTTAACATCAAACTTAAAAAAAACAAGATTTTCTTCAAGGTGTGTGCTGAAATACTACAAACACTTTTTGACTGCTGTGATGACAAGGCTGAAGACACTTGAGAAATAGCAGGAGTGTGATGTGGCTCTGTACAGCTAGACACATCACCAGTAAGAACTACAGCGCCTACTGACAGAACCGACTTCACAATTTGATAAGCATTTGCAAATAATTGGTGTTTTAAACATTGAAAATTTGTACAGTGCAGTGTAAATGTCAGAGACCACCTTTCATTTATTTTATTTTATTTCCAGTTTAATTTCCAAAATGGCCATTAAGTTTATCCATTCATTTTCAGTGTCAGAAAAAAAATCAGGAAATATATTTAACAGAAAATAACATAGAAACGCCAACAACTAAATACAGTATCAAAACTTTCAGTACTTAGGCCCAATCCCATTTTACCCCTTGTTCCTATCACTATGCCCTACTCTTCCATGGGGCAGGGTGTCCGGATTTTTGTTGAGATAAAGAGGTAGAGAGTCTGAACAGAGTGTTATGTGAAAAAAAGAAAAAAAACTAGCAAGATGTAAAACACAAATGTAAACATTTTCTTAAAAAAAAGATAAACACTGTCAACTTAATATACATTGTGTGTTTAATGTCATTTCAATGTGGTATGGTCCTTTTCTTCATAAAAAATCACTAGTAGTATACTAATAAGTTAAGCTAAAATAATCCTTTATTACTCCCACAAGGAAATTCTCAATGTAACAGCAGCAAAGGACAGCACTGTACTCAAGAAAAAGAGAAGTAACAAGAAAATAATTAAAAAGCAAGTAATTAACTTTGTTAAGTACGTAACAAGTTTTTTTTCCTTGTTACTATATAGACAATGTATATTAGAACTAAATAAAAATTAAGATAAAAAATATAAACTCTATGCTTCACAAAAAATAACAAAAATAAATAATTATAAATACACTGCTCAAAAAAATAAAGGCAACACAATATAACTCTGAGGAAATCAAACAGGTGGAAATGATTGGCAATTAGCAAGACACACTGCAGGTGGGGACCACAGACCACTTCTCCGTACCTTTCTGCTTTCTGGCTGATGTTTTGGTCACTTTTGAATGTTGGTGGTACTTTCACACTCGTGGTAGCATGAGACGGACTCTACAACCCACACAAGTGGCTCAGGTAGTGCAGCTCATCCAGGATGGCACATCAATGCAAGCTGTGGCAAGAAGGTTTGCTGTGTCTGTCAGCGTAGTGTCCAGAGGCTGGAAGCACTACCAGGAGACAGGCCAGTACATCAGTAGATGGGGAGGAGGCCATAGGAGGGCAACAACCCAGCAGCAGGACCGCTACCTCCTTGTGCAAGGAGGAACAGGAGGAGCACTGCCAGAGCCCTGCAAAATGACCTCCAGCAGGCCACAAATGTGCATGTGTCTACACAAATGGTTAGAAACCGATTCCATGAGGATGGTATGAGGGCCCGACGTCCACAGATGGGGGTTGTGCTCACAGCCCAACACCGTGCAGGACGTTTGGCATTTGCCAGAGAACACCAGGATTGGCAAATTCGCCACTGGCGCCCTGTGCTCTTCACAGATGAAAGCAGGTTCACACTGAGCACATGTGACAGACGTGACAGAGTCTGGAGACGCTGTGGAGAGTGATCTGCTGCCTGCAACATCTTTCAGCATGGCCGGTTTGGCAGTGGGTCAGTAATGGTGTGGGGTGGCATTTCTTTGGAGGGCCGCACAGCCCTCCATGTGCTCGCCAGAGGTAGCCTGACTGCCATTAGGTACCGAGATGAGATCCTCAGACCCCTTGTGAGACCATATGCTGGTGCGGTTGGCCCTGGGTTCCTCCTAATGCAGGACAATGCTAGACCTCATGTGGCTGGAGTGTGTCAGCAGTTCCTGCAAGATGAAGGCATTGAAGCTATGGACTGGCCCGCCCGTTCCCCAGACCTGAATCTGACTGAGCACATCTGGGATATCATGTCTCGCTCCATCCACCAACGCCATGTTGCACAACAGACTGTCCAAGAGTTGGCGGATGCTTTAGTCCAGGTCTGGGAGGAGATCCCTCAGGAGACCATCCTTCACCTCATCAGGAGCATGCCCAGGCGTTGTAGTGTCATACAGGCACGTGGATGCCACACACAATACTGTGCCTAATTTTGACTTGTTTTAAGGACATTACATCAAGTTGGATCAGCCTGTAGTGTGTTTTTCCACTTTAATTTTGTGTGTGACTCCAAATCCAGGCCTCCATTAATAAATTTGATTTCCATTGATGATTTTTGTGTGATTTTGTTGTCCGCACATTCAACTTTGTACAGAACAAAGTATTTAATGAGAATATTTCATTCATTCAGATCTAGGATGTGTTATTTGAGTGTTCCCTTTATTTTTTGAGCAGTGTAAATAAAAAAGCTAAGATATTTACATTGTAAGGATATTTTGACTGAAAATCACATGGAGTATTGCAAATGAGGTACTGTTTTATATCACACATGGGGAGGTGAGGATAATATAAACAATTATAAATACAAAGAGTATTTACACTATAGAGATATTTAACAATATATTGCACATGGAGTGTTGATTATATTGCACACAAGAAAAGGTGATAAAATCACAGTATGTTCTGTAGGTGTGAGGTCGGGGGGGGTGGGGGGGGGGGGGGTGTTTACTGGGAGCAGTGCTGGTTGTGCACTCTAACAGCAGCAGGAAGGAAGGACCTGCGAAACACTCCTTCACACACTTGGGGTGAAGCAGCCAGTCACTGAAGAAGCTCTCATGCATAGGGTAGGAGCTGTTCTCCAGCATGGATGCTAGTCTGGTTTACATCCTCCTGTGTCCCACTGTCTGCATTGGGTCTATGGGGCTACCCAGGACAGAGTTGGCCCTCTTAATGAGTTTGTCAAGTTTCTTCCTGTCTGCGGTTGAGATACTGTAACTCCAGCAGACCACTTTAAAGAAGATGGCTTATGCCATAATGTCATCAAAGAAGGTTCTCAGGAGTCGCCCCTGCACACCAAACAACCTCAGTCTTCTGAGCAGGTAGATGTCTCAGTAGCTAGCTAACTAAATTTCCCACTCCATCTTAAATGGAGTTCTGGTGCCTCAGGCATCAGAACTGCTACACCATTTTCAGACAAAGTAAAAAAGAAGTTGGAGAATAGCTGGAGACCAGCAGTGAGGTTGCTGAAGTTTACAGCTCCTCTGCCAAGGCAGGCTGGTAGGGTTGCCTACAGAGCACCACTAGTAGCCTGTTAATGAAGTAATGTTCTTTATATTTGAGAGTGTCCCATACAGTAAGCAAAGATTTTAACCACTACCCCATGTTACTCAGTTCTAAGGGGCAAGGTGACACTTGAAAACAAGAGGTAGGGGTAAAAATAAGAAATGAGATTGGACCTCAGTGTGTCCACACTCTTTGTTACAGCTACCATTCTTTTTGGGAGACTTGCTTTCTTTAAGAGAAATCTGCAGGGATATTTTTCCACACCTCCAAAGTTCAGTCTTAAAAGTTGATTATACTTTCAGCTTCTTACCATCCAAGTAATCCTAATTGCATATTCAAATATGTTAGTCCATAAAACCTTGAGCTACATCTCTGATGTTCAGTTTACTTTTTCACAGAAATGGCTTCTTGACAGCTACACACCCTTTCAGACCCATAGCATTGAGTTCTTCTCACAGTGGAAGGATGGACAGAAACACCTGTGGATTTTTTAAGATTGAAAGCAAAAGTGGAGCTGGACTTTTTATTTTCTCTCAAAGATGAAAGCTTTACATACTCTTAATGTGATGGTAACAGGTGCACGTTTGTTAAGAGGCCCATTTTCACTATATATTTGAACATTTTGGTAGCACTTTATATCAACAGTTCACTGTAGATGGTTTGTAGATGTTCGGTCTGTCTTTATCTTTCAGCTAAATATTTATTAAATGCAACTGAACCTGAAGTTGAGTGTGACAGATTCTACTAAATCTAAGCCTAACCTTAAGGTCAATACAAAACCTACACCTACTCCTTAGCCAACCCTCACCCCAATACTGCTGATAGTCAAATGAGTATCACCAGAATGGTTGTAAAGAACTGAAGTATCTGTAGATTATCTAATGAGGACCATTAAATTAAGAGTCTGACCATTTTTTTAAAATGTTGTTTTGGAAACTGGATTAACTTATATCTAATCTCCTCAGTAATATATGAATCTAAATGAATCACATGTACTTACTGGTCATTCTGACTGAAAATTAAGCAAATGAGAGGTGGTCTCTGACTTTTCCACAGTGCTCTACATCATTTGATACTGGTCTCATATATCTACAAGTTACAGTCAACTGTTCTAAAGGGTTAAACTGTTAAGCAGCAACTCAAGTGGATGTGGGGATGTGTGCCTGTGTGCTGGTTATTGTTTTACTTTTTTTTTAATAATGTGTGATTCATTTTTAATCTCACACTTGTGATGAGGCAATCAAAGCAGTCTGTGTTATTCACAGTGGGTGAGAATTACAGGTGGCTCAGGGGTCCAAGCAACTTTGATAGAAGAATGCAGCAGATATGAGCAGGTGTTGGAGTGTGTGTGCTTTGGGACTTTGGCCCACTTAAAATTCTATCTCCAACATAAACACCTGGGATTTAAAATGGGGGAACAAGCACTGCTTCTGCATGATAATGTTGAACATAAAAATAAAATTTCTGCATCCCCACAGCGCACATTTATCACAACCGTCTACATGGGCCATATCTAAACTTGCCGCACTACGCACAAAAGCCAAACGTCCTTCATCACTTAGTAAAATCTCACACCGGTAGCTGCGGAGCATGTGGAGAACACTGAGAAAATAAGAATTGATTTGTCAGCTCATCGGTGTCTGGGAGAAAGCAATTAGGCATCCTACCATACATAGACTGCAGTGATTAATGAATGCCTTTCATGGATTAAGGTTAATCTTTATGAAGAGGAAGAGACAGGAAGACGCTATGCTGTAGTAACGCAGACTTCAACGCGAACCTCGGCAATATTGAGCAAGGCAGCAAGTCAGTAATCTATAAACCACATGGATTAGTTTTCTTAGCCAACACAGTTATAAAACAACTTTAAAAGCTATAAAATTTATATTAATAAACTACTCACTACCGGAAGTACACTGGAGGACGGTGAAGAAGATCTGGACAGTCTGCAAGCTTACATCGACGAGTGTTTCGACCGAGTCGTAATGGGAAAACCAACCAACACTCCGTCCAGCAACAAAGGAGCTCCATCCACCAAGAGGAGTCGCCCAGAAGATTCACCAGGGGCTTCTTCTCAGTCCAGCGAAGTGGCGGACATTTTGGAGTCCATCGATAAGAAGCTGTCCAGTTTCGACGCTCGCCTCTCCATTTTGGAAATTCTTCACAAGGAGTTTCAGGCTCTCCGGGAGTCGGTAGAGTTCAGCCAACAGCAGGTGGAAGCACTTGCTGTGGAGAACGCCGCTCTCAGAGAGTCGGTGAATTTCCTCACCAAGGGAATGACCCGGCTCTCGGAGGAGAATAAAAAAATCAGGGAAACCGTCACCGAGCTCCAGGCCCGCAGCATGAGGGACAACCTCGTGTTTTCGGGTCTACCGGAGAAATCGGAGGAAAACCCGGAAACGACAGTGAAAGAGTTCTTGCAATCCTACCTGAAGCTCCCGGAAGACACTGTTAAAACCATCAACTTCGATCGTGTTCACCGTATAGGAGCTAAGCGACCCGGGGCACACAGACCCAGACCAATCGTAGCCAAATTCGAACGTTTCAAGCAGAAAGAGCTGGTGAAGAGCCGCGGACGGGAGCTGAGAGGAACGGACTTCAGCGTCAACGATCAGTTTCCTAAAGAGATCCTGGAGCGACGCAAAATCCTGTTCCCTCTCCGGAAAAAACATATTCAAGAAGGTTCACGAGCTATCATTGCGGTGGACAAACTCTATATAAACGGACAGCTCTATCGCGACCAGGAAACCACGCCATGGCTATACTGATCAGGTGACCTGTGTATACAAACGCCTTTTTTCTCCATCTTCTTTGTTTTGTTTTTTTTTCTTTTTTTACATGTCTATATATAACAATTAATGCCGGTTTAGACAGCATAGTGGACTTTATGTTAAGTAATTATTATTTTTATTTTTATTTATTTATTTATTTTTTTTTTCTTTCTCTTTTTTTTTTTTTTTTTCTTTCTCTTCCCCTCATTCTTTTGCTATATTTGTCACTTTGGAGCACCCTTTCCTTTTCTTTTCTTTCTGCATCCAACATGTTTGCTACACAACACACACAATGCTATACAGGACACATAACATGCAATGTACACTCACACACACATCCACACACACACACACATCTTCAGTGAGCACGCAACACTTTCTCGATTAATTTCAATATGAGCACACTGAGGTTTGTTTCATGGAATGTGCGTGGAGTTGGTTCAAGGGAGAAGAAGGTGAAAATTATTAACCGATTAAACGACTTGCAGGCTGACATTGTGTTCCTACAGGAGACACATGTGTCCAGAACATCTGCACACACACTCTCCTCTTCACAGTTTCCTCATATGTACTCAGCCTGTTACAACTCTAAACAAAGAGGTGTAGCTATATTAATTAACAAAAGGATAAACTTCTCTATTAGAAACACGATGTCAGACCCCGAAGGCAGATTTATAATACTTAATCTATCTATTCAGAATATAGATTTATGTATTGCCAGTATATATGGACCAAATGTTGATGATCCCTCCTTCTTTCATACCTTCTTCACCTCACTTGCTGATCACTCTGATACCACAATTGTAATAGGAGGGGACTTCAACCTGGTACTTAATGCAGAGATTGACAGGCTTAGTACAGCAGTGAGTCAAAGAAACTGGCAGTCTGCAGACATTCTTAAACAATACATGAAGGATTTTGGTCTTTGCGATGCTTGGCGCTCACATCACCCCACTCTGAGAGATTATAGTTTTTTCTCACAAGTACATCACTCCCACTCCCGCTTGGATTACTTTTTAGTCAGTAGCTCCATGATGACGGAAATCACAGACACTCAGATACATCCGATCACTATTAGTGATCACGCACCTGTATCTGTGTCTCTGACACAGAAACGAGTTACACCACCAACTAGGAACTGGAGATTTAATACATCATTACTTAAAGAACAAGATTTCATTAATTATTTTAAACGAGAGTGGGCTATATACTTAGAACAAAATAATCTGCCGGAAATATCGCCATGTGTTCTATGGGAAGCAGGAAAGGCAGTAATGCGGGGTAAAATAATTTCTTACTGCGCACATAAGAAAAATAAAGAAAAAACACTTATATTAGAATTGGAACAGAAAATTAAATCTTTAGAAAATGCCTATGCTGCATCACCACAAGAAAATATAATTAACAGCCTGAGGAAACTTAAATTGGAATTAAATGAAATACTTGATAAGAAGACACAATTTATGTTGCAGAGGTTGCGTCTGGAAAACTTTGAACATGGAAATAAATCTGGAAAATTCCTGGCCAATCAGTTAAAACTGAATAAAGAAAAAACAGCTATTCACTCTATTAAAGACTCGGTCGGTAATATTACTCATGACCCACAACAAATAAATAACTCCTTTAAAGACTTTTATGAAGCCTTATACTCATCACAGATTAATCCATCTGATGCTGAAATTGAAGAATTTCTTAATGATATAAATCTACCTAAATTAAATGAGGATCAGATTACAACTCTTGATTCACCGTTTTCATCATCTGAATTCTATAAGGCAATACAGCACCTTCCAAATAATAAAGCCCCAGGCCCAGACGGGTTCCCAGCAGAATTCTATAAAGAATTTTGGCCTGTGTTAGAACCTACTTTTTTCAGAATGGTGACTCAAATCAAGAATAACCACACAATCTCCCCAAACATGAACTCTGCCAACATTAGCCTGCTTCTTAAACCAGGCAAAGACCCAACACTTCCATCTAGCTATCGCCCAATCTCTCTTATTAATGTAGACCTTAAAATTATTTGCAAAGTTCTCGCAAGAAGATTAGAAAAAATCACTCCATATATTATACATTCGGACCAAACAGGTTTTATCAAGGGCCGGCACTCAGCCGATAACACACGCCGACTAATAAATATAATAGATTACTGTTCCATTAACAAATTAGAAAAAATAGTAGTCTCTTTAGATGCAGAGAAAGCATTTGACAGGGTAAATTGGAAATTTTTGTTAGCAGTTCTACATAAATTTGGATTTGGCCCATCCTTTATAAACTGGATCGAAACATTATACAGCTCTCCAAATGCACGGGTTAGGACAAATGATCTTATTTCACAAAGCTTCAGTCTGCAGAGGGGAACTAGACAAGGTTGCCCACTCTCTCCCTCAATGTTTATCATCTTCATTGAGCCACTAGCAGCAAAAATCAGACAGAATGTAAACATCAAAGGAATCCAAACAGAAAATACAGACCATAAAATAAGCCTTTATGCTGATGATGTATTACTTTTCCTCGGGAACTCACAAACCGCTCTTCTAAAGACAATCACACTTATAGATAAGTTCTCATCTGTATCAGATTACTCCATTAATTGGAGTAAATCAACAGTTTTGCCTCTGAATTGTAAATTTCAGAACATCATACCTACATCACTACAGTCGGGCAACATTAGATATCTAGGTATAAATTTTTCTCCCAGGCTGTTAGATCTGGTACGACTGAACCATATTCCTTTACTAAAAACAATAGAGGACGATCTCACACGTTGGAACTCTCTACCTATATCTCTCATGGGGAGAGTTGCCACAATAAAAATGATGATTCTGCCTAAAGTAAATTATCTGTTCTTAATGATCCCTAATAAACCTTCTATTGCTTGGTTTAAGTCGCTAGACTCATATATTTCTAAATTTTTATGGAAAAGTAAAACATCTAGAATAAGCTTGAAGACTTTACAAAAGCTAAAATGCAGCGGTGGTCTAGAACTACCAAATTTTTATCACTATTTTTTAGCCAATAGACTACAGTATGTTTCAAGGTGGATGAAATCAAACCGCTCAGACAGCCCATGGCTGGATCTGGAACAAACACTCTGTGGGAAATTGAAAATATCTGACTTACCTCTCATTAGCTCCAGCATTAAACATTACAATTGCTTTAAAAGCCTTACAATAAGCACCACCCTGATAGCCTGGTGGGAATTCTTAAAGATGGCTAAGTCTTCACTAATCCCTTGTAAATTAACACCCATTTGGAACAATCCCGATATATGTCGGAAAAAGACAGTACTGAATTTTTCAGAATGGCAAGAAAAAGGAATAAATAATTTAGAACATGTTATTCATGATGGGACCTTTATTTCATTTGAAGATCTTATTTTAAAATATGAAATTAGCAGTAGCAAATTTCTGGAATATCACCAATTGAGGTCCATCATACAGGCAAGATTTAATCTAAGTAATCTAAATCTAGAAATCCCTGTGTGGATAACAGACTTTCTAAACCTCTATACCCCTAAACTGTTATCAAAAATATACAAATTATTATTAAAAATTAATGATTCAATATCCCTTCCAATTACAAAATGGGAGAGAGATCTTTCCATCATCCCGGATGAAAATTTCTGGACACAGATATGTCTAAATACTTTTAAAATGACTAAAAATCCAAATTTACAACTTATACAATACAAAACTCTCCATAGAATACATTATACAGGGCACAGAATGTTCCAAATGGGCCTCAGAGAAACAAATATATGCACTAACTGCACAGGTAATTATATTGAAAATTATATGCATGCTATATGGTCTTGCATGCCAGTTCAGAGATTTTGGCAGACAATATGTGAAGACTTATCCACATGGTTCCATTGTGATATCCAAGCCTCACCAAAACTGTGCATTTTAGGTGATATAAGTGAATTAAACATAGAAACGAATATATCACCTATAGTTCTTACTGCCTTATGCATCGCCAAGAAAACTATCCTCATGAAGTGGAAATCAAAAAATGATTTATGTATAACTCACTACAGAAACCTACTTCTAGACCACATTAGTCTGGAAAGAATGTCTGCTACCACTAAAAATCAATTGACTACATTTGAATCCCTCTGGTCCCCACTGATCAGCTCCATCACGTGATGGGGGTAACCGGCTGTAGTCTTGTCTTGTGGTGTACCCAGCAGGTGGCTGGGGGTGGGCTGGGGGATTTGGATGTCTGATGGCTCTTGGACTGGAGATGGGGGCTGACGCTCTGCGGTTTCTGTGTGCGGGCCCTGTTGTTGATGGTGGGGGGCCTGGATGTGTGCGCTCACGGACTTGGGGTGGGGACCTGGGGACCCGTGGGGGTGGGTGCTGGCCCCGTCCGGGGGGCTGGCCTCCTCTGTGTGGGCCGGGGTGTGGGATCTGGGGCCTTGGCGCCTGGGGTCGCCCGTCCCCCGTTTGGGCTCCTCCCTGCGCTGGAGGGGTCTGTGCCCCCCTGGGCGCACCGCCGGGTGATGGGGGTCTGGGGCGCGCCGGGGTGTCTGTCTGGCATTCCAGGATTCTTGATGCCTCCCGGGAGGAGGGGTGGGGCACTCAAGTAGGGGGACAACCACATAGGGCTGGTTGGTTCTGGACCCAGGACCACTGTGTTTGCGTATATATGGGTGTGTGTGAAGTTTGTGCGGGTGAGTGTGTTTGTGTTGGTATGTATGTGTGTGTGTTTGTATTGTAATCGTGAGTATGTGTATTGTAACCGTGAGTATGTGTATGTGTGATAATTGTTGTCTCTTGTGTGCGTGTGGGTGTGTATGTTTTGTGCTGTGTCAGCTGTGTGGGCGGGCGCCGGCCTGGAGCGCGGTGGTGTCCTGGGGGCTTGGCCGCTTCGGGCCCTGGGCCGGCCTTCCCTGCGCCGCGGCCGGGTGTAGGAAACCGGGGTGCCTAGTGAGCTAGCGCCAGCTGGCTCTCTTCCTCCGAGGGGTAGTTCTCTGCCTCTCGGTCTTTCTTATCCTGACCCTTCCCCTCCTCCCACTCAGTCAAACATCACACTACACATGGGGGTTCTGGGGGAGGGGGGCCCATGCTACAGTGAGTAGGGCCACCTACCTGGCTCTGCTCGCTGTGATGCGTGATGTCCCACTCCTCCCCTTTTTTCCCCCCTTACAATGACACATTTCATGACACAGTACAGTACACACAGGGCTTTGGGGGGCAGGTGTCACTCAGTGGATGGTGGGTGGCGCTGCTGATGTGACCTCACTTATCTGCTCACTGCTACCTGCCCCTCAATTTTATTTACACATTAGACATTGAGGGCCTTGGGGGGCAGCGTGGCAGTGTGCTGTTATTCAGTACTACATTGCCTCTGTCCCTCCAATTTTAATTGCACTGTAGCTCACACACATTCTTTTCATTTCACACACATATTGAGTGTGTGGGGGGGGGGTGGGCAGGTCCTCTCACACCGGTTTGGTGCACCCTGCCTGGTGGGGAGACCGGCCGGTCATTCGGGGCCGGGGTGGCTGCCTCCCTGGGTTACCGCTGACCCGTGCTGGTGTCCGCCCGCCGATACTGTGAGTCCATGTATGTTCCGTGTGTATGCATGAGTGGGTGACTGGTGTGTGCGAGTGTGGGTGTGGGTGTGTGTGGGTGCATGTGAACATGTGTGTGTGGACAGCTGGGCCTGGGTCTATGACTTGCTGAGCCTGGACATCTGTGGTACATGGTGGTGGGCAGGAGTTACCCCTCCCCACCGCTCCCCGCTGCTTGCCGACTCCGCCCCACACCCGGGGTATGGGTGCCCTGTGGGTCCCTGGGTGCATGACTGGACATCGTGGCGTGGTCCCTGCCCTGCTCCCTTGGCGGTTGTGTCCTGAGGGTGGTTTGGGCCTTTCTGGCATGGGGGGGGGGTCCTGCCGGGGGTCGGCCGGTCTCGGGCGCCTGGGCCCTCGGGGGCCGCATGCTCGGCTCATGCTGGGGATGTTGGCCTGCCGGGGGGGGTGGGCTGCTCATTGCCTCTGGCTCTCCGGTCACTTGCCCTTTGTCTGTGGGCGCTCTGTCTGGGGCCTCCATTCTTCGTCCTCTGGGGCGTGCACGCGGTGGCCGTCGGAGCGTGTGGCCTCAGGTCTCCTGAGTTCCTAATGGGCTGTGGATGGTCCGGGTCCCCCGGGTCCTTCCCTATCTGTCTCTGGACCACGGGGGCATGGTTGCGGCTTCTTGCCCTCATTGCTGAGCACATTCCATGACACATGACACGTGAACGCATATACACACATATACACATTGCTGCAAACAGTAGAATTGTGTGTGGTGGGTGGGTGTATATGTATAGAGGCATATGTATAGATATGTAAACATGTGTATGTATGTAGCAGCAAATAGTAGAATTATGTCTGGGTGTATATATGTATATGTATATGTGAATATGTATATGTATGTATATCTGTATAATTGTTTTTTTCCCCTCCCCTTTTTTTTTTTTTTTTTTTTTTTTTTTTAACTTACTTATTTATCTATTTATTTTTATTTAGTTGTCTGTTTATTTACTTATTTTATTTGTTTTTTCTCTCTTTTTTATTATTATTATTATTATTTTTTTTTCTATTTATTTATTTACTTACTTAATTATCATTATTATGATTTATTATTATTATTATTATTATTATTTTTTTTTTTTCTCTCTCCTCCCTTCTTCTCTTTCTTTCCTGTCCTCTTTTTTATTGCCTGTCAGGCCTGGCCAAACAAATAAAATAAAAACTTTAACAAGAATAGGCTTTAGTAACCTATAGAGCTTTTTCTTGTGAAAACAAATATGTTTGGTACATCAGTACATTCGGATTACCATTCCGATTGCAAAAATGGCCAGATATGACAGGTTAAAAAAAAAAAAAAAAAAAAAAAAAAAACAATCAATAGACAATAGACAGGTGAGGTAGCAGTTGTAGTTGCACATTCATCCAAAAAATGCATCCAAAACACAGAAAACACTCATCTGGAGCAGGACACTCAGCACACATAAAACAAAAAGAAAAAGCTTTGCATTCATTGTGCATCATGTTGATGCACCACATCATCTTTTTGACCTGCTGCTAAAGCAACATCACTTTGCACATTGATCACATTATATCAGCCATATAGGTCTGCACAATGTGGGTTCACTTGTGGGTAGGTGCCTAAACTTTGGCACATAACTATATTGTGCAGCCCTGGGATAAGCCGAGCTGCAGCCACTCTAATGGCTCAATCAAGAAACACAGCTGGGAACAACTGGTAATACCAGCTGAAGAAATACACTGACCTAAACCACAGTGCTATAAAAAAAAAAAAAAAAAAAAAAAAAAAAAAAAAAAAAAAAAAAAAAAAAGGTTAATCTTTATGTCTGCATCATCTACATGCTGATTATGCTGGGTGCTGTTTTGCATCTGTACATTTGTACTTAAAGCAATGCTCATGACTTTGAGTTTAACCGTGTTTAACCCTGAAACGCTTTCTCTGTAATAAGCTCATGATGGGGTCAGCTTTAAGTGATGTAACTATAAAGTAATTGGCCTTGAAGTGGGAATGTTTTTGACAGTGAGTTAGCGATTTGTTGTAGCAGTGTACTGTATATGAAAGATTTATGCAAAGATTTATGGGTTGCACAGAGAGTGAGATATTAACTGTCACTGTATAATCCTCATGGTACACTAAGGCCGTTTTCTCACTTGTTATGAATACTTGAGTCCATATCCAGAGGCTTTTCAGGGGGAGGGGCTGATTAGTAGTTAGCAGTGGCCCTTAGAATGCAAGCTCAATCCCTTGCAATACCACAGCCGTCCATGGCTGCAAGTCCGAGAAAACACAATTGTTATAACTCACTTTGAGGGGGCAGGAAAACAACTGCGTCAACAGCAGTTTGAAAAGATGCAGTGTCTCAGAAGAAACTAGTGGGTGGGGACTGGTAATGACTAAATGTGGGGGAAAAATGAGTAAAAATGAAAAACAAAAAACACTTCAAATAAGGAGTAATATGACAAAATGAATGAGTCATGTTATTCAACGTGCAGCACAGGAAGTGGATAGCTTTTACATGCAGTGTGGACACCCACATAATAAACTGTCAGAGCAATTGGCCCCTGGATTCCGTATGAAAATGCCCATGCCATTTTATTAGGGACTGGAACCTACACTCATTGGCCATTTTATCAGAAATATTAAGGTGCCCTTTGTTTATAGTTACTGCCTTATCAGCCCCACCTTGCTCTACATTGTTCATCAATGGAAAAATCCACCATAAAAAAAAAAAAAAAAAAAAAAAAAGATATGGGTGGGGAGGGACGTTTTTTTTGCCCACTAAGGTACAAGCAATAGGTACAAACAATATAAATGTTTTAAAACAGAACCATCAAATACAAAGCCTGGAGAAAAGACGGTGCACGCAGTCAACGAAGCTTAAAAACGTGGCTGCAGTGGAATATGGTACAATTATGAAGACTGAAGACGTAGCCTTGAAGATACTACCCCAGTCACAAGAGAGGTCCCACTCCAGGCTCAGTTTAGTACCTGTTTTCTGAGAGTGTCAGACCAACGCTGACCAGAAAACAGTGCAACAACAAATAGGCTACAATCTGTAACTGTAAGCCTACAAAATGCACCTACAGTTGTGGACAAAAGTCTGGGTGCCCTGGTCAAATTACGTTTTGTTGATTTTCAAGTGAAAATAAGTTCTTTGCTAAGTGCAAATAACACATTTTTTTGTAGAGAACAAATGTCTATGCATTATAATACACAATTCATTTTTTGCTCAAGTACATATTGAAGGGAAAAAATATATATATGACTTCAGCAAATCAGCAAGTCAGCAAATAAATATAAAATATGGACTAAAATTAAAATGTATGGTTGTTCCCTGTACAGTAAAGCTGAAGTGATCAAATCCAGCACACCTGGTTCAAATACGCCTGATTCATGGCCTTCATTACCATATCAAAACAAAACAAAAAAAATTGTGACTGAGTGGATGGGCGAATGGATGGACAGATGGAAGATTGAAATTACTCCTCTTTTTTGCATGCAATTACAAATTTTGCTTCCTTTCCATTTTCTCCCTTAGCCTACTTTTTTCCAAACTATGTTTAAGTGAACATCAGCTTCTTTGGCAGTGGACTTCAGTGAGAATCAGACTGCTTATATATGCAAAAGTACAAAAAGTATGACAAGTAAGCAAAGTAACTGATGTTTTAGCCATTTCTCTGGGATCATTCCAAGCTCTGATCCTTTTCCGTGCGCTGCTGCAGATGACAGTGCAGGATTTGACGTCCTACGCACGTCTCAGGATCTATACATCCTGTAAGTATCAATGCTTTTCTGATGGTTCATACATTTACATGTTACACATTACATTGTCCACTAAGGAAGCATTCCTGCATATTTTGTAGTAGTCTTGATTTCTTAATAAGTTTGTCAAGAATTCTGGAACGCAGACATTTACCATAAGCAGAGCAAGAATTATTTATTCATTTCTTTACATGAATGAATGATGAACGCACAAAACACACACACACACACACACACACACACACACACACACGCCTCCCTTTCCGCTTGCCCTCTTTTCTTTTCATCTCTGTCATTTGGAGCAAACCTTGTTAAAGCCGCCACTCCAGTCTCTCTCGGTGAAGGACACTAATCCAGGCCTCTTCATTAGCACGAGAGGCGCTTTGTCTCTCAGCACGTTCTCTCGCTCTGTATTCACATCCTTCTCTTTGTCTGCTCTTCCTCTTCCATCCACATTTTACTACTGGATTCTCACACGCTTCAATGAATCTTATCACACTCGCTTAATTCTATTCAGCAAGCCGTACGCAGTTAATGCCGAAACTCGAATTCCTACCCAAGAGTCGGTCCCAGACATTTATTCTTATCTCTCCCTGAGCACACATTAAAGAAGAGAAATACTCTCATGCCAGAGAGGCAACTTTGAGAAATAAGTGAGTGTAAAACTGATACCCCCTCTGTAGGCAAGGCATCATATCGAGGTCATGTACTCCAGCCAAGGGGTCAAGATAGAAAGTGATGGGTGATTCAAGCCAAATATCCCATTTGGATTTCGAAAGCGAGTTGCCCTGCGGCGCTTTACGCAATAAGAACGTGCTGTCATTATCTCTTTAGAATATTAATTTTTCAGTGTTACTGGCCTTCACTGAAAATTGGATTGCTAATGCAAAGATTTAGGAGAGGCCTTTATGAGAAAGCACAAGTGTCCAGATATATAAATGATGAATATATTATAAAAGAAGCATCCATATACAAATATTATACACAATACACTGTGTGCACAATTATTAGGCAAGTGAGTATTTTGACCATATTATCATTTTTAGGCATATTTTCTAACTCCAAGCTGGATAAACTTGAATCCTTAATGGATTTAAGCATAGCAGGTGATGTGTATCTGCGTAATGAGGAAGGGTGTGGCCTAAGGAGGTCAACACCCTTTATCAAGGTGTGCATAATTATTAGGCAGCTTTTTTCTTTAGGCAAAATGGGCCAAAAAAGAGATTGAACTGACTCTGAAAAGGTAAAAATTACCAAAGGTCTCTCAGAGGGATGCAGAACTCTTGAAATTGCTAAGATATTGGGGCGTGATCACAGAACCATCAAACGTTTTGTTGCAAATAGTCAACAGGGTCGCAAGAAACGTGCTGAGAAAAAAAGACGCAAATTAACTGCCAAGGATTTGAGAAGAATCAAGCGTGAAGTTACCAGGAACCCATTATCTTCCAGTTTTGTCATATTCCAGAACTGCAACGTGGAGTATCAAGAAGTACAAGATGTTCAGCGCTCAGAGACATGGCCAAGGTAAGGAAGGCTGAAACCTGACCACCACTGAACAAGACACATAGGCTGAAGTGTCTAGACTGGTCCAAAGGTTTTATGGACTGATTAAATGAGAGTGACTCTTGACGGACCAGATGGACGGGCCCGTGGCTGGATCAGTAACGGGCACAGAGCTCCACTTCGAGTCAGACGCCAGCAAGGTGGAGGTGGGGTACTGGTATGGGCTGGTATTATTAAAGATGAGCTGGTTGGACCTTTTCGGGTTGAAGATGGGCTCAAAATCAACTCCCAAGCCTACTGCCAGTTTTTAGAAGACACTTTCTTTAAGCAGTGGTACAGGAAGAATCTGCATCTTTCAAAAAGACAATGATTTTTATGCAGGACAATGCTCCGTCACATGCATCCAAGTACTCCAGTGCATGGCTCACCAGTAAAGGCATTAAAGATGAAAAACTTATGACATGGCCCCCTTCCTCACCTGACCTGAACCCAACTGAGAACTTGTGGGCAATTCTTAAACGGGAGATTTACAGTGAAGGAAAACAGGACACCTCTCTGAACAGTGTCTGGGAGGCTGTGGTTGCTGCTGCACAAAAAGTTGATCGTCAACAGATCAAACTGACAGACTGAATGGAAGGCTTATCACTGTTACTGAAAAGAAGGGTGGCTGTATTGGTCACTAATTTTTTTTTTTTTTCAGAAATGTTCATTGGAAAGCTTTGAGTTGTTTGTTTATAATTCTCACTTGAACAGATGAAAATAAAGTGAGATGGGAAAATGTGTGTTTTTCATTTAGCTGCGTAATAATTCTGAACCATTATAGTTGCCCAATAAATGTGCACATATAGATATTCTCCTAAGAAAGCCACTTTATTTTTCTTAAACATTCATGTTTGAGGTTTATTAACATTTTGGATTAACCGAGAGCACTGTAGTTGTTCATTAATAAAAATAATCCTCAAAAATAAGACTTGCCTAATAATTGTGCACACAGTGTATATGGCCTGTATATGGATAAAACATTAGTACTGCTATTATATGGCCTTATGCTGTGATTGCGATACACCTTGCAATCTCACCATATCTATAAAAACAAATGTGTTGGTAATAATGCTTTTGAAATTACATTTCAGTTTACTAAGGGTGTAGCTAATCATGCAAATTGTGCTAACTGCACTTTGCTTTGAAGCAGAGGGTTTAAAGCAGCAGCGAAACAGCAGAGGTGTCAACAAACTCTGGAAATAAGAGCAAATAAAAGTTCAGTAATGAAGGATAATGATATGAAAGGAGATTTTTCAACATTTCTGCATAATAAAATGGTTAAAATGAAAGTCATTCAGAGTTTGTGTGAAACCATTTTAAAGAAGCCTAAAGAAATCCTGGCACATTGTCTTACAGATAAGATTCAATGCAGTGATGTATGTGCAGGGTGTTGTAAGGCAAAATAGTCCTCAAAAACAACAGTAATTTACCACTATTTTACCACTATTATAGAGTTTGCTGTAGTATGTACACACTGTTAAGGTTTCAAAACTGTTTATAAAACTGCCCACTGCTAGTAGCCCAAACTTTAAAAAATCTGAATAGAATATGAAATCAACTGAACTCCCAGTTTCTCTGTCCATTACTTGCACAATCAGCCCTCAAATACATACACTGAGTGACCAGAGGTTTGTAGACACCTGCTCAAGGTTTCTTCTAAAATCAAGGGTTTTAATAGGGAATTTTGCCCTCCTTCACTGCAGTAACATCCTCTTTACCACTCTTCTGTTAAGACTATGGTAGACGTTGGAACATTGCTTCAGAGAATGCAGGTCCACTGCTCCACAGCCCAATGCTGGGGGGTTTTATACCTCTCTGGCTGAAACTTGATATTGGCCATGGTAACCTAAGGACCATGCACAGCTGCTCCAAAGCATCCCATTCTATTGGTAATGCCTTTCTATGGAGATTATACAGCAGGCTGTTCATGCACTTTATGCACCTGTGTCAGCAATAGAAGGAATTTAAAGTAGCTGAATTCACTTATTATAAGAGTGTCTGGCTAATGCATTTAAAATGCATCTAATACAGCAGATGCATTTGTTTTTCCCCCATGCAATTGAGCATTTAGGCTCATACATCAGTTTTGCTTAAAAATGCAGGCAGACCACAATCAAAACTGCTGCAAAAGGCTCAGTATATCTGGTCCTCAATGATGAATCAGTAATGTGACATTTAAAGACATCTTGATTCCTCGGACCAAAATTCGCTGTTGTTGATTACATGGGTACCTTGATTCAAAGCATGTACAGCAACACTCCTCTCTGTGGTCAGGATGCTCATAGCACACAGTAAAAAAGTGATTGGTTAAAGGACTCATTTTCATATTGCAACCATGTATAATATCAGCAATTTAAAGGCCAATACTGTCATAATGTCTGCCTCATATACTTTGTCCACATGTAGATGGCGAGTCTGATATCTATTGCATTTTATGCTGGCCACAGCTGTTGTGAGTGCACCATTTGGAGGGAGATAGTTGCTGGACTGAAAAAAAGTTTGTGAAGTACAAAGCATTACAGATTTAAAAGTTGTTCAAGAGTTTTCTTTGAATCATTTAGTAGCTTTTAACTCCTTTTCACAGCAGTCATATAAAATGCAATTTCTGTGTGTTTTAGAGGTCCCTCAGTTTTTGGAAATATACATAATTTATAAAAACAGAAGTGAGCTGGTGACAAAGCACATCAAGACTTATAAAAGTGTTTTTTTTGTTTTGAAATGTTTTTCATTTGTGGCAGTGGTGCACAGTTTTTTCACATGAAGAAAGCTGTAGCTTTGTTGTCTGTCCTTGTAGAGAGGTGTGGATAGTTTTCACAGCAGGGGGTTCGGACTTCTACCTTTTACCTCTATTGCTTGCTTGACGTTTAACACAGAGTCATAACAGCTTACACACACAGAGCAACGTGTCCTAGTTAATCTTAAGAGATAAAGGGAAGATATATTACTTGATCATATTAATTAAAAATATTCCATTTCACCAGCAGAATGGCTTCTTTATCCCTGCAGAACGGAAGAAAGTGAGATATTCTTGTAAGTTTTGGCTATAGCCCCATTTTGAGACGTCGCCTGCCCCTTCACATTATGCTAAAACAGCGGCCTGTGGATCATTACATTAGTCAAATGACCTTTCCTGTCAAAGTAAGTGGTTCTTGGCCAGGTTTAAGGTTCCATTTCATGGAAGACCAAAGTTACTTCACCTCCTGGAAATAAAGGTTTGATGTAATATGTAAAACAGTCCATACACTCCATATATGACAACTAATCTGTAAAAAACATTTTTGTGATGTTATGACAATGCATTTACTTATATCTACCTATTCAGCCTACAGCAGTTTAGCTACTTATTAATTATTTATTTATTTATAATAAACAATGCATTTATTTATATCTACCTATTCAGCCTACAGCAGTTTAGCTTTTTTTGAAAAAGAGGCTGCAGCATGAAGTTTGAGATTTGCATTATGTTTACGTCACGTCACCTTCTGTGAGTTTATCGCCGGGTTGCCTAGAAGAAATCTGATAAATGCCTGACTCACGTAGACCTGGAGTTTTCCGTGTTATCTGATTACTCACGTGCATATAAATGCGTTGATTGGATTACTGACTTTTTACAGTTATCGGATTATTAAGTCCATGTAAACACACTCATTGTAACAAAAACAGCTCAAAGAACGGTTGGAAAATGTCAAAATAACACAAACAACAACAGCAAAAAAACAAAACAAAACAATAGACCTCATTCACCTGTATCTTCCTACGTTTTTTCTCAGATGTGTTTTTGAGAAAGGCCATAAGAAAAAGTCTACATTAGATTCATGATGTGTTCTTAAACAGCAGAATTGTTTGCACCTTTGTGCTCGAGTGTGCGTAGATTCTGTTCTCACCCAAGAACAAATCTAAATAAGAAAACATTGGTGAATCAGTCAGAATCTTCATCAAAACTGCATAAGTGGGTTTTAAGAAGAAATTTCTTCTTAGTAATGGTTTATGAATGAGGCACAATGTGATTGGTTAGGACTACTTTGCATATTTTAGCCTCCTGTTTGGTCCATAAAATCATACAAATGTTATAAGAGGACCTCATGTGGAAATAAAATGCAAGAAAAATGTAGAACATTTCCTTTAAGTGACAATTCCTGTAAGTGATTATGCACCAACTGTGGTTTATAAGATGATATCATGATAACGATCAACAAATGATATGCTGTGCAGTACCAGGCTGCATTTCAAATATATCATTTTCTCACAGGCCTAATGTAGTGTCATGTCAGGGCAGTCTGCATTGCATTCTCAGACTGAAAGCTGCTCTAGCTGTCTATCACATGAGGCGGCTGTGAAAGACATGTGTTTCTGTTTTCATTCTAATGGGAGAATCCTGCACGCTGAAGGAGAATGAGCAGGTCATTCTGAAATGGTGAGACTAAATAAAATGCTAATCATCATGCTGGTTCTGTACTTGTAGAGGACGAACTCGGTGCCAACTGAACATCATATCTTCATTTCAACATGTAAATATGTCGGTGAGAATGAGATCTGACAAGCACAGAACAGTGCTCTGGGAATGGGTCCCATTAATGAATTACGCATATAAATCACATTACTCGAGGCACTCTGGACTCTGAGAATGAATAATACATCCATTAATCTACGGCTTTATAACTGAAACCGACTGACCTCTGTTTTGAAAAAAAGATGAGCAAATAATTGAAAGTGAAATAATAACACGATAAATAATAAAAATATTAGACCCGGTGAGAGTCATGGCAGTATAGTCTGGCCTACTTGCAGTCAAAACATCAAATGTATCTTTTGAAGTCTAGTATGTTATTTGTGAGTGGTTGTGAGATAGCAAGAGATAGAGAAATTGTGTGTGTGTGTGAGAGAGAGAGAGAGAGAGAGAGAGAGAGAGAGAGAGAGAGCACTGTCTGCTAGTTTTGTTTGAAAATTCCTCATGTAGTATCTCTGTCAATCATCCCCCTGTCACTCACAAATCCACCTATTTCACACCCTTGCAGTGGAGGATTCACTTGACAGGAACATGTTAGACACGTACCACCAAAAATATTCTACACCCCAATAATGTCCTGTACTAAGTGTTTGGCCCATGCTGCTCTAACAGACGGCTAAATTTGCATCTATGGCACTTACTCATTTCATTTGCATGCTAGGTTTGCCACCAATTTTTTTCATCAGAAATTACTAATGCAATCCTAGACCAGGTTTTCAGAGCATGCCTCAGAGCAGGCTTTTTTCTTTTAAATATTTTTCCCGATACATTTTCCTGATATGTCTGGGTAAATTGGCCCTTAGTCAGAACAGTCAGTTTGGCAAATGTGATTGATCTCTTTCCTTTCCAGCAGGCTGCACTCTCGTCCTGCTCTTCTTCCACTTCCCATCATCACCACGGCATGTGTTGATTGATAATGATTGCAGAGTGAATTATCCAATTATTACAAAAATATCAACCGCATACAAATGAAGTTAGCAAAGATGTTATATGGAATAGGCAAAATCATATGCACAAACACTGCACAGCCTCTTTTGTTATTTTGTTATGTTTACATATGGTTATCCCTGCTCTTATGAACATTACTTGAATTATAGGAATCCAAAAGATTGATTCTCTGTAGGTATGTGGACCATTACAACAAATTAGTTCAAACTGCTGGCAAAATTATATATATATATATTCACACCTTAGACATTTACAAGGATTTATTGAAAACATGCTGTCCCATATTTATGTCTGTCATGTCTCCCATCTCGGCTTAGAAAATGGATGGATGGATGTCTCCCATCTCGGCTTAGAAAATGGATGGATGGATGGATATCTCCCATCCCACTGGGGACAAACAACTGGGACTCTCTGGCTCCACCCACTCTCCTCCTCTCCCACACACCTGCAGCTCCTTTTGGACTCATTAAGGCTGCTAAATATACTCCTTTGTTTCCTTTCTAGTCTCTGTGTTTGTCACTTGAGGTCTCAGCCTGTTTCTTGTTTGGTTTCCCCTGGATTTGACCCCTGCTTGTCTTTGTTATATCTGAATATAGATCTTCCTCAGTCTCTGCATTATAATGTCACTACTGAAACACAGTCATTGTAGCCAAACTCCTGCATTTTAGAACAAGAAGTGAGAGTATATTCCTGTCCCTCGTGGCCACATGGTGAGCAGTCAGATCCCATTGTTTGAAGTAAATGTGCCCCATAGTATGAAAATTTGTAACATTATAAATTGTTACTGCTGAACAAGTATTTTCTGCAATTAAGTAACCTTTTTTGTTTTATTGAAAACTACTATGATTTTGTGTGTATAACTCTTCCAAACTGTGTTTGCTAGTCAAAGGCTACTGTTTTTTAGCACTGCACAAAGTTTGCTAAAATTATCATTACCGAAATAAAAATGAAAAGCCACTTTGAAAAAAGGTTCATTACTGAATTCAGTTTCAGTTTTCAATAGTTTCAATTTTGAGCATAGTTCAGTATGAGCAGTGACTAAAATGACATCTACAATTAGATCTGTGGGAAACTCATCAGTAAATAGGGTTGAAAGTTGTGGTTGTTCAATGAGCATTCATGATGCTTGTTCATTAGTGCAATATGAATGGAAAAACAGAAGCGTGATGTTCCTCAGATGACTGAGAGTGCCAGTGCAGGACAAGAAGACCAGACCATCCACAGCTGAATAGAGAGTTCAGCGGTGCTGAAACAATTCACACTGGTCAACTTGCTGTCATAATTTGGGTGAACTGCACATCAGTACAGAGTTATGACTGATCACCTTGATTAAATATTGCTATCTGGATGGAAGTGGTCTCTTCCAGAATGACGGTAGTCTAATCCACAGAGTGACAAGGGGCCACTCATATGCTGTGGTTTCAATAGCCACCAAATCCATTTGAACATGTATGGGAAATTTCAGACTGATGTTTGTGTCGTCCACCGTGTCATCAAAACACCTTAAGAGAGGATATCTTATGGAAGAATGCTGTTCTGACCCTCTATAATAGTTCTAGAGACTTGCTGAATCTATGTCAAAGTGTATTGAAGCTGTTCTAGCAACTCATAATGGCCCCCCACCTTAATAAGACACTTTGTTGGTTTTTCCTCTAATTTGTCACCTTTCATTGATCAAGTTCTATAATGCAGACTTAGCCCATCTTAAACTTCAATTGAACTTCTCCTTCTACACACACACACACACAGTGCATTGCCATCACGCAAAATCTAAAGTCTGTGCATTTTAATATTCGTTTTATTCTTATATATCATGTATATGCCACACCAAGATAGCCAAGGTTGCATATAGTTTACATAAGCAAAAGTCTTGGAAAACTTCAACAGACTGAAAGTAAAGCCACTCCGACTGTAAAGACAGTTTCTGTGGTAACAGTCTCCATTAGCCTTGAGATGAAAGGCACAGCTAAAAGGAAAAACTGCACTGCAATATTCTGAACTCTTTCATCAACAGCCATATTCATATAGACATAAAACAAAATGTTTTACAATGTGCTTTTTCCACACAGAAATATGCTGAACAACTTACAATTGGATAAAAGCAATGTCATTTTTGCTGTTGAAAGCTATGTTTGCATATATTTCCTAAACACATGCGAACCTGCAACACTATGAATGTAAATGCATAAGAGGAACAAATTTGCTTCCTCAAATTTGATTAATATGCATATAAACAGTTCAACAAATCAGCAACATGGTAGATAATTTCATAGCATCTATCATGAACACCGTTGCGTCTTAGTTCTTTGCCTCTTGAGATAACACTACACTGAAAGGTGAGAACGTGTATGCCATTTATATCTCCAAAGACGTCACCCAGCCAAGGGCATAGATGTATAATGCTGATCTCTCCCTTTTCTCTCAGTATGAAAGTGTCCTCTGCCTCATTAATGTTGCCCTTCTGTGAGGCCTTATTATCTGTGTGCACTCTGCTTGATCACACACTTTGTTAGGCCAGTCCATTAATTAGTTTGTGGCTATACATTTTTCTCCATTTTGGAAAAGTGTTTGCCGGGGAGTCTTAAGACGCGGTTGACAGCTCCCGGTGTCCTGTGGGGAGATTTTGGGGTGAGGGCTGTGGGAGACGGAGCAGGGTGTGTGAGGTTTTGGTTCTTCAGGCTAATCTCCACCATAATCCCACTTCCATTGTCTCCAGCTGAATTAGACAAGATTAGGCAACAGACAATCCGCCCAGAGAGCAGGGCTCATGGATCCAGAGAATAATCCCTCTATCATAAACACAAACACATTCACATTTCCCTTAGAAAAAAACAACACCAGTCACCCCATTAACAAACAGAAGTAAAAAGCAGTAGAAGAATACACCACTGTTGATCAGTGACATTATAAAAGCCACAAATGTAAGTCAGCATAGCAACCGCATGCTGGTAACTAGGGCTGCAGCTATAATTGGTTAGTTCATCAATTTTTTTTATTATTATTTTATTTAGTAATTACCTAATGCAAACATGCTAGTCCTGTTTAAGTTTGGAAAGCTTTGGCATCATATTTAGTCTATAGTTGAAAAATAGCACACTAATGACTGTAGCAGTGCTTGCTACATGAATAAATAAATACATAATAATCAGTGTCCTTGAAGAGAACAATAAATATAGAAGATATGCAAAAATAAACCCCAAAACAAGTTGGCAACATTTCAACACTTGAATGAGGCAAAAATATGCAGAATGACTACCATCATGCCCCAAACATGGCTGTACTTTTTAAATAAAAGTTGCATATTTATTCACTATAGTAATGTATTGCAATGATACATCATCCTATTAGGGGTAAAAATAGATGGAAAATTAATTTCAATGCAATACATTGCAATACAAAAATCAGACCATTGGACTCAATATACCATTTCCAAATCTGAGGTCAAGATTCAATTCAGTGTTTCATATTCTATATGTAATGATTCTACAGAGCTCTAATTATATACAGCACAGAATGGTTTGGCTCAGACAAAGAACTTTTTCAACACCTGCTGTGCCACCTCCCAGAGTTCATCACTGATTTATAAAAGACCGTCTTTTGAGCCCAGGTGTGTGCATAACATAAATCTCTCCCTCTCCCTCAGATGCAATTCTTTTGATTCTTTTTTAAAACACCTCATTGTAAAATCAACGAATCCTGTTCAAGCTTCTAACAGCTCTTACTTGCTCCAGCATTAGCTTTAGCAGTAGCTCATCTGAAGGGGTAGCTTTCATCAATAAAGACTGAAATGATTTTAACATTGAGTGACAATTTGTTTGGTTTGATTATTGCAAAAGTGTTCACTTTAAATTGGCCCACATGCATATTTTGCAAACTCAAACATTCAATTCTTCACTGAACATATTTGTAATGAGATTTTTAATTATTTTTTTAAAATGTATTCTTCATATGTGCTTGTAAATTTTCCTTTTTACTGCCAAACTTATGTCTTATAGTACAAGTGTTATAAGTGCTAACTTTATTTCTATCTCTGTATTGGTACTAGCACCCCTAAGTGTTAACTTCCATTTCTTTAAACATCATTTTATGCACCAAATCATCCAGCAACATAGTTATGTATACTGTTAGAAAGCTTGAAATCTCAGGATTTGATTCACATACACCATTTTATAATCCATTATTCACAGCAGTGACAATCATCTTGTTTGCAAGATAAGCACTGGATGAGCAAACACTAGAAAATCTGTGTGTATTTAATGAACATTTCTGAGAAAAAAAAAAAAGTGACCAATACAGCCACCCTTCTTTTCAATTACAGTGATAAGCCTTCCATTCATGGAGTCTGTCAGTTTCTTGATCTGTTGACAATCAACTTTTTGTGCAGCAGCAACCACAGCCTGCAGACCCTGTTCAGAGAGGTGTACTGTTTTCCTTCACTGTAAATCTCCCGTTTAAGAATTGCCCACAAGTTGGGTTCAGGTCAGGTGAGGAAGGGGGCCATGTCATAAGTTTTTCATCTTTAATGCCTTTACTGGCGAGCCATGCACTGGAGTACTTGGATGCATGTGATGGAGCATTGTCCTGCATAAAAATCATTGTCTTTTTGAAAGATGCAGATTCTTCCTGTACCACTGCTTAAAGAAAGTGTCTTCTAAAAACTGGCAGTAGGCTTGGGAGTTGATTTTGAGCCCATCTTCAACCCGAAAAGGTCCAACCAGCTCATCTTTAATAATACCAGCCCATACCAGTACCCCACCTCCACCTTGCTGGCGTCTGACTCGAAGTGGAGCTCTGTCCCATTACTCATCCAGCCACGGGTCCGTCCATCTGGTCCATCAAGAGTCACTCTCATTTAATCAGTCCATAAAACCTTTGAAAAATCTGTCTTCAGATTCTTCTTGGACCAGTCTAGACACTTCAGCTTATGTGTCTTGTTCAGTGGTGGTCGGGTTTCAGCTTTCCTTACCTTGGCCATGTCTCTGAGCGCTGAACATCTTGTACTTCTTGATACTCCAGCTAGGTTGCAGTTCTGGAATATGACGGAACTGGAAGATAATGGGTTCCTGGTAGCTTCACGCTTGATTCTTCTCAAATCCTTGGCAGTTAATTTGCATCTTTTTTTCTCAGCACGTTTCTTGCGACACTGTTGACTATTTGCAACAAAACGTTTGATGGTTCTGTGATCACGCCCCAATATCTTAGCAATTTCAAGAGTTCTGCATCCCTCTGAGAGACCTTTGGTAATTTTTAACTTTTCAGAGTCAGTTCAATCTCTTTTTTGGCCCATTGTGCCTAAAGAAAAAAGCTGCCTAATAATTATGCACACCTTGATATAGGGTGTTGACCTCCTTAAGCCACACCCTCCCTCATTACACAGATACACATCATCTGCTATGCTTAAATCCATTAAGCATTCAAGATTATCCAGCTTGGAGTTAGAAAATATGCCTAAAAATGATAATATGGTCAAAATACTCACTTGCCTAATAATTGTGCACACAGTGTATGTATTGCTCTATCATACCAACTGAGCCTAAGTAGCAGTACATGGCATTGCAGTTGCCTTGACTGATGAAAGTGGAGCTGCAGAGTCCTTGATAGAAAAAGGCTAAAGAGATAAGAAGTGAGGTGAAGGACAGCACAAGGTGCAAGTGAAGGATGGAGAAACAGGACAAAGCTACAAGAATACTATAATCATCACTTGCACTCTTTTTAAGAAAGTCTGTCCTACATCAGTCTCAGTCTCTCCCTCGGGTGCTCATTCATCCAGCCCTCACCAGGTTGCCAGAAAGATCCAGTGGACTGTACAGTCAATAAAAAAAAAAAAAACAAGCTCAAGCACCACCTATAAATTCCATTATAATGTTACAGTGCAGAATAATAACGACAGCTATAAAAACTATTCTCTGGCAATAGTCACCACTCGCAAACAAACTCTGGTTGGCTCATTAAAAAAATACAACTTTCCATTCTGTTTTATCTACGATAATACATTACATTGAAGATGCTGTATATTTATCTATGGACGCCAGTTGCCTCTTTGATAGATTGGTCCAAAACAAATGAAGAACATATTAATTTACTTTAAACATTGGTGTAAATAGCTTAATTTAAGGTGTTTCTTTTAATGGTGGGCCATGAAAGCAGAAATAGGCTCCTTTCTTTTAGCAGTAAAAACAACTTTTAAAGAGTCAAGAAAATAAGAGATTCAGCCAAACGACTGAATTTTATGACTTTTTATGCACATAAAACCTCAACTTTAAAATAAATTGTAATGTGAGTTGTAAAAACAGTGTCATAAAACTTTTTTTTTCAATTACTAATGCACTATATTCCATTTACGATGATTACTTATGATTATTCTTCAGTATGGATCTTGAACTTATTCACTGATAAATGAGGATGCATTATGTTTACAGTGCAATATTCCTGAAGCTGTGACATTTAATGCGAAATTGCTTTATAATGGCAAATCTTGAAGGTTGCAGACAGGCTGCTGCATACGTCGTCTCTAATCACAAACAGACATTTGTTTTCTGAGAGCTTTAGCATTTTTGGGTTATGTTTAGGATTAGGCTTTGTAGGTTAGTGCAGTATTAAGCTTAGAATTTGGGATGGGCAAACACTGACAGTAGACTGACTCTAAGAAGCATGATGGCTTTAAGGGTTTTGCCACAAGATGTTGCTTTCTGTTTCCAAATGCAATCAAAGTGTCCTGAAAGGAGGTTGAAGAGATGGAAGATAGAATGTTCCTTTGTGTTTGAGCTACAGCCAGATCTCGGTGTCATTCATGTGCATAATCTTCTACTGCATCTTTCTATTCCTGTAATGAACATCAACATGCTTCACTGAACTCTTTGTGGTGAGTTTGGATAAAAAACAGGTTATTCATTCTTCAGCAACAGAAAAACAGCATATATTTAACAGGAATTATACAGTCTGAAATCTGTTAGTATTTAATTTGTTCTATCTTCCAACTTTTCCACCCTTCCAATATTAAAACCAATCAGTTACAACTGCACCCTCCCAATAAAAGCTGGCATTATGGTTCCCCTTCAAATGACAATAACACTCACCAGCCAAAGTCACTTTAAGTGAAAAATCTCAAACAACTGTCCAAGAACTGATAGACCACCAAAACTGTCATCATCAGATAAACAGTACTTAAAGCTTTCATCTTTGAGAGTGAGGAGGAACTCAAGCTCCACTTTTGCTTCAGATCTGGTATTTCTTCCTTCCTTCCATTGTGGAAAGACAACTCAATACTATAAGTCTGAAAGGATGTGCAGCTGTAATTTCCCAGCCTCCTGCTAGGCCACTTCCTAGGAGGAGTCAAAGAACCGGGACAAGTTCATTAAGGCTGATTAGGTGCAGCTATGCACGCTCTACTTAAGGAGAGCTCTCCCACAGCTCACTGCTCAGTCTTGAGTTTATGCTGCCTTGTGTATGTCTTTCTGCTGATCAGGTAAATGGTATTCTGTTGGGTCTTGAGTTTTTGTCCAACTCTGGGTTCTCTCCCAGTTGGTTTCCTTGTGTACCAAAAAAGAAGAACTTGAGTGTCCTTTTCTGTTGAGTACTTTCCCCCTTAGATTTCAAAACCATTTGTTTTGAAGATGCTGCTCTGGTATTTCTTTCGTTTTGGCCTAAGCTTTCTCCTTTTTGTTTATCAAATCTTTCATGGGCTTTCCTCAGCATTGCCACAGTAGCTTGGGGGTAGCGTACTTGCCCTTGCATCGTGAGTTTGAGTCTTGCTCTTTTTTACCCTCATTCTCTATTCTCTACTACTCTACACATGAGTCTCTGTGCCTGGTCGCATAGCTTGCTGGGTTTTTAAAATGAGGATTGCTGGTTTGATCCTCATGTAAGTTAAGCCAGCCAACATGTTACATGTAGGTGTCAAGAAGCCCTTAGTAAGAAAAGAAAATTCTTAAAATCTGTAAAACAAAGCTGCAGGTGTTCTCAGAATAATGGAGGTTTGGGACTACTGGGAGTGTGAGAAGCAGTAGATGCAACCAACTTGTAAGACTAAACTATGGAGTGTAACAATACATCTGAACAAAAACAAAGCAGAAAACTGAAAATAATGGACACTATAATAATAGGACATACTGAACAATGATTTAGTTGTGGCTTCTGATTATTTTTTTTTCTATTAAATGTTTGTCTTTTCCTATAAAAGTAATAACTTGTACTTAATGGCACTGCTGACTGGAAATTAAAGGAATGAAAATGTGCTCTCTGACTTGGTGACTGTGCTATACAGGCAACAACAAATGTGTGAATAACTAACTACAAATGAATGAATATTTTCAACACCACAGAATGAAATTTACACACATTCCCAGCTGATAGAAAGGCCTGGACAAACAATCGTCTCAAACACTGCAGGAAAGTGGCCTCTGCTACGTTCAGTAGGAGTCGTCCACTGGAGCCTGGGGAGTCTGCAAATGATCTCTATTCTGAAGCTCTAATTAGCTGCGAGAGCTGCTAGCAGGTAGTGACAAAAGGGAAAAAAAGAGAAAAGGAGAAAAAAACCAAAAAGATGCAGCAGAAATGAGTTCACTGAGGAGGAGAAAATGAGACAGAGTAGGGGAGTTATTTTTGAAAAATGGGGCAGAGAACATGTAGGCTATGAGGCTTATAAGGAGAAGTAGCTGTGTGAAGATCTGAGAAACAAAGACGGAAGAAGAAAAATGAAAGGAAGATCAAAACATGTGGGGAAGTGTTACACTTTGCTGCTTAACGATTTAAAAGTGAGAGCTTTGTGTCCGCCTGCTGTTGAACCAAGGTACTGCGTGGGAAAAAAAGAACAGTAAAGCTACCAGGGAGTTCCAGCTACCAGCATACACATTGCAAAATTGAGATCAGCCAGAATTAATGTTTTCAGCAAATCAGATAGCCACAAAAGCATGGTATGATAAGATTTATCTCGGGAGGAGGGGGTGTTTTCAATTTGTTTCCCATAGCGCCAAAAAAGTTACACCGAATCCAGTAGTTCTTGGGAAACTCCTGACAGCTGGAATTGGGAATAAAACGTCTCCTATAAAATCTGCTGACACTTCAAGAGCTTTTGGCTAGCATTGAATCAGGTTGTCACAAATTGACAGCAGGGTGGCTAACAGTGGCAAAATAAACCCCAATGTGTTGCGTGGTTAGCAAAAATATCTCAGGATGTGCCACATAGACCATAATTAGAGATAATTACTGCTGTCACAGCCTCATTTTTCAGAGCCAGCGCAGGGTACAGTGTTAATAAACTGCCAGCAAATCTGAACAGACATGCTGCTAATACCTGCACACAGTTTAACTGGACAAAGAAAAAAATACTTATTTTCTTTTCATTGTCCCAGATAACACGTAAGCTGAATGTCATTCCTGAAATCTCCACACTACACCTCTTTCACTTAGGTCAGTAATGAAATATCAATATTTCTGATCCCGAAGATTCCTTTTGAGAATCAATCCTCACATAAAAATATTGATACCAGATGTTTTCTGAAAAGAATAATCTGAGTATTTATGTCTTGACACATGTTTTCGATGCTAAAATAAAACACTGCAGTAAATTAATCTGAAGGAAAGGAACAGCCTCTTTGTCTGCTTTTCATACACACAGTCAGTCGGTCACAGAGAGAGATGGAATGAATGTACTGCTGTAATGTCAGATCATTTGGAGTTATTTTTGGCAGTATAGTCAATAATAATGCATTGGATTTTTTTATCTAGAATTCACGAGGACCTCCCCTTTTTATGTGTACGAGATATTTATAATGGTATTGGTATAACCTGTCCAGGATGTATCCTGCCTTCTGCCCACTGACCACTGAGATATGGGTCGAGTGGGGAGCTGGAGCCTAAGGACCCATAAGGGGCTTAGAAAGTGTGTGTAAGTGTGTGTGTGTATGTATTGGTATGATATTTTGATATTACTTTTTATTTTTTTTCAGTGAAATGTCAAACCTCCTAGCATAAACTACGGTACTAAGCAAGTCATTGGCCTTGGAAATTATAAGCAATGCTATTTATCAGGGCTGATGATGGAACAAACCCTCACAATGATTGATTGAATGCAGCAGGAAGCTGGGAACCAAATTGTGTTCTCAAACTGTTTTCTCTAATTAAAATATCAATAACTATTTGAAATCAATTTTGTTTTGTGTTTTTTTTTTTTTTGCTTTTTTTAAATTTTATTTATCCTAGTGTTATATAGTTTTACTGGCAAAAACACAAAAACACTTGAGCTAGTTTGAAATTATTTTCAGAACGACCTAAACCTTTTACACCATACTGTTTATGCTTTATTTAAATATGATGAGCGTTATCTGCAGAATCACTTATTCAGGACAGGTGGAAGAAAACAATGGCAAAATATCATGCAAACATTTGCATTGAAATGCACAGGCCAAGGCACATTATTGTCAATGACATTCCCCCCCAACATTGAATGAATAAATGAATGATGTAGGAGTCCCCCAGAGAAAACGGGCTTGAATACACACCTCAAATTCTTTGCACTTTTGCACAGCAAGGCCAATTACAGGCCGTATTTCAGCAATTCTGCCCTCTGCAATTAGTTAATTGTGAAAAGCTGCAATTAAGCTAACACATTCCATGCATGTAGTACACCTGCTGAATCAAAATCAAACATTCCAAATTGTAAACAGCCCCATTCGCTCATCTCAGCAAATGAGCGTTCAGACAAACACCAGAAAATTCCCCTTTGACTGGAGAGAGCGTGATGATCAATGACTCTGCTGAATGGCCTGATGAGTCACAGGCCCCAGTGAGGTTTGCAGTGATTTCTGTGACTAAAAACTTTATATTGCATTACGCTGAAAAGGTCACAAGCAATGTTTTTAATAATGTCAAGCCAAATATTGTTACAGATGCATGTATATTAAATAGAGAATCACAAAATATTGCACAAAGCTTTCCCAGAAGAGTTGAGGAGCTGTAAAGGAAGGGCAACTCCATATTAATGCCCATGGTTTTGGAATGCAAATTCATACAGGCATGATGGCAGGTGTTCATATATTTATATACCATATACAGGCGGACATAAAGTAAAATAGTCTCATGAACACTGCCTCACAGTAAACGGTTATGATCATTTAACTATTTATCATTTAATAAGTGAAGTGATATTAATAAATTCTTGATGCAATACTGAATAAGACACCTACCCATTATTATTTAAATCTTTGTTATATAAGTTATTGAATAGCAAGTCATTCCACTTTTTTGAGAGGTGGTGTACCATCTACATCCGACATACATTATGTAATTTGGATGCTTGAGTAGAGTCTAAGCAACAGTAAACAGTGATGCAGAAATATATATTTGACTCCAAATAGAGAAGGAGAGCAGCTCACATTTGGTTTTAAAAGATTGATCAGAGGAATGGGGTATAAACAAACAGAAGCAGAAGTGGAGCTAATCCCTGGTGGAACTCACGAGCACCGCACAGGAAACATATTCTTCCTCCCCTCCAACAGACTGCTGACCACGGCAACAAATTCTATTAGCCTGAAATGCTAACGACAGTACATTTTGGAAAAAGAAAGAAAGAAAAAAGCTGTTTTATTGCTTTGGGCAACCGGCTGTGCATCTGGCTTCACGCACGACGCCTGATCTAATCACAGTCACTCTGTTTCCCTGTTTTCCTTTCTATGCAGCTCCGAGCAGGAATACGTCAAGGCCTTTTTGGTGCTGCAGCAACCGCATGGGATTTCAGCTGTGAGGTACAAGAGAGAGTGAGCTCGAACCAAACACATTCATAAAAGTTTCATTCAGGAAGCAAGAAAGAAAGCATTTATGATGTTTGGGGTGCGGTGCAATGAATGATGTCTTTAACACCTCTAGGTGTGGCAAGGTTTTTATTACATGGGACAGAGTGGTCATTGAGAACGTTTGGGAATAGTGTGTAAGCAACACTGTGGCTATCTTTAGTGTCTTTGTGTCATTGTGATTAATCTTGTAACGCTCCTTGAGCATGACCTAATTTAGTTCACATAAGCCTGTGTTAATGATGATTGTATAACTAAATTCTTGCTTGTGCAACATCAAGTGGTGAAAAATATTAAAGGGGTTGGTTGGTACAGGGGCTGGTTGGGACACTGTAAATGTCCAGGTCAGTAGGGAGAGCTCCCACAAAAAACCAAAATGAAAATGACCGTCCTCTTGACCACCATAGGTTTTGTCAAGAGTTCTGAACAATCTGTTATGGTGTATATATTTTTATGGGCTACAACAAAAGCAAATCTCTCCCCGAGTGAGTACACTGCAGAAATGTTTTAAAGAGAGATTGAAAATATGTTATTCTGAGTTCATAGATATGGCAATCAGCTATATTATGATACATATGGCCTTGATATGACATGTACCATGATGACAGTGCTTAAAAGACAAAAATCGCTGTGTTGGGAAAGAGAAATGAGAGAGAACTAGAAAGGACTAATCTACCCTTAAAATTACTAAATAATATAAAAGAATGCGCACAATTTTGATTTACCATTACTGCTACAATGGTGGGCTATTATGAGGCTTAACAAGCTGTTAGAAAACAGTAAATTCCCCACTGTCTCTGCTCTGGGTTTCCCAGACTGTGGAAATTCACAGCATTTTCTGTACAGCTTAAGTGTCCCATGGATTAACATGAATTCAATTATGTAAATATAATACTATATGCTTTCCCGAAGGCATCTATAGCTGAATTCCAGAGTAAATCCACTGTAACAATGGAAAACATTTGGGGTTTTTCAATAAAGCATGTGAGCACGGCTTTGGAAATCACTAATTTAGAGCTTGTGTTGCAGTCTCAAGTTTCACCAACGGGGTTAACAAACAGTCCATAAATCCACACCAGAAGGAGTGAATGCACGTAACAACTAGCTATAAAAATTACAGGTGAACTAGTTTTCAAAAGATGAGATTTAGTATTATAATATGTTATGATTCAATATATTATGACAGTGTGTTGTACTCCCCTACTGAATATCCTCCATTTATTAACAGTATCAGGCCAGGTCACTGTAACCCTTTTATGTTTATCTAGACAAATTCAATTTCTTTTTAAAACTCTTATTTAATTTAAGGATAATTTAGTCTGTAAAAGGATCAGACACAGTTTGCCATATTTGATGCTTTGTTAAACTTTAATCCACCAATGAATCATTCTTGAATGAATTCTAGCACAGATGCTGTATTGACTTCATCTTTGCCCTTAGCTTAAATTAGGCCTTTCCCCTTTTCTGTCCTATTAAATCTACAATAGTTTAACAGAGACAAAAAGACAGAAACCCGCAGAGACATCAGGCGTCGCACTAAATTATAGCAGTAGGAAAAATCGCACGAACAAGGCCTAATGATTCATGATAGCAGACAGAGAGGACTAATTGAGTGTATAATTAGATTAAAGAAGGAAGACAGGAGAAAATGGATGACACCTTCTCTGTAATAACCCATCACATATTTGAACCCTGACACTGCAGCCTCTTAGATGGCCACAAGGGGAAGAACAGATATAGGAGAGCAATAAGAGCAATATACAGCTGAGATGCAGGGTGGAGGAAATATGTATTCCTCTGTGTTGTGTGGGGTTTTTTTTTCCAGGTTGTGGATAAGAGCTCTTTAAATATATGAGTCAGCAAATTTTTGGTTAACTCAACTTTTAATCAACATACTCATCATGTTTTATGTGCTGACAGTACAATTTTCTAGATTAGGGCTTCCTCCGTAAACTTGCTGTAATAAACACTGTAATAAATCTGCAAAGAGCTTTCAACAGCATCCAACATCCACTTTGGGACCTTAAATTAGTTCTTAATGACTCAAAGACTGCATTTATGGTATGGTCTCTTGTACAGATGTGAATATTATTACTCTGTCAGACAGTAATTGAATGTGTCAGAGTATAAATATCTTGGAACATGGCTGAATTGTAAACTGTCATTCAGGAAACATGTTCAAAAGATAATAAAAAAAAACAAGAACTAACCTTTAATTCTTGCATAGGAAAACATGTTATTCAATACAGAATAGACTGTTCAGGCTGCCTGTTTTTGACTGTAATATTTTATATATGTGTGTGTGTGTGTGTGTGTGTGTGTGTGTGTGTGTGTGTGTGTGTGTGTGTGTGTGTATGAATGCACCTCATTTCACAATGCAATTAGATTCCTAACTGGAGATGAAAATTCTATTTACTATTGTGATCTTTACTCTAATGTTTAATGGACGCCACCAACAGAAGACAGACACTGGGGTGTTTGTAATTTATAAAATACCTTTTGGGCAGCTGCAAAACTAATTAAGCTTATTGTTAGTCAGAGAGCTCATGTGACCTTTCGTTCTTACTCCAGAACATTCCTTGTTTTGCCAAGAGTGAAATCAGAATTGGGGAAAAAGGCACTTGGAAAATGTTAAGAATATATTATCACAAACTTCAGTTGGCAGAACTTTAAATGAACTTTTTAAAAGAACTTTTAAAAAGAATTTTAATTGTATTTATCTATTTTATTTTTAAAATATATCTGTATATCTACTATATTTTAATTCAAATTCATTGTTCTAATTAATTTAATTTAGTTCTAATTCATTGTTATCTCTTTCGGTTCCTTATTTCAATAATATTTCATTAATTTATTTTTCTTCCTACATACCTCTCTCTTGTATTTTATGGGATTTCAGTAATGTACTAAAGGGCAGCCCTGAAAACAAGGTGTTAGATCTCAGTGGGCCGTCCATTTGAACATATTAAAAAATTAAATCAGTTAATTAAAGTACTGCTCTGTAGTTTGGACAAACCTAATTCCAAAAATGTTGGGACAGTATGTGAAGTACTCCTAAACATAAAGGAGTGATTTATACATCTACTCTGTCCTATATTTGAATGAGAACAGTAGAAAGACAAGATATGTAATGTTTTACCTTTTTAACAGTGTTTTTTTCAGTTACAGAATGTACACTCATTCTGAAACTGATGCCTGCAACATGCTCCAAAATTTAAGACTTAATGTAAGACTAGCAGCATAAAAGGAGCATCCAGGAAAAGCCTAGACCTTTATGAGCAATGATGGGTCGGAGCTTGCCACTTCGCCAAAGTGCTAGCATGCATCTGTGATGGATATCACCACATGTTCTCAGTAAACATCATCCATCACTGCATCTCTGCAATTCTCTGGGCTCAAGCTCATGTGAAATGGACCGACAGTGGAGATGTGTTTTGTGGTCTGATGAGTAAACATTTCAGAAAAAAAGAAGAAAAGGGCCATCCAGACTTACCAGCGTAAAGTTAAAAAACACAGGGTTTAACATGGTATGGTGGGGGGGGGGGTGTATTAGTGGGTAAATTGCACTATGAAGTCACCATTAACGCTGAACATATTTTGAGCAGCATATTCCGCCTTTTAAACGTTGTCTTTTTCAGAGATGCCCATACTTATTTTATTAATACAACACAATCCACATTCAGTACATACAAAAACAGCTTGGCTGCAAGATCCCATATGGTTGCACAGCTGAAGACCTGTATAACAGAAGATTTGGCAAAAAATTCAGCTTTCAAAATGGCTTAGTTTGTGCTTTCAGTCCTTAAACTACTGTTGAAAGGAAGGGTGGAGTAACAAAGCTTTTTGGAATGCGTTGCAGGCATCAGATCTGGAATGAGTGTGTATACATATTTACAAAGACAATGAAGTTCACAAGGTAAAACTTCAAATAATGTGGGGTTTTTTTGTGCTGTTTTCACTGAATACAGGGCAAACAGAATTTACTACTCACTGCTTTCTGTTCTTATTAGCACTTCACATACTGTCCCAACTTTTTTGAAATTGGTTTTGTATGTGCACTAAGCACTTTTCTGCCAGCTAACTTGATAGAGGAATGGCCTCTTAGTCCTGAAACTCCCTGAGTACCATATAATCATAGCACCACTTCCCACGCTGGGTAACTGAATATTGCTTTGACTCAAGGGACAGCGATGTGACCAGATGTCTACCACATAATCACAGGTTACTATGAGCTAAAGGGAGTTTTCCTCTGAACTTCTCTGGAATTTTTCTCAACCCTACATGACTTTCCTGCAAGTGTTTATGGGAGTCCCCTCATAATGCATGATGTCTGAGGTGTTGATTTCGTTTGGAATTTTGAACTATATATAAAGAAGTAGAATAAAACTGCATTTGTAGTTTTGTATGGCCTGCATGGTCCACTGTTGAGTTCACTTGGATTTTGCTTTGTTTTATAGATAGAATAATTTATATGACAGCATTTTCATGTACATGTTTTATGTAAGCAGCAAACATGCTATTACAATTCTGTAAAACTATTACAATTCTTGAACACATACTACTTTTATGTTAGTATTATTAAGCAAGAAATCCCTCCTGCAGGCTTCCACAGAGCACATTCAGTTTCAACAGGATTATATCTGTGGAGTCATTGTGTTTAATATGAATGAGTGCTTTGGAATATTCACCAATTCTTAGCACTTAAACTAAATTTCCTGTACTAGTTTCATGGTCTGTGTTTTTATACCTCCTATGAAAGGAGAAGGCTAATATTCACACTCATTTGCAGTGTAAAGCAATGACCTACAACATTCAAATGATAGTGGAGCACTAAATGTGCTGGATGAGTTATAAGTTTAAATGAGTTTCTCTCTTTATGTGCATCTTACCATAAGTTGCATGTAATAGCACAACCATTGGGGAATATAGTATAGCATTAGTGCTATATTAGAGTTTCTAAAAGCAATTTTGCTGTCTTGTTCTATGCCATGTAAAAGGGAGGTTATTTGTAATGTGCTACTCTTTAAAAGCATGCATTTCAGAAAACGACAGGGAGAAAAAACTTAATCACTAAAAATAGTGAAAACATAGGGAAAAATGATTGTAAACAGAAAAATGTGTACATCATTACTCTCCAAATAAAAAAGAAAAAAAACAAGCATCTTCATTTTTTTCCATTTTTCATGTTTCTACATGATTTGAACACAGCAGCTGCCCTTAACATCACACGAAAACTTCATGATGAACGGATGAACAGAAATGCTCCAAAAATGACTTGGAATAAAATCTTTTTACATTAGCCTACATTAAAGGAATACTTGGAGATACTTGGACAGCAATTATGTCTTTTAGGAATATCTCTCTAACATCTGACATTTGGATTTAGGCTTACAAACATCAAAAAAACAAATAAAAAGCTGGAATTGTAGATGAAATGCAAATAAAAACAGAAAACGTTATAAATACATTTTGACTTGTATTTACAAGATATTTAATGTTTCATCTTATGGACTTGGTTTATGGTTTATACACTCATTCTGAAACTGAAACGTTCTAAAATAAAGTTGCTGAAGAGACAATTTATGAGTAGGACCATTGAGAAATGTGCAAAAAAAAACACCTTAAATGGGTGAAATAGGTGATGAAACCATACTTGTGTGTAAAAGGAGCATCCAGGAAAGGCCTAGTCCTTTATGAGTAAGGATGGGTCTAGGCTTGCCAGTTTTCCAAACACACCGTCTAGTGATCCAACTGTTTTTCACTCTCTTCAGTGCACAATATTAATCAAAATATTTAAGGAACAGAGAAATCTCTGTGTGTAAAGGCCAAGGCTGAAGACCACAACTGAATGCTTGTGACCTTTGATGCTTCAGAAGGCACTGCATTAAAAACCTGTTTGCTTCTGTGATGAATATCGCCACATGGGCTCAGGAATTCTTTGAAAAACCGTTGTCAATAAAGTTAAGACTGTTTATGCACAAGGGAAGTCATATGTCAACAATATCCAGAAACTCTGCTGACTTCTTTGGGCTTATGCTCATCTACAATGGACTGATGCACAGTGCATTGTGTATTGTGGTCTGTGGAGTCTTCCTTTGAGTGTTTATGGAAATAGTGAATTTCCTGTTCTCCTGGCCAAAGTAGAAACGAACAGGCCAGATTGTTACCAGTGTAAGGTTTAAAATCATGCTACTGTTCCAACTTTTTGGAATGTGTTAAATGCATCCAATATGGAACGACTGTATATTTACCAAAAAAATGAATGACAAACAACAATGTTCACAAGGTAATTATTAAATTATTTACAGAATTCACTAATCATTGCTTTCTGTTTCATCAGCATCTCACATACCCTCCCAACTTTTTTGGAAGTTTGGAAGCGCAAAGACATGCAAATACAGTCATAGCTTACAAGCTTTTCCAACATCACCATAAATCAGTTCATGATTAAGGAAAAAAGCATTGAGTAAGAGCTCTTGGTGCCTTTTCTTCTATAATAACTATGGCAAAACAGCATTAAAAACCAGAGCACACATCTCTGAGCCTGTGCTGGCTTAATTTATGGACTTGTCTTGTACTTAATGATCCTTCTAGGTTATTGGCTATTTAGCCTTTTTATTCCTCTTCTATGCATGAATTACATATGCATTAATGATAATTAATGGAGAAGTATTAAATGTGATGGAGAGAGAAAGCACGACAGAAGATGTGTTAGGAATGAAAGGCTGCAAGAACCTCAGAGTGCAAAAAAGAAATCGGAACACTTGTTTTGAGTGAACTGGACATGAAGTGTTAAGTATGTCTAGTAAATGAAATGTGTTTGTGTGTCTGCAAGCATGTATTTAACTTTTTGTTTTACAAAACAACATTACAAAAAAGGGAAGAAAAAAATATCTAATTTATTAACTATTGGCAGGCAAGTTTGCTATTTTTATGCATGTTTTATGTTTTCTTGAAATGGACAAAATTATGTGCCAGTAAAATTGTGTGATTTCTCTAGATAAACTTATTTAAAGAATGTAAAAAAGGTAAAAACAAGTACAATACTGTACAAGCCAGAGACCACCCTTTCACTTATTTAATTTCTTATTGAATTAAGCACGTTATTCATTTTTCAGCATCAGAAAAAGCATGAAGACGTATATTTACTAGTCTTATACAAAAGCTTTAAATGCTAAATATCCCATTTATTTTTTAGTTATATCAAAGAGACACTAAAAATTCACATAACTACCCAAACAATAATGTACTTGTAAAAGGAAGAGAAAAGGCTAATACTTGAAGAAGAAAAAAACAAAAAAAAAAAAAACAAGACAACCATGCAAGAACTGATAGAGCAACAAAACTGTCACACTCAGATCAACAGTACTTTCATATTTGATAAACAGGAGAACATCCAGCTACACTCTTGCTTTAGATCTGAAAAAGTCCACAGGAGTTTCAGTGCATCTTTCCACTTTGAGAAGTGCTATGAGTCTGAAAGGATGTGTAGCTGTCAAGAAGCCTTTACTGAGAAAAGGAAACAAAACATTAGCACTAGGACACCAAAACTGGACACCCGAGATGTGCTGTAAGGTTTTATAGACTGATTGGGATTATTTGGATTGTGAGAAGCAGAAAATACATCCTCTAAGACTGAACTTTGAAGGCATGGACAAATATCCCCGCAGACTTCTTTGAAAAACTCAAAAGAAGTCTCCTGAAAAGAATGGAGGCTGTAATAATGACAAAGCACAGACTCATTAAATGAGCTTTTTTAAGACGTTGAATAATGAATAACCTATCCATAATGAAGATTTTGATTGGGAATGAAATAAATGAAAGGGTAGCTTATGTTCTTAAATCTAAAGAGCTAAAACATTTTCCTTTTGGTTACTGAAGTTAAGATCAGTATAAGGTTTAAGTACAGGCATAGCAGCATTCAGCTACAGTATCTGTGTATGTGCAGCCCAGTCTTCTCTACAGTCAGCAAATGGCAATTAAATAACAGGAGACATGAAAAGAACCACTTCAGAAAAGCTTCTGCCCCAGAAATGCATCCTGACAGAAAGGCACAAAGGCAGAACAAGGTTATCAGTGTGTGTGTGTGTGCAGCACGTACAATGCTCAGCTGTACATCAGCGCTGTCCTCCGCTCTCCCTCTCGTCTCCCTTCCTTGCCTCTGCTCTTTTCTTTATAAGGTAATGTTTATTCACATCACGACTTGCTACGGTTCTTGCACCCTACTATTTTAGCCCCCTTTTGTTCAGTATTAAGGGCTCCACTTAGGAGAAAATTGTCCTCTGAAAGGAAGTAATGGGGGGTACATTCAGCACAAGAAAAACACTCTTAACACATTTTGTTATTTGATTTGGCTTGCTCATATTCTCTTTCTCTTTCTCTCTATTACTTTCCCTCTTGCTCTCTCTCTCTCCCTCACACTTTCTCTGCTCCTTTCCTCTGTTCCTTTAAACCTAAACGCACAGCTACAGAAGCCTTTTTTCTTGCTCTGCATCTGAAGTGCCATGTTGGCAGCTCGCCTCTTGCCGATTCTAATTGTGGACTAGCCAACCACACCTAAAAGGCAGCATCAAGTTGACCACAAGCAAAACAGGCCTACCATCGAAGATTAAAAAAAACAACAACAACAAGGCATAACAGTCACCACTTTCTTTGTCAACACGAGTCACATTGCTGACACGAGTCACAAGGAGTCACATTGCTGAGAAAATTTGGTTTAAATATAGCAATATTGCGATGGAGAGAGGCCGCTAGGGAGTCGCTTTTTGTGATGTCCAGAATGTGAGTGAAAGCATTTTATTTTACAGCGGTCCAAGCTTGTCCCTGAAGAGCCACAGGATCGTGGGAGCTGAAATGGAGCAGGCCAAAAATGTGTCCGCTAAGCCCCACTACAACCACCTCCTCCACTCACAGTGATGATACAGCCTGTCAATTGACTCTGTTAGACAGAAAGCATCATGATGAAAAACACTTCATTTCAAGCCCCGGGGCCATTGCACACAAGCCTAGGGTCACACTGGTAATGTCTTCCCAAGGGACAGGACTCGGGCAGGACAATTCAGTAAGACAGAAAAAGAACCAACCACGCACAGCAGCACGGGATGCATGGACAAAAAACCAAAAGAAAAAGTTCTGATGATGATTTTTTCACTTTTCTATCATATCAGTTTTTGCTAGTCTACTTGTCCATGTTATGTCCACAAACGTGTTTATGTTCACGGTGTTAAGTTAAAGCATTAATACAGCATATTTATAATAATTAACCTTAAAACCATGTTAACACATTTTCCTAGGATGACTCTTTGAATCATCTGTAAACCCAGCTGCTCACACACTGTCGTTATGATCCCATGACTGTAGCTTTCTCATTCAAATAAAGCAATAAACCGTGAGTAGACATGAATTACAGTGATTTTATCATGGTGTTATTAGGCAGGGTGAAAAACAGAGTACCCCCCCACTTGTGATCAAATCACTGTCACGCATGGCCTCAAATGGCTTATTGCTTTTGTAAAACAACATATGATAAAAAAAGACACAATTTTAAGTTAAATAATTTAAGATATTATTAATAACCACTGAGATAAACAATTATTCTGCCTGGAAATTAAGTTCATTCATGTATGTTGTTGGTGCCAAGCAATTCAGTCACTCATCACTGTATATTGTAGCCATTTTTGTTACATAATAAAGAACATACTATTGTATAGTTCTGTTTAATGTTAAACTTTTTGACACCAATGCAATACAAATAAAGTTAGTTATTTTTACTATAGTTGAATCAATTGATATGATCTGATTTGATGTTTTGTAACTTGACACCGGACTTATGTCACATAAGATAATTGTTTAGGAATTTTTAGATATTTGGTGCAAATCATCCTAAGAAGTAAAATCTCATTAGCCAAAGTCAAATAATAACTGATTGCATCTCTCCTTCATTCAAATGGTCTCATTTCTCGACAGAAATGTAGGTTTTTAGTTTGAAAGTTTGAAAATTTGAATTTCATGTTGTTCATCAGTGCTTTATCAGGAAGGAATAAAATTAGACACGTAGTTGCAAGTAATTTGAATTGGACCGAGCTGAATCTAGCGCATGATGATGTAGAAAACATGCTTTCCGAACTATTTGAAATAGCAATGTACAAGTCTGTATTTACAAGCAAAACACATCGCTGATGTTGGTAATGACAGGGCTTGCAGGACAACTATGGAACAAGCAGTGAACAAAAAAAAAAAACAAACACAACAGTAAAGTTACAAAAGTAAAACTCCAGTCCCCTCAAAACAAAATGTAAAGAGCACTATGAGAGCCAGAGTCTATAGTTGCAGAGGAGTTGGAACTACTGACTGCATATATCATTTATATGCCATATATATGACCATATTATACTTATGATATAGACTCATTTGTTGGAACATGCAGCCACGGTTGCTGTCACGGAACACTTATGAAGTTCACATGATGGAAATAATGTTATGGAATTATTGAAACGTCCAAATATATTTGGATGAACTGCATTTTATCTGCTCATGTAGCTATATGAAAATGCATTATTTTTTTAATTGAAATCTCACTTCAGGATCAATTCTGAGCAAATAGGACAAAAGTAATTAATTAACTTCACAAAAAAAAGAATATTTTAGTTGTATGACAGCTCTAGTTATTTTGTTACAACCATTGTGAGTTTGAACAAGCTTCACAGAACATTAACAAAAGTCCCATAGCAAAACCGTCTACATTTTGAGTGTGATCATTAACACCTGCTAGCAAAAGTTTGTGAAGACATTGGGTTTCTGACCCAACCTACCTAAAATTTCTGACTACTTCTGACACAAACGGGCTAAATGAATTCAAAATATTCAAATACATTTCATGTCTCCACTGAACATACAGGAATTATTCACTGTCAAAAGTATGCATCTCAAAAGCAAATTGGAGTCAGATGTTCTAATGAGTGAGATTGGAGGTGTTGATTTTCAGAAATGCCAAAAAAGGCACACGACATCTGGTAACTGACAAAGTCTGCTCTTCTCAAGAAAGATTGGTTTGCGTGAACTATGCCTTGATCACAACAACTTTCAGAGGGCACTAGAAGAAGCATTATAGAGCAGCACAATGCTGGAAAAAGGCTACAAAGATAACTATAGTGCTCATCAATCCGCAATAATACAACTGGTCTACAATTGGAGGAAACAGGGCTGTTGATCTTCTCTCTAGGAGGGGGTCTCCTGCAAATATCACAGCAAGAGCACAATGAGCAAAGCTGAGTTGGGCGAAAAAGAATACAGGCTTACCGAGAAGGATCTACAGAAATCTTTAGAAATTGCTGAAGTCTTTAGATGGTGTTAATGGAAGGACACCACAAAAGAAACCTTTGCTGTACAAAAGAAAGGCTTGTTGCACATTTCAAGTTTGCAAAAGACCACCTGGATGTTCTATAACCTTTCTGTGGTAACAGTTCTGTGGAGAGATGAGACAAAACATTTTAAGCAAAAACACACAATGTTATGTCTGGAGAAAAATAGGAACCAAAACCTCATCCTAACTGTGGAAGCATGATAGAGGGAGGAACATGGTTTGTGCCTGTTTTGTTGCCTCAGGGCCTGCAAAGCTTGCAGTCACTGAAGGAGCAATGAATTCAGTTTGCATCGGGAAATTTAACAGAAATGTTTATAGCTTAATGTCAGGGTAGCTAACAAGAAGAAAATTCATGTTTTGGAATTACCAAGTCATAGTCCTGACCTTAACCCAACTGAGATGCTGTGCCTGTGACCCAAAGGGCCTGTTTACACCTTGCATTAACACATAATTTTGCTGATCGGATCTCATTTGGATTTTGCTTGACTGCCTGAAAAGCCAGGTGTAAATAACCCCAGGACGCACTTTGAGCTGATTACGATCAGATCACTCAAATCATATTCAGAGGTGGTCAGAGGTGGATCTTGACCACATTTAAATCAAGTGTAAATCGTTTTATTTATCCGGATACAATTACGTCAGTGGAAATTAGTCTGACAAGTACTGATTTGTGGGTGAGGATAAACAATGAAATGAAAGCTGCAGGGCTGAAGTCAGCCAAACTGAGAGCCTTCATGCATGCCAGGCTAAGGAAGGTGTCAAGGCCAAGCTTATCCACTCTTACAGTAACAGGGGAAAAGAATAAACAAAAGTAAAACAGAAATGACATATATGTTGATGTGCTTATTATGTGGGAAAGTGCAATCAGATCTCATTTGGTCATGCTTGAGATGCATTTTAGTGAAAAGTGTAAATGGTATCTGGCCAAGTTCATCCAGATATCATCCAGACATAACACATTTTAATGTAAGGTGTATCCAGACTTAAAGAGAGCTTATAAAACATATCAGAAAAGCTGATCAACTGTTATAGGCAGCTTCAAGAAATGTTTGGTGTATGTTATTTGTGACACATACTTTTTTCCCCAGCCTAGATTGAGAATGATTACTCCATGTGTTCAATAACGACTGTAACTGTTTGTGTGTTATCAGTTTAGTCAGATTGTCTATAATTGAGATCAGATTCCTTTTACAAGTAATCAATGCAGAAATTCAGATAATTCCAGAGTTACACTGTTAAAGTAGATTGGGTGTAGTATTTTTTTCATATAATCAAGTTAATGTTAGCATGGTAGCAAATTCACTGCTGTTTCTAATCTGACTAGTTACATTACCTACATCAATATAGCGCAGCTCGCTAGGGTAGCATTTTAAACGGAAAAGTCAACATCATTTAATTAATCCAAACTCCAACCTAAATTAATTAGGTTGCCTCAGAAATGTGTTCTGTGAAGCTTGTACAACCTATTAGCATGTATAAAAGAAGAAAAAGGAGCATGAATGGCTCAAGTTCAAATGTTCTGGCGGATTTATTTATTTATTTATTTATTTAACAGGGACAGTGCACATTAATCAACATCAATGTAAATGTGCCAGAGTTAGCTAAAAAGCTAATTTTCATCCGTAGTCCCTAGGCAGGTTGTTCTGGGCGGCCAGTGTCAACAGCTCAATGACGTTTACAAAACACCACCCCATATACATATATACATACATACACATACATACACATATACAAACACATAAAATATACATAGTTATCGGTGATTACAGATTTGGTTAGCTTTCAACCATGTCTTCAATTTATATTTAAAAATCAGATAATTTGTGCATGTTCGTAGCTCAGTTGGTAGACTATTCCAGTACTGGCTGGCTCTAATGGAAAAGACTGTTTGTCCAAACTTACTCCGTCTATATTGTACAATACAGTCCCCTCTAGTAAATGCTCTTGTTACCATACTACCCCTACTATCTTTTTGTTTTATAAACTGTCTCAATGGTGGAGGAGCAAGCCCATATAAAATCTTAAACATGAGACAGGCATCCAAGAGATGTTTAAAACTATCAAAACTGAGCAAGTTATACTTTTGTACTATATGACAATGATGATAACTATTAGGCTTCCTGTCTAGTATCTTTAGTGCTTGTTTATAAAGAGATTCAATAGGTTTCAAAATTGACAAACTTGTTTGTGACCAGCTTGTGAAACAATACGTTATATGGGAGACAATCATAGCATGCATAAAAAGTTTGGCTGCCTCTGTTGTTAGATACGGTCTTATGTGCCTGAAATTTGCCAAATTCAATTTAACACAATTTAAAACAGTGTCAGTCTCTCAAAGTTCAACATTTAAATTTCCATTTATTTGTTCAGCAGAAACTTATCCAGAGTCACTTACAAAATACGCAAACTAGGCCTGATATGATCATGAAGTTTTAGTTAGCAATTTATTTTCATATAAATAATTCTGATTAACATTTTCATTTTTGTTGTTGTTGTTCACCGTTTGCAAAAAGCACAGGTCTAAAGTAGCCAAATTGGCTAATTAGCTATCTTGCTTCCTGGCTGTCGATGCTTAGTATCTCCCACCTGATGATGGAAACAGCCCAAACTCAAATAAATGATATTACTCACTGCTCCCCTCTAAGGGTGTCTTTAACAAAAATCACATAAACAAACAAGGCGTAACACCACTCTCTAAAGGTGTTAACAAACATCAAATAAACAAACATTACTCACTGCTGTTCTCTAAATCTGTTATTAATAAACATCAAATAAACAAACTACTCAGTGCTGCCCTCTAAAAGTGTTATTAACAAACATCAAATAAACAAGCATTACTCATTTGCACTCCCTAAATTTATTAACAAACATCAAATAAGCCCAGGGTGTACAATCCTATTTGCAAGGGGCCAGTATGGCTGCAGGTTTCTGTTGCAACAAAGCAGGAGCACACACGATCAGTTATTAAATAAAATGCATGTAAAATATAGCACATGGGCCCTTTAAATAACTGTGACCAAGCAATTATGTAATAATTGCGACAGGCAAATAGTGGAAGCAAAACTATTCATAGAATCTGCAAAAATGACTGACCTAAAAGACAAGAGCCTTTCTTGTGTAGACCTTCAGGACAAGCACTATGTGCAGCTCTTTTAGACCACTGTCTTTAATCACAGATTATATGAGGCATGCAGTAAACACGACTACAGTATGTGAAAGAATGTGACTCTATATCACATGCATAATACACAACACATCATGCCTAATCATTTAAGGAATATGTCATTCGGGAAATGAAGGACACATTCAACCCCAGTGAGTGGGACCAAATGGCTTTTATCTACCACTTAAGTAAGAATAAACATCCACAGTAGTCCAGTCTAAATAGCACAGACAGATGTTTTAGTGAAGATACTCTGCCCATTTAATTCTATGGTCTCTCTACTCGTTCAGAAAGGCTGCATCCTCAAGCGAGCGAAGAGCATGTCTTCATGTTTAGCCTAAAGCCACTGACCAAACAGCTTTGATTGGCATCTTAACATGCTGCACACTCGTCTCTGCTGCATGATCAGACAGTCTAAACACATCCAGCACCACATTAGCTGGTGCAGCCTTGATTAGATGTCCATGCAATGCTAATGCCTGGGCCAAATTGGCCCCATGGAAAGTAAAATCATTTGAATAAGAGAAGCAGGTTTCAGATGTTTCATTTTCTTCAGATAGCCATAGTAGCATAATGAGGCGGAACGTACTGCCTTTTTCTGTCACCCATGCTGCGCGAAACTAATCCAGACAACGCTGTAGAACTTGTGACAGCTGGGACTTGGAGAGAAAAACCCTGAAGAAATGAACATGAAGGAACTTCTAGCAGCTGGACTTCAAGCACTATCAAAATTCAACACTCTTGTCAAATACGAAGGCCCAGCTGTCGGTAGAAATACAAAGGGCTTTTATCCAGTTCTGAAATGTACTGACATTTCTGTCTGTTACAGCCTTCATCAGAGTCAGGCTCTGGCAGCCAAAGTCCAAAACTTAAGTATAATCTTAAGCTGAAAAGTTTCAAAATTCTGAGTTTGGAATGCAGCTGGCAATTTTTTTTTAGGTGTCTTGGTGGAGCCAGCTGGATATTTAACATAATAATTAGAGCTAACGTTTGGTAGACTAGACTTTTACAAGGAAAGCCGCTCAACAGCCAAATATAGCCCAGAGTAGTGTTTTTCTACCCTTTGCACATTTCTCCCCGGCTACTGCTCGGTTGGCCTCCAGTGGACTCAGGGAGGGACTTCCAATAGGAATCTCTGGAATGCTGAAATGTTATTCTTCTCTGAGAGTTTATTTACATGTTCCATCTGGACCAAGAAGAAGGCTTGTAGTATGATAGCGCTCTCCTCCTTCATCTCACAGTCAGGTCAAGTATAGAGTCAAGCATACTTTTCAGATCAGAAAAGGGAGGAGAGGAGACGAGCCATCTCTCACTTAGCGTCAATTTTCAGCGAACAACATCACCGGAACAGAGCCATGGCTTCTCAAGAGCTTTCCTTGGTCCATGGTGCATCAAACCAATCAGTAACTGGCTCTATACAGCGCAAAGTAAAGTTAATAAAATCATCCTGAATCCAGATGCCAGTGTGAAACATCCAAGGTTGCTGAGTCTCTCAAATCTGTATCTTTACTTTTGTGTTCATATTTCAAAATGTTTCTAATCTTAATCTCCACCTAATCCATACTGACACTCAACATCTGTATGTGCAGCGTTTGCAATCTTCTCATATCCTTAAGAATAAGAAACAAAGCTTACCTTTACTCAGCTCTGTAGGAAAACACTGTATCCTATGTCCACTGTGTCCACTGACCCTTTCACAGGTTCTTTACCAGAGACGTAGAGTGAAAGACATGTAAATCTCCTCTCTCTCTCTCTTTCTCTCACACACACCCTTTCTAGGGGCCATAAAGCATTCAGCAAAACTTGCTCACCACTTGTAACATTTCACTGCTTTAGGGGGAAAAAAAATACAGGTTTCAGTCTGGGAGTCTTATACCAGAAGCAACGCTTCCCTCTAGTGCTGAAGAAAAGAAGAAACACCTTCAGTTTGTGTATATGGCATCCTAAACACATCTTCCACTGTTCAAATGGTTTAAGATGCTGATTTATATTCTCATTATGGTGTTAATTCTGGGGGGTGAAGGTGGTTATGAACAACTTTAGTACATGAATTTTCAGATATTTCAAACTGTGATTTAAATTAGCTGTTTTTGCCAGTCATAGTTAAGAACAGCTACATAATGATACATAGATAGATAAAGTTTAATGATACATAGAAAATTATATATAATTAGTTAATATACTGTCCAGCATAGTGGTCTATTGAGTAAACGGATGAATAATCCATTCAAATCTGCCGAGAATAGAGTTACTGTGTCGACCACGTCCCTCCTCTTCAATCCCACTGGTAGGACCCCTAAACTGGTTAGGGGCGTGTAGTCCAACGCCGATTGTTCATTGGCTACAACAGCAACATCCTTCAGCAGAGCAGCCCTCCTTTCAGTAGCTCACACACACGCCGATCCTGACAGGTTCGATTCAGTTTACCAAACCGATTCTTTCGAACTGTGAACGAATGAGTCGAATGTCCGATTAAACGATTCGTTGATTCTTCACTCAATTCATCTTTATTCTCATCTCCTTCATATATAATAAGATTCGGTTCAGTGAGTCTGAAGTCACAACTTCTACTCACGGAGTCGCTCTCGAAGCATTTACAGTGTATTGAGAGAAAAAAAGCACATTTCAGTAACAAACATATGCCTTTAATTTTACGAAGTTTAATTGTGGAGGTATACTATAATAATATGGCATTGATATTATTAATTATGCTCATGAATTACAATTAATTTAATGCTGCAACTTTATGGGTAGATATGCAATCAATTCTTATTATTATTGTTGTTGTTGTTGTTGTTGTTATTTTAAATCATTTGTACCATTCTTCGTGATACTGACAGAAAACTTGATTATAAAGACATAATGACCACTGACAATGACAAAAACACTAATTTTAAAGAGAATAATACACTTGCAAGGAGAAATTCAAAGATTTAAAAAATATTTTGTATAATTCTATCAATGAAAATGTAATTTAGAGTGGTTTGAGTTGAAAGGCTGCAGAAAATTTTACAGAAAATTTTTAAGTAAGATTTTTTCCTGGTGGTGGTAAAAGGAACTAAAGAGTTTCATTAAAAGGATTTTTTAACATAACATAAAACTCATAAGACATGTACAGTCATTTGCAAAAGTTGAACACAAATGACATGTCTTGTTGAAGTTCTAAGCTAAATGAACATGTCCTCAGAGAGCAAACTTAAATATGTAAAAATAATAGTAATTGTTACAAAATTATTTTTAGTTTAATCTTTTTATTAGTATTTAATACAATATCATTATAATAATGGGCCATGATAATATAATAAATAATATAATAACAATATTGATTATTTAATTAACTTAACTACATTTTGTTGGCGCTACCAACTAAAATACGATTCAGTTGGGGGCCGTGAATCGGTCCGACCGATTCGTTCAAATGAATCCGTTCAGAAGAACGACTCTTTCACGAGTCGGACATCGCTACGAGCCAAGCTCACGCTTGTTCCCAGCTCACGCGCTTCGGCGGCGGTATAAAAGCCTCAGTGTTCCCCCAGCCATCGTCATGTCTGAGTCGCCGGACAAACGGAGAAAGATGGAGTCTGCCCTGGACCAGCTGAAAAAATTCACCGTAGTTGTCGCAGACACCGGAGACTTCAACGGTAATTTAGCCTCTTCCTTGTAGTCGAAAACGGCTAGTTACCTAGCGCTGTGCCTCAGTTAGCAACAGCTTTCCTCGGCTAGCTAGTAATACAAGTTGGAACTTATTTAACTGGCTAGCTTGACTAACCGCCTGTGTTCGCCAGTGTTTTGGTCAGATCCGCAGGGCTTTGCTAACCTCGATAAAGCCAGTCTTAGCAACTTCTTAGCTATCTAGTTTCGCTAGCTTAGCTGACTAACTAGCTAACTTGGCTAATAACGTGATCCAACCCGACTGGTAGAGACATCTAGCTGTCAGATTTTAAAGTCGGTCAGGTTGATGGTTCATTTGAATGCTTTTCAGGAGTTTTCTGGTGTCTCTTGGTGTGGTTAGCTAACCCAGCTAACTCTAGTTTTCTTAAACGAGCTGCGTTTAATAAACTTGGCTGTCTTAGCAGCGTCTGGTCCAGAAGTTCATCTTGAGCTGTATAGACGCATCTGGAGCTCCGCTCGTTACTCAGGCGTGTCATGTGTGCAGATCCTGAGAGAGGTGAATTTAATAGTGGGTGCAGACATGTGGCCTAGCTAAAGAGTTTAACTGAGGCTGAATGCACAGTATTTACATAAGGCTGTCTTTTTTTTTCTACAGCTCTAAATGCGTTAAGACAGAAACAGGCTGTGCGCCGAGCAAACCCATTTATCAGTGACTGATGACATTGTAATCCATAACAGTCAGCAGTCTGGTTGCATTGATTTGAAAACCACCCCTATGTCGACATCTACATGTATCAACAGCTTACCACAAAGGTCTGTAGTAAGACACCGCACGATTGCTTTGGCGCTGGATAGGCTAATAATCTATAACATTGTGCCTCTTTTGACAGTTCTGTAGTATTGCCTTACAGTAATCCATAATACGTGTAAAGGATTCTGTTGTATAATGTAGCAGTTCTCCAAATGTACTGTAAGATTCTCATAGTAATCTTGTAAAGTAAAACTGTAATTCTTTTTTTTTTTTTTTTTTTTTTTATAATAAGGGCAGGCCCCAGTTAAGTAATGATTAAGGCCATTTCTTTGGATGATGTGAGTTCTGGCCTACTGCAAAACAGGCTCACATCCTCCTTATTTAACAAGGAAGTTGGAGTTAACTTGGTCTTTGTTCACAGCCTGTGGCGCAAACCAAACATTTCTCCATTCCTGCAAAGTCAGAATGACAACACAGAAAACCAGCCAGGCTGCTGGTGGAGTAGAGTGTTGGTCCAATAGGTTCTCGGGTCACTTTTGGCTGTAATGCCTCTGATCAAGTATCTTGTTCCAGTTACAACAAACCAAACACCTAACTACACAAGGAAACAATAAAAACAAATAAACAAAAAAACTTTTGTACAGAACAGGGCTTAATTAACCCATTGCTGTCCCAGTCTTTGGTCAAGATGTTCTGAGTATTTTTGCATAGATGAAACAATATTACTAAACACTTTTTATCACTCAGCGTGTCATATTTTATTTATTTTTTTTATATATATATATATATATATAGCGGCACGGTGGCGTGGTGGGTAGCGCTGTCGCCTCACAGTACGGAGGGCCTGGGTTCGATTCCCCGGCCGGGCGGTCCTCTCTGTGTGGAGTTTGCATGTTCTCCCCGTGTCTGCGTCCGGTTCTTTGAGCTTTTGAGACTCTTGAAATACTTGGTACTGTCATTTTTGCAAAAACTGAGCAGAAGTTGTTTGCTGTAGCAGTGATTGTGTAGTAAAAGTGAGTGTAGGATGATTTCCCAAAACGGGCGTGTTCTCTGAGAGAGTTCATCTTTGTTTTAGCCCACGCTTTGTCACATGTCTATTCTGTATTTTGTACAGTTGCAGTTGCATTACTGATAATAGGTGTTACAGTGATGTTATATCTGGTATTAGTCATGCCAGTCATTCCAAAAAGTCAGTGTTCAGTTGTTGGCTTACATTTATCTCTAAACAAAATTGAGATGTGACTAATATGTGATTCTGTTAAACATGTAAATTCCTTTTCAAAACAGTTGCATGTCTGGTCTTGTTTTAGCTGCTCAGGGATGTTGCTAATGTGGTATAAAAACTCTTTAAAAGTGTTTCTTTTCATCTGAGAAACATTTGAGCCACCTGGCAGATTGTGTGTAGAACTTTGGAGTGAAAGACAGTCTAGTGATTTTCTGTGAAATCCCAATTAGTGCATGTTAATCTAAATTGGTATTTTGCTTTTAAATGTTTAAATTGTACAGCCTTGCAGCTCTTTGAAAATGATTTTCTGGGTTGTGTACATTCTGATAAGCTGAATTCTTTTCAAATTCCTGATGTAATCAAAAGACAATCTGGAAAGAGTGAAGAAGTTTTTAATCTATTTTAACTCTGATATGATGTGTCCTGCAGTAAGAATGATTGCTGATGTATTACATTCCCAAGTTTACAATAAAAACAAATGTCATTGACAATAAGTGCATTTACATAAACTACTTAATGTTCCCCCAAAATAATTTAAAAACATGCCATGTATGATTATTTAACAATACTGTTTTGTCAAACAATTTTCAGTGCATCCATATAAAATTCATTTTATTTTCTTCTTTAAAAAAAAAAAAAAAGTCCAGTGGTGCAACCATCCAGCCATATATATTAATTACGTAAGCCATCAAAATTTCTTTATATTATATATAAAAATTCTATATAAAATTCTAAATAACGTGGTGGATGTTTGTAAACTTTAAAGTAAAAAAAAAACATGTTGCAAAATAAGGCAACATTAAAGGTACTCCACTCACTGAAAAACCTTTGTCCACAAACTCTTACTTTGCCAAGGCAGGCAGCACAACCAAAAACAAAAGACTCTTATTTTGATTGTTTTTATGAAAAGGGCCAGGGGTATTGTATTATAAATAAACCCCAAGTAATCTTCATGGTATGGTGCCAAGGTCAGTAGCCCTTGGGCAAATTTTTGGGAAAATGTCATTGTTAGAATGGTGAAGCACTGAAAATGTGCAATTTCTTACGGTTGTTCATTTTAAAAAATGTCAGTATAAACTAGTGTCTAAATAGATATGTTTAATTTAAAACTTCTTAGACACCTGTGTCTGTGTGTGTGTGTGTTTGTGTGTAATATAAATAGAAACTGTAGTACATTTCTTTCATATCCACAGCCATTGAAGAATATAAGCCCCAGGATGCTACGACAAACCCCTCCCTCATCTTGGCTGCAGCCAAGATGCCAGCCTATCAGCAGCTGGTAGACCAGGCAATCAAATATGGCATTGCCCAAGGCGGGTAAGAGATTCTACCCTATACAATTGAAATATTTGATTAAAATTTTAAATTGAAAACCATTCTATGTTTGTCATACTGCTTATATCTAATGAGTTATAACATTTATAGAACCGAAGAAGAGCAAGTGACCAACATTATGGACAAGCTCTTTGTAATGTTTGGGCTGGAGATTCTGAAGAAGATCCCTGGTAGAGTCTCCACAGAGGTGGATGCAAGGTAAAGTGGGATGTCAGCAATTCTCCTTTTTCCTCTGGCCCTAACAGCAGTCTTGGTATGTAGTGTTCCACATAATGAACAATAATAATGTACAAATCTGTTTTCCGTTTGTTCTCAGACTGTCATTTGATAAAGATGCAATGGTGACTCGTGCACGAAGACTCATCTCCCTGTATGAGGAGGCTGGTGTGAGTAAAGATCGGGTGCTTATCAAGCTTTCTTCCACGTGGGAGGGCATTCAGGCTGGCCGGTAAGTTTGTATATTTCATAGATTCAGGTTTGTTCTTCCGGAGTTATTGATCATTTGGTTGAGTTATTGATCATCTGGTTTGTATATGCTTTGGTGTCTTTCTCAGGGAGCTGGAGGACAAGTATGGGATCCACTGCAACATGACTCTGCTGTTCTCCTTTGCCCAGGCAGTGGCTTGTGCCGAGGCCCAGGTCACCCTCATCTCGCCCTTTGTTGGGCGCATCTTGGACTGGTTCAAAGAGAACACTGACCGCAAGACCTATGAGCCGCATGAAGACCCAGGTATTTGGCTTGATATCAGCAATGAAGGAATTACATTTTGGGTGCTGTTGTGCAACAGAAGATGATTCTAAATTTTTTTATTCCTGGGGGCATATGCATATACTATGGAATAGTATCAGAGATAAAATCAGAGATAAAAACTCTGATGCATTTTCTCAGCATTCAAAAACCTTGGCAACTATTATGTATTAGCTATGAAATATCTACACGGTCACCAAACCACTGTAAACTGCAGCAGTCATACTAAGAAACTCACTAATCAAGGAGATTCTGCTTTCCCTCATGGTGCATTGAATTCACAGCACTTATGGGTGAGTTAAAACAGCGGAGTGAGAGGTTGCGCATGTAGCAAGTGTATATTAAAAATTGTGTAATACTCTGTGAAGCCCCATAATTTTTTCCAATTTTTTGGACAAATTTACCACAAAAATAACTAACAACTAATAGGGAGAAAATATTTGCAGCTTCTCTTCACCACTTGGGGGTGCTGCAGCGTTCCAGTTAGATACTGAGATGCAGTAGTTCTCAGTAGTTGTTGTTTGTTTTTTTTTTTTGTTTTTTTTTTTTTTGTTGTTTTTTTTTTTTTTAAAGATGTTCCTGATGTTCATTTGCTTATGAATTCTAATGTTGTCTCGTTTGTTTGTGTTTCCCCCCTCTATACAGGTGTGCTTAGCGTGACTAAAATCTACAACTACTATAAGAAGTTTGACTACAGTACTGTGGTGATGGGTGCATCCTTCAGGAATATTGGAGAGGTTAAGGCTTTAGCTGGCTGTGACCTGCTTACAATCTCACCAGGGTTGCTAGGAGAGCTCAGTCAGGATCACAGTCCAGTGTCCTGTTCTCTCACTCCGCAGGGAGGTAAGTACCAGTGTCTAATAAAGCACATTTATGAACCCTCTTGTTAAACCATGTTAGAGAAAATGTAATCTGAAACACTTCCTTTCTTCTGTGTAGCAAAGACATGTGATCTAGAGAAGTTGCACCTGGATGAGAAGGCTTTCCGCTGGCTTCACAATGAGGATCAAATGGCTGTGGAGAAGCTCTCTGACGGAATCCGTAAATTTGCTGCTGATGCAATAAAACTTGAGACCATGATCAAGGTGCACATGGTTTAAACACGTGTATAAGGTTGGTTTCTTGGACAAGGATTAAGCCTAATCTTGGACTACCAAGCGTTTTGAATGGAGATTCTCTATTGTAAGGAAATGCTGTCCAGGTCTGTGCTTAGTCCCTGCCTGGGAGACCAACTCCGTGTTAGTAATAAATACAATATATAAAAACATTAGTGTATAATCTTTTGACAACATGATGAAATGTGGTAAGCAAGTCTTCTCTTCTGCCTTTTTCTTAGGAGAAGATATTTAGTGTGAAGAATGGACAGTAACGGAGAAGAGATGAGGGCCCTGGTGGTCTAGCAGAGGGACTTCATCTTCTGACTCTTGATCCTCCCCCCATTCCAGATGGCCCATTGTGCTACACTGTGCCGCTATTGGCTGAAATTGTGACTGACTGCTGATAGGTTCTGATGTTGAACATTCCCTAGTCTTAAAATTGTGACCAAAAAGCTGCACTAATTATGAACCTCTGTAACAATTGCACTTTTAGCTACCATCTAGAATCAGAAATATCCCTTTACATCATAATAAATTAGCACCAAGAAAACTTATCTTAGATGTTCAATTAGGTACTTTCTACCTACTCCTCTCGGAGATGTGGTTGGAAATGGGAGTAGCCTAAGGGCAGAGTAAAGTGGATATCAGCTGTGCAGATACATATGTTTGTAAGGACCAAAGGCCCTGTAACAGCTCCGTGGTCATGACGGGTCTACTCCTTCATATTTCCAGTAAACCCTTGAAGGGGAGTCCCAAGTGTTTCACAAAGAAACCATTTCAGGACATAATGAGCTAAAGCCCAATTAATAAAGATGTCTTTCCTTAACAGTGTGCCTGTTGTCTTATTGTGGATCAGTGGGAAGTGCTATGTGCACACTATGGACTTCTTTTACAGAATGCTATCCATCAGCTTCAATGTCCATCATGTGAAGGACATTGAAGCTGTTGAGCATAAGCATATTCTTAGGCTGGTGAGCAGTGTCCTTCACATTACTGGCATAAAGATGTTCTCACACTTTACCTGTGTTCAATGTTGTAACTGAGCCACTTTGATGTTCTTTTGTTATCTGTTATTGTGGAAGATGAAATAAGTTTGTAAAGATCATGTACAAACTTTTATGGCCGATGCTATGGTTTTTATGTATATTGTCTGGAATGACTGTAATCTAGAAATAAGTTTGGTACAGTTTCTAATATAGTGGTTACTACTTTGTTTATTACTCACCAAATCTCAGCATACTGGGGTGGTTCAGTAGCACTTCAGAGAAGAGTAGTGTTCACATGGCTACATCAGTCTTTCCTAACTTCCTTAAATCTACAGGCATCGATAGTCAGCATTGACCATCAGCCTTTGTGACAACTAATGCTGGAATAAGACTCTAAACTTTAATGCAGCTTTATATCAGTTGTTAAAGGTTGATACAATCTCCTCTGAAACTTTAGGAACAGCAAGGCCAATTCTTTGTTTTTTGCTACACACTGAAGACATTTGGGCTTGCAATCAAAACATGAGATCAGAAATTAAGCTTTTATTTCCCAATACTTTAATCTAAATGTGTTAACTTAAAATGACACCCAGTTTCTATGTGAGCAAAAGTGTAGCATATCCCTTCCTTGCAATAACTGCAGTAAGCAAGTGGCCCAAAGGCATCTTTGAACTTTCTTCTTTTGTTGTTTGCTTTGTTGTTGTTTGCTGTTTCAGGAGGTGAAATGCATGCTCAGTTGAGATAAGGTCTGGCAATTGAGTTTGCCAGTCTAAACCCTTCCACTCTTTCCCCCTGATGAATTCCTTTGTTGTGTTGGCAGTTGAGTTTTGGGTCAATTGATTGCTGAATGATATTCCTCCAAACTAGACTGGATGCATTTCTCTATATATTGGCAGACAGAATGTTTCTGTAAACGTCTGAATTCATTCTGCTGCTACCAACAAGCGTTATCAATAAAGATTAGTGGGTCTGTTCCAGAAGCAGCCATGCTAGCCCAAGCTATGACATTACCTCCACCATGCTTGATCAATGTGTGCGTATGTTTTGGATCATAAGCAGATCCTTTCTTTTTCTACACTTTGGCCTTTTCATCAGTTTAATATTAGTCTCATCAGTCCATAAAACTCTGTTCCAGATCTTTTGTGGCTCATCTCCATTTCTTTGCATATTCTACTCTGGCCTTCTGATTCTTGACTCCTGATGAGTAGTTTGTGTCTTGTCGTATAGCCTCTATATTTCTGCTCTGAAAGGCTGTTTCAAATGGTGAATTGTGATACCACCAACCCTGCCCTGTGGAGGTTTTTGGTGACATCACTGATTGTTGTTTTTGGGTTTTTCTTCTTTTGTCATCAACTGCTGCTGTTTTTCTTGGCCAATCTGCTCAGTCTGGTTATTAGTACACCAGTGGTTTATTTATTTTTCATGATGTTCCAAATTGTTTTATTGGCTCTGCTCAACTTTCCCTCTTTTCTCAGCGTCAGAATGTCTTGCTTTTTCACACAGGCAGCTCTCTGGTCTTCATGATTTATCCTTCTTGACAACACATGCCATCTTCACAGGCGAAACCCACGACTCATACCAAGAGTAGACATTTAGCGCTATTTATTGTTCAAACAACAAAAAAACGTGCCAGTGACATGTTCAGATATTTTTGCTCACCTTAAAAATGGGTTCAAAAAAAAGGTGCCTTTTTCTAAGTTTAACATGATGTAAATATTAGGAAAACAAAGCGGAAATTCTGATATATCTTCTCATATTTATCTTTTGATCTCAAATCCAAACATTCCAGTACTTTTGAAGGAGACTGTAGCTGTCAACTTAATTCTGACTTTGACTCTGACTTTTCTTTGGGTACTATTTTGTCTTAAAACACACTTATATATATATAACAACACACACATATATATATATATAACAAATTCTAGAGAAATTATACACAAAATATAGTGAAATATACACAAAATATAGACAATATACACAAGACAAAGAGACAATAGATAACAAGATAACAAACTGTCATACAGTGTCAGAAACTACATAAAATTTGTGATTACTTAACTATTTAACAAAGAACAGGTCAACAGGACTTTATAAAACTATATTCATATTTACACTAATGTGCAGTGTATATCATTGTGTTAAACCACAAAATTGTTTTCACAATTGCCCTTGTATTTGGCATAGCCTTGTAACAGCGATTAGCTCAAGGAAATAAGCTTGTCATGACTAATCCGTGAGAAAGCCCAAGCTTAAAATAAATGTAGGCAATGCATAATCATTGTTGACAGATTTGAAGAAACAGCAAATCCCAGTTTGTTCCTGAAACAGAAGAAGCTCTGAGTGAAAATAGGACGGCCAGTTTCAGTCCAAGCCTTCTGTACCAGCTCAGCAGGAGCACTTCTGACATTGTCTGGTTTCTAAAGCAAAGTTTCTTAATCCCAGTAAGGGGCATTCAGTTCAATGCATAATTTTGTATTTCATTTGCTGTAAAATCCATCAGCTCACAGTCTTAATGACTCATCAGGGGTGTTGTAGCAGGAAAAAAACAAGTATGTACTATTGGGGTATCTGGAACTCCTCTATTTCCTGTTGGAGGAGTAGGTGGAAGACAACCCTGCAACGCCAGTGGAGGGTATATAAATAGGTTTTACCCTTTGATGAGGTCAGTGTTACAGTCCAGTCACCTATGGAGGGAAGAGTAGAAGAGCTCTTGGTGTCTTTCACAATTTTAAATTAATGTTCTATTACTATGTTATTATACGGATGAAATGACCCACTTCTTATTACAATCGTCTAATAGGTCTGAGCACATGACAGTTTAGTGAACATCTGCGGTCATACTCAATTAAGCTACTCACTGCAGATCATAGTCAATTTGTTCGCTCATTTTTGTCTGCAGTGTAGCAGATATTGCTGTCATTGCAGGTCCACCTGGCCTTCTCTCAAACTGTTTCAGTGCTTATCCTGTTAGTTAAACTGAGGTGTCCTATATTTTGATATTTCAGCAATACGCCTCCTGAGCAGCATGATGGACAGGAATTTTATTTGTTTTTCTGAACTCATAAAAAGTAAAAACTGATAAAATGAGCCCTATGAAAAGGCACATTTAGATATAGAACTTGGTGCGTCATTGATTTTCTCTTCATACTCATTGAAGAAGCATATTTTTTACATTGTTTTCATTCATTTAATATTTTTTGGTGCATATAAACATTGTCAGCCATCCAGTCTCAGGTGGCACCTTGTGTATAAAATATTCTCTGAAAACTCTAAACTCAGTGAAGGAATAAAACATATGCACTCACTGAGCGCTGTACAACCCCAATTCCAATGAAGTTGGGACGTTGTGTAAAACATAAATAAAAACAGAATACGATGATTTGTAAATTCTTTTCAACCTATATTCAATTGAATACACTACAAAGACGAGATATTTAATGTTCAAAGGGTTAAACCTTATTGTTTTTTGCAAATATTCACTCATTTTGAATTTGATGTCTGCAACATGTTCCAAAGAAGTTGGGACAGGGGCGTGTTTACCACTGTGTTACATCACCTTTCCTTTTAACAACACTCAATAAGTGTTTGGGAACTGAGGACACTAATTGTTGAAGCTTTGTAGGTGGAATTCTTTCCCATTCTTGCTTGATGTACAACTTCAGTTGCTCAACAGTCCGGGGTCTCCGTTGTCAAATTTTGCGCTTTTGTGGCACACATTTTCAATGGGAGACAGGTCTGGACTGCAGGCAGGCCAGTCTAGTACCCGCACTCTTTTACTATGAAGCCACGCTGTTGTAACATGTGCAGAATGTGGCTTGGCATTGTCTTACTGAAATAAGCAGGACGTCCCTGAAAAAGACGTTGCTGGGATGGCAGCATATGTTGCTCCAAAACCTGTATGTACCTTTCAGCATTAATGGTGCCTTCACAGATGTGCAAGTTACCCATGCCATGGGCACTAACGCACCCCCACACCATCAGAGATGCTGGCTTTTGAACTTTGTGCTGATAACAATAGAGACAGTCCTTTTCCTCTTTGGCCCAGAGGACACGACATCCATGATTTCCAAAAACAATTTGAAATGTGGACTCACGCCGGCGGCGTTTCTGGGTGTTGTTGATATTTGTCTTTCGCTTTGCACGGCAGAGTTTTAACTTGCACTTGCACAATGGAAGTGTTCCTGAGCCCATGTGGTAATATCCGCTACAGAAGGATGTCAGTTTTTAATGCAGTGCCGCCTGAGGGATCGAAGGTCACGGGCATTCAATGATGGTTTTCTGCCTTGCTGCTTACTTGCAGAGATTTCTCCAGATTCTCTGAATTTTTTATTATATTATGGACTGTATATGATGAAATCCCTAAGTAAAAAAATAAAACCTTTGTGGTTTTGAATGCGGTGTGATAGCTTGCACTCGGCATGCTGGTACTAGCATCTCCCAAACAGCTGACACAACCATTTTGAGGGTTTACAGAGAATGGTGCAGAAAAACCATTGGTGATTGGTGATCCTCTGAATGAAACCAACCTTTGATTTATTTTTTTTTGGTAAACTTGACACAAGCCTTTATGTTCCTCAGGCTTAGCAATAGTTTTCACCTTGGAACTCTCTCATGGACATCATGTTTGCCCAGCCTCTTTCTAATGGTGGAATCATGAATGTTGACCATATCTGAGGCAGGAGAAGCCTCATCGTGGGAACCACAAATCAGCTTTACTTTAATACTGTAATCATATTAACTTAAAATGTGAACTGACTGCTTTAATATTTCAGGATTTTAAGAATGGCATAATTAGAGAATCATTGATGTTTTTCCTTCTTCTTCTTTTTTTTTGCTTTCTGTTACATTGTTTGTTTTTATCAGGCAAAGTTCTATCAACTTTCAAGACTTCCCATCCTGAAGAAACCCACACTTGAAAGCTCTGATGTCAACAACTACAGAGCGGTATTGCTTCATTCTTTCAAAAATTCTTGAATGTGCAGTCTATAATTAACTGTCTCTCTTTCTCGCATAGAACTAGCTCCAGGACCCCAACCAGTCTGGCTTCAAACCAGCACACTCAACAGGAATTGCTCTCATAGTAGTGACCGAGAAGTGTCCGAACAGCAGTCTCTTGCTGTCTTCAAACGCAGACTGAAGACACATCTCTTTACACAGTGCGTAAATGAGCATTGAATTAAGTATTGATTGCAATATATTGTGCTGCACTTATATTGTATTTTATTGTTTTGCTCTGTGTATTGTTGTTTATTGTAATGTCGTGTATTGTAGTGTATTATATTGTATTGTATTGCATAGAGTTGTGTTCAACTCTGTTCCTTTTTTCTGGGCATCAACAGTGACTTTTTGTTTCTAGCAGTATCTGACATATGTCTGACATATCTTCATGGATGGCAGGTCACCACCTGAAGCTCAGTCCTAGCAAAACTGAGCTGATATTCATCCCTGCAACTACAGGTCCTCATCATTATCTTGCCATCTCATTTAATAACTCTCTGATTGTTCCATCTTTAAAGGCAAGAAGTCTTGCTGTGATTCTGGATGGCCAGTTATCATTCTCGACTCACATCGCGAAGCTAACTTTGTCATGCAGATATCTCCTGCACAACATCCGTAGGATCTAACCCCTCCCCACCCGAGAGGCCGCCCAGGTGCTAGTGCAGTCTCTTGTCATCTCAAGGCTTGACTGCAGCTCACTCTTGGCTGGTCTTCCCATGCAGGCCATCAAGCCTCTGCAACTCATCCAGAATGCGGCAGCACAGCTTGTCTTCAATCTCACCAAGTTCAGCCACGTCACTCCATTGGCTGCACTCCCTTCACTTGCTTCCTGTAGCTGCACACATCAGATTTAAAACCCTAATACTTGCCTACAAAGCCAAAAATGGACCAGCCCCTACCTACTTGATGGCAATGGTGAAATCTCGAACTGTACCATGAGCCCTTCAAACTTCGAGTACAGCTTGGCTTGGCCCACCATCCTTCAAGGCGCGTGGAAGACAAGCGTCGAGAATGTTCTCCGTACTGGCACCCAAGTGGTGGAATGAACTCCCCCTGGCTGTCCGAACAGCAGTCTCTTGCTGTCTTCAAACGCAGACTGAAGACACATCTCTTTACACAGCACGTAAATGAGCATTGAATTAAGTATTGATTGCAATATATTGTGCTGCACTTATATATTGTATTTTATTTATATGACTTCCGGTTCCGGTTGAGAGTACGCTGTGCGCTTTGTTTGCTGCCGCTTCTCGCTGGATCTTCTTCTATTTTTTTTCTTTTTTCTCTTTTCTGTCTGTTATACTTTGCTGGACTTTACCTCGACTGCTCTGGATTTGGGTTTCTCTGGACACCTGTCTTGATCCGCTGCTGCAGCATTGCTTGCGCTGTGGTGACATTCCTGGCTTTTTGGTTGCACCGGCTGTTTCATCGACTGTTGTTGCTGCCTGCGAGCCTGCCTGCGAGCCCGCCTGCACGAACTACACATTCCTAACTTTTGGTTGCACCGGCAATTTCGTCGGCTATTGCTGCTAGCTGCGAGCCTGCCTGCACGAACCGCCCCTGTGGCTCTGATGTCGAGCGGGCGGCTAAATGGGCATGCGGTGTGTTTACTTTTGCCTTTCCTCGGATTATCATTTTTTGATCGGGCGATGGAGGAATTAACTGGTACTCCGCGCCTTTATCCTATATACTCATACTCCAGCGAGGACTTACGAAGGCTGCGTTCTTTCCGTCGGCTTGATGCTCCCACTTACAATCTTTGCTGCTCTATCAGCATCTCTAGACGACCCGATATATGGGTCATTCCATGGAAATGGCACATTTTGAGTCCTCATCTCCTCTTTAGGTGTATTTTATCTACTGGGTCACAAAAATCTATATTTTAACAGCTTTACACATACATTGAAATATCTCCTTTAATACAGTGTATTTTTTTTTATTTGATCTTTTTATGAGAACTTTGTTTATTTATTTATTTTTGCTGACACCACCTATTTTGTCATGTCCCTCATGGCCTTCAACGAAAGTATACTTAGAATATACCAAATACAACTATAAAAAAGTCCATATATTTTGATGTCAACCTAAACAACTGTCTGTGTTTAATTGTTTGTGATATTATTTTTCAAAATTAATTGATAATTATTTATTAAAATCACATTATTTAGTTCTGTACCTAAGTAACCCCTCAACCCCGTAACACAAATGAATCTCCCCCACAAAAACAATGGTATGATCCATATGATCCATATACATCAAGAAGTGACATCACTCAAGTCTTTTGGACAACAGGACAGCAAAGAAAGGCAAGTGGCTTCCTTCTATTATTTAATTTTGGTCATTTATCTTGTGATATTGTGGTCGCCAAACTCAGTGACTTAACACCGTCACATTAAAAAAAGATAGAAAACTATTACTTATAAAAAAAGTTTTTTTTATTTCAAAACTATATGCTAATTCTGAATCTCATGCATGCCATGTGCTCTCTCTCTGGTATACAGTATGTAGAGCAGTGGCCATTTTGTGCAAAAATCACAACCCCGTCACACTCAACCCCGTTACATGTTTGACTGTGAGGTATACATATCAATGATACATTTAAGCAAAAAATTTGAAAATGTCAAAGTCCAATTTGAACCATTCTAGTGGAATGACCCATATACATCGTGGCTGTAAACGTCAGACTTATCCAGCACCTCAGGCACTGTGTATCAATCATCCCGCAGTACGGATTACTGATCGTTGCTTTAGGCGACGCCCTGGAAGAGCGCATCGTGGAGTGAACCATAGGTTTCTACTGGAGGTCCCTCGTTCTACACCGTCGCATCAGTCTGCTCCTTCGATCTCGGCACAGCATCTATCTAACCTGGCGCTACTGAACTGTCGCACGCTCACAGCTAAGGCTGCATTAGTCAATGACCTTATCGACCAGCATCAGTTGGATCTAGTCTTTTTAACTGAAACGTGGCAGGTACCGGGTGACTTTTCTTACCTGAATGCTGCGTCTCCCCCTAATTTTAATTATCTGGCCTCACCTAAAAAAACAGGTAGAGGTGGGGGACTGGCGGTTTTATTCAGGGACAATTTTGAATTTACTTTGGGCAACCCACAAGATGTTTCCTCTTTTGAAGTCATGGTTCTCGAGGCTCCTGGGTGTATCTTCTTAATGATTTACCGCCCCCCGAAGAGTTCTCTGACTGAATTTTTGTCAGAATTTGGGGAGATCTTGGCGTTTGCCAGTTCACTCTCCTCTTCCATCATTGTTCTTGGCGATGTTCAATATCCACCTTGACTCTAACTCTTCTGCCTCTTCAGAATTTCTGTCATTGATAAGCTGTTTTGATCTAACTCAACACGTTGACTTTCCGACTCATAAGAAGGGTCATATTCTGGACATAATCTGTTCTACGGGTGGGATTATTACTAATATAACTGGACATTGTGTTGGTGTGTCTGACCATATACTAATCAATGCCTCTTTCTCTCCACCTGTTCCTAAACCTCACTCAAAATACTAGTACTTACTTATCGTAATGTTAAGGCTATTGATTGTCCTTCTCTGTTGGCCTCTTTGGAAACGTTTAATTTTGCCCATCTTAGTTCAATGCAATCCACTGATGATGCTGTATCATTCTATAACTATACTCTACGTGCTTGTCTTAACACCTTGGCCCCGATGAAAACTAGATCTGTGCCTTCTACTCATAGATCGCCTTGGTTTACTCCTGCTCTCCGCAATATGAAAACAGCTGGAAGACGTCTAGAACGTCTTTTTAAGAAATCCGGGTTGCAGGTTCACTATCTAGCTTACACTGATCATCTGGCCTCATACAAAGTAGCACTAAACAATGCTCGTGCATCATACTACGCGGATGTTTTCAGTGCTGCTGGTCAGAATCCCAAGCTTCTGTTTTCAGTGGTAAATAAGCTTCTGCGACCCCCATCAACTCCAAATACTGCCTCAACTGATCTATGTAATGCCTTTCTGAAATTCTACGGTAACAAGGTGTCAACCATCTATAAAGACCTGTTAAATACCCCTGCTGACTGCCATGGGCCTATTGTCTTCTCTCCAACTCTGTCACTTTCTTTTTCAAATTTCTCTCTGACTGACTCAACTTCTATTGTCAATATTATAGCTAACTCTAAGACTTCATCCTCTCGACTGGACCCTATTCCTACCCATCTTCTTCAACGCTGTGTCTCTATCTTTTCCGAACCAATATGCCACTTGGTTAATCTTTCACTCACTTCTGGATATGTTCCTGTGTCTTTAAAAACAGCAGCTGTCACACCTATTATTAAGAAACCTGACTCGGATCTAACAATTTTGAGCAATTACAGGCCTATTTCAAATCTCCCATTCATCTCTAAAGTTCTAGAAAAGGTCGTGGCTTCCCAGCTGCTTGATTTTTTGAGCACTAATGATTTATTTGAAAAATTTCAATCTGGTTTTCGTTTGCATCATAGCACCGAGACTGCTCTTCTCTGTGTCCTAAATGACCTTCTCCTTTCCGCGGATACAGGTTGCATCTCCATTCTTTTGCTTCTTGATCTCACTGCTGCTTTCGACACAGTAAATCACAATGTTCTTTTAACTAGGCTCACTGAGATTAGTCTCTCTGGAACCGTACTATCCTGGTTCCACTCGTATCTGACTAACAGGCTTCAGGTTATTTCAATTGGGAACCATATGTCTGACACAGTGCCCATTGAATATGGTGTCCCTCAGGGTTCCGTCCTTGGTCCCCTCCTTTTTATAATCTATATTCTCCCCCTCGGTTATATTTTTCGTAGTCACAATTTACATTTTCATTGCTATGCTGATGATACTCAGATCTATCTCAGCTTCAAACCAGCAGCACTGTTTCCCCCACCCCAGTTAAATAGATGTCTTATTGACCTGAACTCCTGGCTTAGGGCAAATTTTCTTTCTTTAAATGCACACAAAACCGAGTTTATAGTTACTGGCTCCAAGTCCACTGTTAACGCTCTCAAAAATCTTGCTCTCACTGTAAATGATATTACAATCACTCCATCTGTCACTGTCCGAAACCTAGGTGTTCTTTTTGACCCTTCTTTGTCTTTTGAACCGCACATCAAGTCTCTGTTTAGGTTGGCATTTTTCCACCTTCGCAATATTTCACGTATCCGTCCTTTACTGTCCCCGGCTGCAGCTGAGTCTCTGGTCCATGCTTTTGTTACTTCTCGCCTGGACTATTGTAACTCATTGCTCTATGGGCTCCCCGCTAAGTCACTTAGGTTGTTACAAATAGTGCAAAATTCTGCAGCATGGATTCTCACATACACTAAAAAATCTGAGCACATTACTCCTGTTCTTCAGAGACTTCATTGGCTGCCCATTACTTTACGTATTCACTATAAAATTTTACTTCTCACATTCAAGGCACTTCATGGCCTGGCTCCTGCATACTTACTCGACCTTCTAATACCCTACAAGCCCACTCGTAACCTCAGGTCTTCGGAAGCAGGCCTTCTAGTGGTCCCTAGGTTCAGGCTCAGCTCTATGGGTGGTCGTTCCTTCAGTGTTGCGGCCCCCTTGCTCTGGAACTCTCTGCCTCTCTCTCTTCGCTCTACCTCTTCTCTTTCTCACTTCAAATCTTTATTGAAATCTCATCTTTTTCTCCTTCATTTTTCTCCTGCATCTTCCTCGGGCCTTGTGTAATGTGACATGCATTTTGTAAAGCGACCTTGGGTTTTGTGTAAAGGCGCTATATAAGTTTAACTTAATAATAATAATAATAATAATAATAATAATAATAATAATAATAATAATATTATTATTGTTTTGCACTGTGTATTGTAGTGTATTCCTGTTCCTGTATTCTGTTCCTTTTTTTCTGGCCATCAACCGTGACTTTTTGTTTCTAGCAGAATCTGAGCTCAGGACTGTCTCTAACCTATTGGTAACTAGCAAAGATAATTTCTCAACATAAACAAAGCACTTCTCTGGATATGAGCGTCAGGGGCCTCACCCTGGAGCCAGATCTGGGGGACGGGCTCCTCGGCGAGCGCCTGGTGGCTGGGCCTTTACCCATGGGTCCTGGCCAGGCTCAGCCTCAATGAGCTACATGGGACCACCCTCCCATGGACCCACCACCTGTGGGAGAGGTGCTTATGAGGGTCCAGTGCAATGTGGATCGGGTGGCGGCCGGGGCCTTGGCGTTCTGATCCTTGGCTACTGAAACTGGCTCTCAGAACGTGTAAATCTTTATATCACATTTAAAAAGTAACTGCACATTTTACAGGTTAATTAAAAAGATTCTGGGTGATGATCTGTCAGAGTATACAGCTCTACAGTGAACTGCTCTGAGCCCCAGATCTTTACATGCCCAGCCAACTTCTTCCCAACTGTACTACTGTAGAATGGAAGGAAAATATATATTTCTGCTTGTAAATTTCCACCAGGTGCATGATGGGGATTAATCTAAAAAAATCTAGCTGCAGTCTTATAAATAGTGACACCGCAAGATTTCCTGTCTTTGCAAAATCATAGTCTGTGACTAAAAATTGTGACACTGTTTAGATGTGAGAGGGTGTCAGACTTTAGTTTTTCAAAAGTGTCTTCTAGTATATGACTAGCATTAAATGTTTGTCTACGTTATGCTCTTGGGGAAATTTTGATAGGCCGGCCACTTCTGGGAAGATTGACCACTATTCAGAGTTTTCTCCATTTGGAAATAATAGCTCTTACTGTGGTTCTCTGGAGCCACAGGGCCTTAGTAATTGCTTTGTAACTGAAACTGCTGTTCAGACTGATATATTAAATGATACTGATATAACTTCCAGAATTTATTTTGATTGTGGCATAGTACGCTGCTTCTATGTAAGTGATCCCAGTTTTCAACTTCGTCTAGTTGGTTGATTGAGTAACTAAGGGGTCAATTACTTTTTTACACAGAGCCAACTGTTTCTTTTTTTTCTTCAATAAAATCAGCATTTAAAAAAATCATGTAAAAGCTATATTTTGTGTTTACTCCTGTTGTCTTTGCATTAAACTGAATTTGGTTGGAAGATCTGTAATAACTATGCAAAAAAAACAGTAGAAGTCAGGAGAAATCAAACACTTTTTTTCATGACACCGTACATCTGGTTTCTTGTGTTTGTCTATATAAACTTGTGGTTCTCAAACTGGTCCTCACGGAACCCGGACAGACCAGTTTTGCTCGGTCGCTATGGATTGGGAGCTGGGATCTAACAAATATGCAGACCATCAGGGAGACCCTGAAAGCTGGTTTGAGAGCCAATGATATAAATCCTTTTGTATAATCCATTAATATTAATATATAAATAATCCATTGTATTATAAATAACACAAGACTAAACAATCATGCATGCACGTGATATACATTTGATTTTATTTATTTGCTGTTTATCATAACTAATTTTGTAAAACATTGCCTTTCTTGAACATCTTTGGACATATCATAAACATGCCAGTTGGAAACAGAAATTGAAATGATTTATTTAATGCTTTATTTCAAAATAAACCCATGGAGAAAAGAAATGCCTTTAGAATAAAGCTTACAATAAAAATCACATAAATCAAAATTTTTGTTAATACCAGAAATTCAGATGCCAAGGTCAAATGTATCATAGATCTGAAAAACTACAGAAGTTACAAACTAAAGGCAACTTTGTACCCCATAAAATGCAGCAAATGAGTATGTTAACAGCTGTGATTCAACTCACACTTTTTGGTTTAGAGCAAAGTTCTTAGAACTCTGTAAGACAGTCACTTTAATCTTAATAATACATCATAAATCGTACATAGCATCAACAATATATCACTAACAGGACAAAAAGTTGTATCTCCATTTGCAAACAACAGCTGTCCTTTACATTGTGTTCATAATTAATAGACCAACATAGATCTACATAGATATGTAAATGGTTACAGACACACATACACCTGAAGCTGTCCCAAACCGTTTCATAGAGACACACAGACCGAGAGATCACAGAAGAAAGACAAAATTAAAACATGGCAGCTTTAAAACTGCCAAAGAATCATTGCAAAATTTGCTTGTTTAATCCATGATTGTTTAATGCTTATGTACCACGTTTTAGGAGTGGAGAGGGTTTAGGGCTTTTAGGTGGATCTGTGTAATATATACAATCTGATCCTTGCTCTGGAGTATGCACTGAGAAGAATATTGAGTTGAATTTCATTCTGGAATGGATGGACAACAGGGTCAACCACAATCACAATGTTCCTCTCTAGGCCAGAGAATCTGCGGATGGTGTCTAACACAATCTTATTCTGATCCACCTCTCCTACAGTGCCAAATACGACAGGTATCCCCTCCCATGTAACTCTGTACCCTCTTTTATTGACATTTTCTAAAGTTGAATACAGAACAGCAATATCCCTTGCAGTGTGCCCTTTTTGCAAAAGACTCTTGACAATTCGGGCTACTTCTGGCTCCACTGATTCGCGTTTAGTCAAAGTGACAATCTCCCCTCTAAAATCATGGGTCAGCTTTATACTCTCTCTCATATTTTGGAGATGTTTTGCTTCATCAGTTTTTGATTTGTCTGCAATTCTGCCAATTAGATCTGACATAGCATCAAATACTTCTTTGGAATTGCGTACAACTTCAGAAAGGTAAGCTTTTTCTTGAGAAGTTAGAGGTGGCAGACCATTTGTACTTGTGTGACTTCTCTGAAAATAGTCCACAAAGATCCAGAAAAAGCCATGCTTTCCTTGCATTAGCCTTTCAGCCTTCTTGTACCAGTCACCATCCTCCACTCGAAAGTTCTGTCCTTCATCCACAATGATGTGTTTAATGCTGGTGAAATTCTCCACAGCCTTCATCATGAAGCTGCTTCTTGTCTCACATAAGCAAATAGATTTTTTCCTGAGGAAAGAAGAAGGTTTTTCTGTGTAAATACCTGCATTGGTAAAAAAAAAATAAAAAAATCCTGTCAAAATGAATGAACTAATTCCCATTGCAACTCACCTTACAAAGTCTCTCAATCCCACGTTTTCACAGAGATACAGGATATCCTTTATCTCACAGCTCTCAGATTTTTGTATCCTCTGTATTTTCTCCATGGCAATCAGGGTCTTTCCTGACCCAGGAGGCCCATGGATGAACAGACGTTTGATGCCCGTGTAGCCACATAGGATGGAAAACTGCTCCTCTGTTAACAGATTGAAAAACTCGCAGCCGAGTGTGTCGCTCAGTGGTGACGTGAAACTCAACACAACTATAGCTAGGGACTGCAGTAAGGCCACTACTTCCTGAACATCACCCAAAATGTAACTCTCTGGATATGGAGGCCCACCATCGGCCTCATTTAGTATCAGCTCTCCTGTCTGACAGTCCACCAGATGGGGGATCACACAAAGTCTTTCTGTATATCCTCCTAGATTCACCAGCTTCTGCTTGATATTAAACGCTGTTTTGCTAACATACTGCCAGAGTTCAGGAATTCCACTTTCAACCCATGAGAACAGTGTGGGATAATGGTCAGTAGTGACCAACAGGGCTTCACAGATGACAGCCTTGTTTCGTGGTAAGTTGACATCAACAGCCCAGCTTGTAGACATGACTAAAATTCCAGGTCCATTCTTTGACAGAATGGGGTGAAGATTTAACAAGCTCGGGTACTTCACAAAAACGTCCTGTGGGATGAACTCACGCTTTATGGTGATTTTTTCCCCCTGAACTAAATAAAAAGTAAGCACACAAAACAATATTATTCAAATAAGCACAAATTCTTCAAATTACACTCTAAACATGAACTACAGTGACCATGTAAATAACTTACCAGAGAATATTTTCTCCTGGAGCTTTGCAATGTTTTGAGTGCTGTAGACAGGTCTGCACTGAGGGGGGGAATCCTTTAGACTTAACACACTCTCAAAACGTTTGATCAGGTCATGATCTGTAAAATGACCACACAAAGCAGACATTAATTCAAAACATTCTAATTTCATCATAAAACTGGTGAAAAATAATAACTTGAATGTACCTGGATCAGAAAGTTGCATTTTCCCCAACCAACTGCTTGCATCTATTCTTGCGATTTTATCCCCCTCAACATGCCAGCATTTTGGATCCTCTTCAAACACGGCACAGCAAAAGGCGTGGACTTTTAATGCAATAATATATCGAGGTTCCTCAATGCTGCCGTTCTCAACTCTGAAAACTTTAGAATCCACGGACCAGGCCATTTTTTTCACACAGTCTAAGACATGAACAGCCCGAGCCCTTACTCTTCTACAAATGTCTAGGACCATCTGTTCTATATCCTGGCTGTTCATTCCCTGACCACAGCCAACGACTTTTTTGGTTTTGTCATCAACCCCAATGAACAGGAATCCCCCTTTAGTGTTTGCAAATGCTGAAAGGTACTTAGGAAGGTTCTCCTTTAGCCTCTTCCCCAGATGTGTTTCACTGTCAAAGCTTTTGAACTCAACATTTACACTTTCACCAAAATCTAATACCTGATTGAGCTGTGCCACCTCATCATCATAAAAATCTTCAGCTTTCTGTGGCAGCTTTGGTCTCTTTGCACAACGTGCAAAATAGGAAGGACCTTTGTGTTTCTTCTTTATGAAGTCTAAAACTCCATTAGGAATAATGGAAGGAGTGGACGTTCCTGATCTCTCCCTTAGGCCACTGTCGATACTACAGAGCTTTGCTCTTTGAGTGTCCGAACACCATGACTTCACAAAGAGCTGTAATGTATTACCATGTGTTGTGAATTCAATAAAATCCTCAATAACTGAGGGATGCAGCAACTTGGTCAAATGCTCCTCTACATCCGCCCCGAGACCCATAGTTTCGTAATCATAGTCTTTATTTTCAAACCCTGCTGAAAGGATTCCACCCCCAGAGTTTAACAGAGCACATACGTGCTGCAAAATCGCATCTTTTTGTTGCTCCTTCTTAGTTTTGTTCATACATCTTCTAGGCTGCTCTCCAAATGTACAAGTTTCGATCCAAAAGTGTTGATCATATAATCTCCTGCTTCTTGCCAATGGAGCAGGTTTGGAAAGAGCCATTCCCTCGGTGGTTAGCAACCTTTGCAATGAAAGAGGAACGGTTTACTTTACAGTATCCAATACAGATGAAGACAGTAGTAGCAGCCAACTCAAAACCTGAATTTTATCCATATTCTATCCATTTTTAGAAATGGCAGTTTGTCATACACTCTTAAAAATAAGCTTTATCAAGGGTTCTACAGTAAGGGCAGTGGTTCTATTTAGAAGCATTCCATGCTTAAATGGCTCTGTGTGCAGTGAGATGATCTCAAATTAAGAAAACTGTTACATATGAGGCTGCACAATGGTGCACTACCGCCTCACAGCAAGAAGGGCCTGGGTTCAGTTCCCCAGCCGGACAACCAGGGTCTTTCTTGTGTGGAGTTTGCATGTTCTTCCTGCATCTCTGTGGGTTTCCTCCCACAGTCCAACCACATGCAGTCAGACCAACTGGAGATACTAAATTGCCCCTAGGCGTGTGTTGGTGTGGATGGGATTGTGTATGTCTATGTGTCTGACCTGTGATGGACTGGTGACTGTCCAGGGTGTTTCCTGCCTGCTGCACAATGACTGCTGGAATAGTCTCCAGTACCCCATGCGACCAAAGAGGCTAAGTGGCTTAGAAGATTTATGAAGGGTTGCATATATTTGGTTCTGTATAGATTCTTTTTGAAACTTTTGGTGCTTTATAGAATCATTTTCAAAAAGGTTCACTCTTAAAAAGATGGTTCATTAATAAAGACATCGGTTCTACTTAGAACCATAAATTCTACATAGAATCATTTCATGCTTAAATGGTTCTGAATATGGTCAAACGGTTCTTCAGATTGACGGAGAAAGTGTTGCATATGGTTGGTTCTATTTTTGAAAATGTAACAACAGTGGGACACCTTGGTGCTACATAGAATCATTCTCTAAAAGGTTCCCTCTTGAAAAGGTGGTTCTTCAAGTGTTCATCAGGATAGGCAGTGGCTCTGTTTAGAACCAAGAATTCTATATAGAAACATTTTATTTTTGGTTTTATGTAGAAAATGTTCTATAAAACACCAGAATAGATTCTTTTACTGTGATGATATGGTCAAGCTTGTATTAATGGCAGAAGCCATTAAGAAACTCCTCTATATAGGACCACATACAACACATTCTTCATCAATCTGAAGACCTATTTCACCATACAAAGTGTGCACATAAGCATGAAATGGTTCTATACAGAACCTGTGGTTCTAAACAGAATCACTGCCTTTAAAGAACCCTTAAACAGCCCTATTTTTAAGTGTTCAGTGTCAAAAACCACACTAGCAAGGCTGGCTTTAGATTACTTAGATGACTTGCTTTATTTACATCTTAACGACAGAATTATGCTGAAGGTAAAGTGAAAAACTCTTAAGTCTAACAGGACACACACGAACAGCAGCACATTATGTACTCAGTAGTTTATTGAGCAGACGTAGACTGTTGTTCAGACGAATGACTAACAACCAGGAAAGATTTAAAGTCGTCTTACCGGTGGCTGTTCGACAGGAAAACGACAAATCAAGTTTACTGTTATCCTCCTGGCGACAGAAACAGTTTATACACCTTTCTCTCCAACGACGTGGACCGACGGCACGTAGATGAATCAGTTCTTGAACCAGTTCTTTAATCGGTCGAACCGACTCCCCACTCAGTTCATACCCGCAGTCTAACGACGTCTGATTTCGAATAACTTTTCACAGTTTAACTAGATAAAAATCACAACATAAAACATTAAACATTAATAACAACCCGTTCAAATGTAATAACGTCTTCCCTCTGCATATAGCTCTGAATCAAATACCACGAGGCTGGATTTTAATTCTTACTCGCCGGCTTCTTACCGAATTTTCCCGTTCCACCTTAAATGGTGCAGCGGTAACAGTCCGGCGCCTCTGGCTTTAGGCACAGCAACGTAACTGCAGCACTATTTAATCCGTTTATTTTCAAGGAAAGAGTCGGTTTGAACTGAAGAATAACTGTTTCGTCGTCGTCCCGCCAGAATTTCATAGTTCCTCCTCTGCCTCGCCTGCAGGCTCGCGAAATCTGTGTGGCGTTCCCTGCTGGTTCGGAGAGGATTTGAAGAGAAAATCATAGAAATCAAAGTTCACCCATTTTGCTGTACAGTACTGCGTGTGCTGCTTTGGAAGGATCTCTACTGCTTTTAGCGTCTTAAGGTCCATGTTCATGACATATAGTGCAAACAGAGCCCTACCCTAACTTCCAGCAAACGTGAAACAGTGGCTTCAGGTGTGGAGGAGCCAATAGCTGAGATAGAGTGACCACACCGTCTGGGTGGCCCTCCAAAATGGGTTTAGAACCACTGGATCACTGCACTTTAACGATGAAAGCAAAAACAACAACAACAAAAAGAAAAACAGATATGTCAGGTAATATAAATTAAGATGTAAACATGATACATTTAAAAAACGGCACTTGAGCCGTTGACAACAGCACCGCAAGAGCAAACAGATCTGTGTAGCTAACAGATCCTATAGGAAAAAAAAGAAGAGAAGGAACAGATGATGCCCAGAGGTGGACAGTAACTAAGTAAATGTAATGTGTTACTGTACTTAAGTAGTTTTTTCATGTATCTGTACTTTAGTGAAGTATTTCCATTTGGGGCGACTTTTTTCTTTCACTCCACTACATTTCAAAGTCAAATATTTAACTTTTTACTCCACTACATTTTGAGAAGTCTGTCATTCCTTTTGGTTTCTGTGTGTATAAAAACGTAACATGTCAAAGTGAAAGAAGTGTGAAGCAACAACACTAATCAGGGCACAGAGGTCACTTTGTTTTGAGCTTGTTTTGACCTGTTGGTCATACCGACCCAGTGCAGCACACGGGTCAATGTCAGCGCAGCAGCATAACATTTTGGGAGAGTCTGTTCAACGTAAATGATGAACTAACCTAACTTTGTGTAAATAGACCACAATATAGAAATATGTTCACATATGCAGTCGTGATTGACTTGTCTTTTTTTCTAAATTCATAAAAACACTTTTATAGTATGTTTTATAGTAAATTAGTTTTTGCTAGTTTGTTTATGAACAGAGACCTCATTTGTGAATCTGAGTTTAAAGCAAGTTTTTATGAAACTTAAACTTGTAACTAAGTTGCAAATAGATCTTAGCTTTTAACAAACAAGCAAAGTTTCAGTTTATTTTAGAGCCACACGGTTCTACCAAATGGAAATGTTTGCCTTCTGTGTTTTGTGCTTATGATCATTTTAATAGACGTCAGCATCACTAACTAATAACATTCTATTAAAAGACTGGTTTACTTTTACTTTTGATACTTAAGTACATTTGAAGGCAAATACCTTTGTACTTTTACTCAAGTTGAGGTCTAGAGTAAGGACTTCTACTTTTACTGGAGTAATATTTTATCTTGGGTATCTCTACTTTAACTCAAGTACATGATTTGTGTACTTCATCCACCTCTGATGATGCCAGATTTATCTACAAGTATTGTTTAGTAATGTAATAATAATATATGCTTCAATAGTCTTCCAATTTTGTCATTATTCAAAATAGTGTAACTTTGATTAAAAAAAATCATTTTTAAAAAGATAGAAAAAAATGGCTAGGAGCCAGACAAGGGATCTGGCAATATCTGGCATGTTATCATTTTTGTGATCAAATTCATCACAGTACACTTTTATGGATATATTATAGGCATCATAAGGACATCTACAGAACTGAATAACTGCATGTATCATAAAAACACAGACTTAGACCAATTACAGAGAGCCTGTAAACAAACAGTAAACAATACAGTTACTGAATAAACGGAGGAGTAACTGTAACTGATGGCATGTTATTCTCCTCTCCTGTATATTGTTAACTCTTTATTACATGTTACATATCATTTCTTTAAGTCTTTAACTACACTATAAAAGATATTCTTTATACATAGCTGGTATTTTTAGTCTGATTACATCCTTTCCTGTCGCAGTGTGTGTTTCTTTTTTCAGACTCACTTACATCACATGGTGAGGCCTGACTTCAGAAGCTCTATCAAAGTTTGTATACAGTAATTATACAATTATAAGCAATTGCATATTTCTTCACAACTACTTAAAAAAAGATTGAAACATAGTCTGTTAAGGATTACCATTTATTTTTTAGAAAGGAAATCACTTTATATGCTGTCTGTTTTATATAAAATTATAAAATATAATTGTTGCCACCTGGCAACCGTATGCACATATACAATATTATGTAATTATTTTCATATTTTATTTTTAAAACGCATGCATAAAGGACCAATATGCACATTTCTTTCATGCTTTAATGATGAACGTGTCTGTGCTTTATGGCAGTGTGTTAGTTTACTCCAATTGTGTGCACTGCAGATTTCAGTTTAATTGTTAATTGCTTCAACATGGCAACAAATGTTCAGAGCATTTACCCTTAAAATATTTTTCCACATAAAAATACTATTAATTCTGTCATTCTGATTAAAAAAAAAAACATTTTTTTGCAATGTATATCTGATAATTCATGCAGAAAAAAGTACAGCAAAGATAAATTATTCATAATTCATTAAGCAGTCGTTAAGAGTGATCTGATGTAAAATGCTCTATTCTAGAGAAACATATACAGTCAGGATGGTCCACAGCGGTGGAAGCAGACCTTTTTCAACAGGATGATGACTGGGGCATTGTTTTATGATAGTTTTGAGGAAAACCTGGCCTAAAATCTGGGAAAGTGGCATGATGGAGAGCAGGGGCGTCGCCTGGGGTGGGCTTCCGGGGCTTCAGCCCCGAATGATTATCCAGTAGCCCCGAACCTTTTCGCTCAGCTGTACTATTAATGAGGAGGCCAATGCTGCTGTGAGAATAGGAAATCTCTTAACGCCAATCATAGTGCCGCTTCAAAGATAAAGTTCCGCCTTTCAGGAGAAACAGCCAATCAGCTTGCTGGTTTTGCGGGCGCGGAGGAGAGCCCACCCCCACCCCCGTGGGGGAGCGCACATGTGCTCTAGCCATTTTTGGCAGCAGGTTGCAGGTAGCTGACGGTGAAAGAAAATGGATATACGGCGTTTTTTCAAGGAGAAAGGTAACGGTAGTTAACTATGTAAACTGTGATGACATTGTTTGTGGAGCTATCTGATAGCTGGTTAAAAACACACGTCTCCGAATCAAAACACACAGATCAAACCCACCGTGTGCTTAATAAAATGCAGCTTGTCACTAGTCAGCTTCGGAATTAGTTAGCTAACAGACAACAGGAGAGGAGAGCAGAGCAGAGGACAGGAGAACAGAGACCTGGAGAGGAGAGGAGAGGAGAGAACAGGAGAGGAGATGAGAACAGACAACAGGAAAGGAGAGCAGAGGAGAAGAGAACAGACAACAGGAGAGGAGAGCAGAGAACAGGAGAGGAAAGAGGAGAGAACAGGAGAGGAGAACAGAGTAGAACTGGAGAGGAGAGGAGATGGGAGAAGACAATACAAGCAGTATGGAAAACAATGCCTAATAAACACATTATTAATAAAATACACATGTTTTTAGTACGAAGACTAGCAAAATAATGCCAGATGTAGTTTGTTTTAGCACAGTCTTTTGTATTTAAAATATTGTTTCCAGCTTTATTTTAAGCATGCTTTCCTGAATTACTATTTAACAGGGTAGAAGAGAGGGTGGAGAGGGAGGAAACGTGGAGAGACCTGAAATGAACTGAACTGATCAGGACTGGACTGATCTAAAGAAAGAACAGGTTAGGAGAAGAAAGACTGTGCAAAAACATACAGGATGGATAATAAGTAATTCTTAAAGAGTGTTAATTGTGTAGACCCCTTAGCACTAATAATTATTAATATTTCTTTCAATAATTTGTTTCAATGTGTCATAAAAGGTAAAAGAACAATTTAGAAACAAGTGAATTGTTTACATTATTACACAGTTGCATGAAATCCATTGTTTACATACTGTTTTGCATACTTTATTGAGGAATGGATTTACTGATGGAATATACCTGGTCCATGTCCTTTAGTAAAAGCTCACTATCTTTAGGTCACCAACAGTCATTCTGCAGAATTTGTGCACCCTTTGTTAAATTTTAAATCTGTTGAATAAAAAAATATAACTCCATATTATAGTGTTAAACATTATATATCAGGGTACGTATTGTAAAAAAAAAAAAAAAAAAAAAAAAAAAAAAAAATATATATATATATATATATATATATATATATATATATATATATATATATAATTAATTGGGCAGATCTTTACATACCCAGGCAATGCCCCTGATGGAGAGGTAGCCTACGTGAGTGGGTGTTATAAGGCAGAACCGTACCCAAACTTCCTTTTTGAGATTTATCCCTGTTTTATCATTAACAACATTACACATAAAACTTCAAAAGATGTGTGGCTTCACCGGCTGTTTAAGATGGTAAATATTTGTCTTACAGGCCTTGTGACCTCTGGTTCCTATCACCACCACTGTAAAGAAATCTCAGTCTGTATATATAATACAATCAACCGTATCACATCAAGCCACTCCGGATTACTTTTCTTACATGTCTTACATCTGAATGATGTAGACATTTTGAACCATGAGTGGATTTCCTCTTTAATGAAAGCCGGAGGCTGTGATTTTTCGCTATGACCCTTACCCACCCCGCGGAGTGGCTGGGTGGGGTTCGGCTAGCTGGCCACCTGGAGCTACACACAGGAAGCGAGCTCCCTGTTGTTAAACACACACGCATACGGGCATGAAGAGATTTCACCGAGTTTAAGTCGTCAGATCTTTCTTGGACTTGCAGAGACGTTCCGACTATAAAAGACTCTCACTATAAGAGTAACTGTAAGCTATAAGAAGTTCCTAGTCCAGAAGAAGCGTCCCTGCTCCAGCTGCAGCCAGGTAAGTTAAGTTAGCTTGGTTAACACTGTAAGAAAGCGCCGGGTGCCGCTCTGCTAAGCTAACTTAACGTTACAGCTAACCGCCTTCTTATTCAACATGGGTTATAACTAAGTAAGTAAGTAACCAACACGCAGCTTATTAACGTGAACTTGAGAAAATGAATTTTCCACGCCGACCGGCTGGTCAGGGAGGTGTTTCGTGGTTTATTTTCGGGGGAGGTTTGCGTCTGTGTTAATGCTGATGAAGAAGTGGCTTGTAAATCTAACAAATAAGAGAGAGGCAGGTTAGCTGGTGGCTAGCGTTAGCTCGCTGAGTAAGTTATTAGCTAACGGTAATACACAAAACACACAGTTGCTCAGAAACAAGCAGCTCGTCGGATAAACCGGAGAAATGGTACAATTTGTTGCTCGTCGAAAACCGTGTTGTTTAGGTTAACTAGGTGAAATGCAGCCGGACAAACGGACAGAACGCCGCGCTGTTTACACATCATTTCTTGTATGGGCTTCTGGTAACGTTAGTTCTGATAACGAGCTAAAGGCAAATATGACAAATATCCATGATCCATGAATGGAGCGGCAATTCAAACGACTTTGTAGCTTCACTTTTTTGTTGGTCGTCCACACACAGAGAGAGAGAGAGATAGAGAGATAGAGTTAGAGACAGAGACAGAGATGAACGTACACTTGTCCAGACCAAGACTGCATGAGTAGAGGCAAGTCAGAGACGCTCACGTTACAGCGGACTGTCTATGGGCGGCTGACGTGTTCTCACTATTATCGATATGACTAACACAGGGGCCCAACCTGGAAAAATTAAAATGACTAACACTTTTTGTCTGGGATGATTAAACGATGCCTCTTGGCTGAGTATTGACAAGCAAGTCTGAATGATTTAATTCTTTTCAGAATGATTTTTAGCAACCTTAAACGTAAGCAGTAGCAAAGTTCCCTTCACCGCAGCACTGTACACACTTAAAAAACGAAGGTTCTTAAGGGTTTCAGTTGACACTATGGTTCTGTCTAGAGCCACATTTTCTGTATAGAACCGTTTCTTGCTGAAATGGTTCTTCAGATCAATGGAGAATGTGCTGTATATAACATTGTAACAATAGCAGAACCCTGTTTGGTGCCCTGTAGAATCGTTTTTAATGAGATTCTATACAGAACCATATACAGCATAATCATCAAACTGAAGAACCATTTAAGCCTGAAATGGTTCAATATAGAGCATTAGATAGATCTACTGCCTTTACTAAATAACCTTTAAAGAACTGTTTTTGTTAATTGTGTGTGATTTGAAGATGTGTGTACTGTTACTGGACTAAATCTAATTGGATATTACCACAACACATTGACCAGCTTTGAGGCTTTTCCTCAAAGTTTTGTTGGTTTGGTTCACGGTTTGTGGATTCAGAGGTTAAAAGTAATACAAACCCTTTTTTTCTTCTAGGAATAAACAAAAAGTAAAAAATAAGTATTGGTAATGAGAAACAAATATGCGGACACATTGCAGTAATGAGAATCAGAGTTAAAAGAACCACAAAACTTGCTCTACCATGTCTACCACGAACCCCATCTACCCTTATCTGTCCATCAAAGTGTATCTCTGTTGTTTAACCACAGTAAGTGGAGTCTGCTGTCTCGTTGGCATTGGTGGTTTCTGCAGAGGTATTCTGAGTAACTGAATGGACTAGGATGTTTTATTTTTTGTAACCTGAATATGCTTTTATGCTAATAAGCTTTTCACCTTAATATTTTGAAATACAAGTCTTTGACCCAGTGGGCCCATCTTCACACACAAGGCTACGGACCGAGATTGTCCATTTGTGCATGCAGATGGTCGTAATTTCACAGAGAAAGCATTTAAGCAGTCCGTGTTGGCTGCTGCCGTGAGCACTGTGTCGTCCTGAAATACAACAGTTTAATATATTTGACTAGAGCTTTGTTTGTATTTAATTGACAGACAAACCGAAAGGGCTGGACGTTACTCTAACAAGTAGGTGATGATTCCAAGAGATGGAGGGGTCTGTCTTTACATCACCACTACTTAATCAGTGTGTGTAGACAAATACTCCATATTCGCCCCCACATTCTGCTGTTGGGTGTCCGCACACTGTTCTCTTTGGGGAACAATGATGAGTGGATTACTTTGTTTTGTGCATTCTCTTGGAAGCAGTGCAAATAAATAGCAACCGTATTTCGAAACTTATTAAAGCATGAAAAAGAGGTCATATTTTGTGCTGATCTGGCTCATAATGATAGCACTTTTTGCTGATCTCACACAAATTGGGTTATAAACCTAATGACAGATGTACTGTGTAGATTCCGAATCATGTATTAGTCAACCTGAAAGACCTTTTAAAGTATTATTACTGTTGTTTAGCGTAATTCAGTGATGAGATTTTTCCTTTTAGCTTATTTTTGTCAGGATTTTTACATATATGAACATCCTTTCCTCATTCCATCCTACACACTGAATCCTACACATTCAATGAACTGAATACGTTATTGAAGATAATCTTTTTTGAAGTAATATTTATATTCAATGTCATATTGTTAATTGTCATAATTTGGATCTCAAGTAGGTTATAAGTTGCTTTTTCACACGTGAGTAAAATATAAAAGGATACTTATCTCGGGTTCCTAGTGGCACAACTGGGTATTACATATAACCTGTAACCTGTTAAGTGATCCTCTTAGACTGAGCATGAAGACCGCAGTCTAAACATCATACATTATCTGGCTTTTTGTTCACTTTCCCCCTCTTTCCCCCACTTTCCATTTGTTATAACCTGGACTCTGTGCTTTATCAGAAGTTTGATCACTTCTCTGGTTTTGTGGAATGACAGTCAGAATTAGTTCCAGAGAATGAACAGTCCCACAACACGGATTATAAGCTGCTCCCACCATAGACTGCTAAGAGAAAGAGATAAACAGCAAAGCAGGCTGTTAACAGGATTTAAAAAAGGAATCCTCTTTTGGTGGCGAGTCTGGACTTGAGTGGGTGGGAAAGGCAGAGGTAAGGTAGATGACCCTACATCCCTGGCTAGGTTTTGATTCATTAAAGGGGAATTCCACCATTTTTCAACACTTCTGCATAATTCAGTTGTTGAGATGAAAAAATAGTCGTTTCAGGCGAAATAGTTAATTGTAGAGAAACTTACAGACTCAGATTTCTTTACAGTGGAGCTAATAGGAACCGGGTATCATCTCCAGCACACATCTTATTTACCATTCCATGATTAGCGAGGTTACATATGTCTACTGAGGTTTTATATGTAATTGTAAAATAGTGGTACATCTGAAAATGTGAAACTTTCTTTGCGTACTTTTTTGCCTCACAGCAACCTGCATGCAGTATCTCTCTTCGATGAATTTGTTTTAAAATGACATTTTAGGGCAGAACCTTAAATTATTGTAAATCACTCTCTCTGACATAAAGTTTCTGTAGTTCAAACGTCTGGTTTCCTATCACCACTACTGTTTATTTGCATGCAGTGTGTACTCATTTTGCCCCCCCGTGTATATTTGTGAACATAACACAGCACAGTTTAATAAAAGGTGGGTTGTAGTGTGTCATCTTTAATTTGACCAAGAAAATGTAATTAATTTAGTAAGAAACAGTGAAATTGTGAATGTCACACAAACCTCATTAGTTCAGTCGATATGTACAGGCATGGTGTCACACACTATCTGAAATATAGGAATTTAATTGCATTTGTCATAAAGAAAACCTCTTTATTGTTGAATATCAAAAATGAGTTATTCATCATCATCATCATTTCCTCCATTGAAAAAGAACAATTAACTCTTTTATAGCAATAGACTCAAGTCAGTTATGTTGTAACTAAAACCCTCCTTCCTTTCCCTCAGAATGGGGGCATACCAAGAAAAGAAGACGACATGTGGGACTGTTTGCATGAAATACCTTCTCTTTACTTTTAACTTCCTGTTCTGGGTAAGCCAGTCTAATTTGACTTGTATGATGTGTTTGTTTCCCCCTCCCATGTATGTTATTTAGAGACTGTAACAGGGTTGCATGTTACTTAACAGTTAATGTTATTTGCTTGAAACGACCTCTATAATGGAAATTTTGCCTCACTTTTTTAAAATAAGACTTTGATGTAGTTTGCTAACATTCAACATTGTTACTTTCAAAATGTAATGCAAACAGCACTTTTAGAATTTTTGTGATGTCATCATCAAATTTTGTGAAGCCATGTCCTTTTTGTCAAGTTTTAACAGTTTACAACAAGAAAAATATAAAAATAATATAACACACAATATCATTAATGCCAAGCACCATTCTTGTCCTGTGTGGCTGTCTTTATGACCTGAAACTTTAAAGGAATTTTTTGTTAATGAGATATCACTGTTAAAATAATGCTAATTTTGTATAGTGATATAAGCTCCATCATCGAGTATTTTTCAGATATGTTGGAAACCTCACATTTGGTTTACATATTTGCCTATAAAGCTCACAGCAGTTTAGCCCCACCCATTTTCTGTTGAAATTATAAGGAGTGCATGATATTGGTCATTTTAAACTCTTTAAATTCACCTCTTTTCTCAGCTGGCAGGAGGTGCTGTGATGGCTGTGGGGATATGGACAGTAGCAGCAAAGAGTGACTACATCAGCCTGCTGTCCTCCAGGATCTATGCTGTGTCTGCCTATATCCTCATTCTGGCAGGGGTTATTGTCATGGTCACAGGAGTTCTAGGTTGCTGTGCCACTTTCAAGGAGCAGAGACGACTTCTGAGAGTGGTGAGATGAAATATATGCATTTGAACATCTACTCACATGGCAGTGTCCTTCCAGCAGTGTGGCAGGATGGTACACCAGAGCTCTTCAAATCTGGGCTGTGAATCCAGTTTCCAGTTTTGAATTAGTAATCACTGTTAGGTAACTGACCGACTGGTGAAACTTACTGATTAATTGGCCACCTGCTGTCATACCTGCCAGTGAATGCAAAATGCAATACTAGAAAGGAGGAGGATTGAACTACTCCTGCTATATCCAAAGCACCTCTAGGCAAAGTATCCCTTTCAGGGCTGTCAAAATAAACTTTGATATTCAAATGTTTATCAAATCCTTTGAAACAATGCACATTCAGATGTTTTAAGTCTCTACTGTGGTTCCCAGTATGTTCCAGGCCACTTGGCGTTTTCACAAACAACAGCTACAAAAGTGCAGAAAACATGACATTGCTGACCTTAAACAAACAAAACAAATGAAATGTTTGGGGATATTTACAAATATCCAACTTCATTTTAACACCTTGGTCTTTCTGAAGGAAACAATGTACTGAATAGTGCTAATGGGTAGAAATATCTCACACAAGATAACTGAACAATTAGCTTTAGATGGCTCTTTTTATGACAGGCCGTCACTCCAAATCTCCATTGCATTGTGTGATATGTACAACCCCAGTTCCAATGAAGTTGGGACGTTGTGTAAAACATAAATAAAAACAATACAATGATTTGCAAATCCTTTTCAACCTATATTCAATTGAATACACTACAAACACAAGACATTTAATGTTCAAAGGGTTAAACTTTATTGTTTTTGGCAAATATTCACTAATTTTGAATTTGATGCCTGCAATACGTTCCAAAGAAGTTGGGGCAGGGGCGTGTTTACCACTGTGTTACATCACCTTTCCTTTTAACAACACTCAATAAGCGTTTGGGAACTGAGGACACGAATTGTTGAAGCTTTGTAGGTGGAATTCTTTCCCATTCCTGCTTGATGTACAACTTCAGTTGCTCAACAGTCCGGGGTCTCTGTTGTCATGTTTTGTGCTTCATAATGCGCAACACATTTTCAATGGGAGACAGGTCTGGACTGCAGGCAGGCCAGTCTAGTACCTGCACTATGAAGCCACGCTGTTGTAACACGTGCAGAATGTGGCTTGGCATTGTCTTGCAGGGAAGTCCCTGAAAAAGACGTTGCTTGGATGGCAGCAGATGTTGCTCCAAAACCTGTATGTACTGTATGTCCTGAGCCCATGTGGTAATATCCGTTACAGAATGATGTCAGTTTTTAATGCAGTGCCGCCTGAGGGATCGAAAGTCACGGGCATTCAGTCTTGGTTTTCTGCCTTGCTGCATACTTGCAGAGATTTCTCCAGATTCTCTGAATCTTTTGATGATATTATGGACTGTAGATGATGAAATCCCTAAATTCCTTGCAATTGCACGTTAAGAAACGTTGTTCTTAAACTGTTGGACTATTTGCTCACGCAGGTACTCACAAAGTGGTGAACCTCGCCCCATCCTTGTTTGGGAACGCCTGAGCCTTTCAGGGATGCTCCCTTTATACGCAATCATGACACCTGTTTCCAATTAACCTGTTCACCTGTGGAATGTTCCAAACAGGTGTTTTTTGAGCATTCCTCACCTTTCCCAGTCTTTTGTTGCCCCTGTCCCAACTTCTTTGGAACGTGTTGCAGGCATCAAATTCAAAATGAGTGAATATTTGCAAAAAACAATAAAGTTTAACCCTTTGAACATTAAATATCTTGTCTTTTTAGTGTATTCAGTTGAATATAGGCTGAAAAGGATTTGCAAATCATCGTATTCTGTTTTTATTTATGTTCACATCGTCCCAACTTCATTGGAATTGGTGTAATATAATCATGTAATATTTAAGTTAGTCCTGGAAGCTGCTAGTTTGGCTAAACGGCTAAGCAGCTACACCACTACTGCAGCCTCCTGCACCAGTGGCTACAGACTTTTACTTTTACTACAACTGGTGTACCAGTGGCTGTATAACACACTTGCGTAATGCATGCTAAGTATTGTAATATGATAAATAATATATTAAATGCCTGTTTTGAGCTTTAACATCCTCTTGGTTATCACTAGCCATTGACCAATATATCCTACTCCAACTGCTTTCATGATTCTAATTATCACTTTCAAAAGATTCACGCACACTGATGGAAATCTCTTTCCTGTCTGCTTGCGGTGTATATTGCATAAAAGCAGTTCTGTTAATAAAATGTAGAATAGGCAATACCTGATGGAAGATGGAGGAATGTGTTCATTTTTTCTGGGTTACTCCCCTGAAATTAGAGCAGTCCACAGCACAAGGACCCTTTGTTTTTGTGCAGAGACCGCTGCATATTTGTGTGCCATGTTGAAAGACTAGGCAGAATTGGAAGGTGAGATGAGAAAGGGGTGGGCACAGTGTGAATCTGCAGAAGAACGAGGATGAATAGATAAACTGAGTGCAGAAAAAATGCAAAATATGTATGCATCAGGTTTTAAATGTGGATGTGTAGCTTTTGTGTGGACATTATGATGATGTTTTATCATTATAGTGATAAATTACATCAAAGTACTTTTCTGAGTATATTGTAGATATTGTCAATACGAAAAGAACACTGACCAACTGCATGTTTCATTACAAACTTCACTGAGTGCTGAGCAGTACATAAACGTTGAAAAAATAACCATTGTATTCATAGTTTGATTTTAGTTTTATTTATTTTTTATTATTTAGTGCAGAAGCATGTCAGACACTGCAGTAATACAGCATTTCAATATGATATTGTAATCACAATACACAATCACATCATCCTAATGATTGAAAAATCAGAGATGTTTTTTCACATTTTACTCTTTTCTGGTGTTTTAATTTTAATACTATAAAGTAAGGAGAGCTGTGCACTCACAACAATTGGCTCACGAGCTGCTGAATGCTATTGTTGTGTTGGCTACAATTCAAAACATTTGCATGAATTAGGACATTTCATGTAAATCCTAAACAACGTACTGATAAGCATGCGCTTGATTTTATGCACTGAAGCTGATTTATTATTTGTGCTCAGATCTGTACTTGTTTCATGAATAAGATGCAGTGTGGTTTGTATGTCATTAAAGGCAGACAGTTCTGGCCTTTTTTTTACTTTGTTGATTAAGGGCCACTGAAACAGTTCTATTTATGAACTTTTATCTATACTTTTTAGAATCATATTTAGCATTTGAACAAAATATTAAAATCTAATAGAATCTTAACATAGGGTTTGAAAATTGCATTGAACCTGAACATATGTGCACCGTTACCCACCTGTAAGCTGTGTGCATGATGCGCACATTAACATTTGATCACAAGGCACGTATTTAGGCGCTCCTTTTTGTGCTGTATTTATAAATATATCTGTATCGTATTAAATTGAATTCTTCATTTTCTATACTGTTACATCTCTATTCTGTATTAATACATATGCATTATGTTTGTTGTTAAAATAGGCATGGCTTTTTGGATGCTTTTCTTTTGGTGGGTTGAGGTTTTTCTGTAAGTGAGCTGGCAGAGCAGGGAGGGAAGTGCAAAAGAGCAGGTCCAGGCAGGCTCAAGTATGTGTTCCCCCATCCCTGCATAGATGATTTGCCTAGCTCAAACACATCAGCTTGCTTTTCAGACAGAGGGAGAGAAATTAGTGCACTGTTGAGTCCTGTGGTTTACACCAGTGAAGACTTGACGCAGTGTGCTAGTTACTAAACAGCTAAAGTTAATTATGTGGAAGTATATGTTTGTTCTAATGGTTGTTCAGCCTTACTCATGAAACATCAAGCCTTAAAATGCAAGTAAAATTGCTCATTAAAGCATATAAAATGATTACCACTTCTTTGCTAAATCAGTTGAACTGATATTCATAATGAATCTCAGCCTTCCATAAATCTTCAAAACTTACTTTTGGATTATAAACAGCTTTTGTACTATAAAGGCAGGCTTTGTTAAAAACAAATGGTTCAAATAGTGTTTGGTGATCTATGGGTGGTCTGTGATATTAATAGATAACAGAAAATATATTCAGTACATGCGATCATGTATAATAGCTGCATTCCTGTTGGCAGTATAAATACACTATGTACATATCCTAAGCTAGGATAAACTCTTAATGTCAGGATTTTTGGGACAGTTAAAACTAAATATTCTGAGCCTTATATGAGGACCATTCTTTTGTTCTGCAAGTGCACTGATTACACAAACTTGTAATGGGTAACTCAGATCAGATGACTTAGGGTGGTGGATTTCCTCAGACTGAAATGCCTCTCCATTCCTTAACACCTTATATGGACACAGCCCACCAGCTGGCCCAAAGTTTTATTACACACTTTTGTAACCTAAGAATAGTTCCACCAATTTGACGTGAAGTCCCTGTAGTTACTGAATAATAAGCCTTGGATTTTAAGCGGTTACATGATTTTTCTACAGGTATTTACTATATTTTCTGTCTACAAAATAACAGGCTTTGTTTATTTACAGGTGTTTCCCTATTGAAAACACTTGTCACATTGCCTGAAAGTCAAAGCATTGAAGTTAGCAATTATGTCTTATGACAAGCTGAAAAGTTTGCATCCTCTTAGACTGATTGACGAAACTATTTCAGGAAAGCAAGCTGACTTTTACATATTTTATGTGATCAATAAAGAGTGAATTAAAAAAAGGATCAGAAAAGCAACTTTCAGAACACCTAAAACAGATAATTGTGACCTTTCACGGAGCTGCTGAAGGGTAAAAGATAGGTAGGTAGAAGGTACCATTACCAACAGAGTAAAGACATTGATCAAGCAATGGAAGAAGCACAGACACAAGGATGTTTTCAAGGACCATGAAAAAAAACTGCAAAGAATTGTTGGATACATTTGCAGAAAACCAAAACAAACACTGGAAAACCTCAAAAAAGTCCACATTGCTATCGTCAAGGGCACCCAGTCTTCAGACTTCAGAATAAAGTCTGTGCATTGATCTGATACAGACACTGCATGACAGACTGATACAGAAATGATGCACGAGGAAAGGGTGGACAAAGATTACAGCTGAGAGGATAGAAAAGCTTAGTTGGTACCCAAGGTTGGAGTTTGAAGGGAATTTTCACTGAAAATTGTACAAAAATTCACACATTCAGAAAGGAGTATGCAAACTTGTAGGGAAATATTTTTTATTTCTTTGTCATTCAATAATAGAAATTCTTCTTCTTTTTTTTTGGTTCTTGGCCCTTTTTTTGAGTTGTTAAAATGAAGAAACTATTTAAGAAATAACTTAAACCTTAAATGTTTAAATATTTCCTTGTCATTGTTTGTCCAATGTCAAAGAAAGGGGGTGCATTCACAGCCAGCTGTATTGTATGTCTGTCTTATGCAACTAATACAGATAATGAGAACTAATACTGAGAAACAACTAATAATGAGAAATAATGAAAAAGGTTTTTGTAAAAAATGTAGATACTCTGCTCTGCTTGGAGCTCTGAACCTGATATTCCTCTATATGATAGAATATTTGGAAAATTTCAGTTGAACATTAGTGTTTTTATTCACGTTTTGTGCCAATACACTTTTTCTTTTTGCGCACTCTTTCAGTATTTTGTCCTCCTGCTGTGTATTTTTCTGCTGGAGATCCTGGCTGGTGTCTTGGCCTATATCTACTATCAGCAGGTAATATTTGCTCTGCTGTTTAAAAAAAGCAGCAGGTGCTTGCTTTTCTGTCTTTGTGCTGCCGCGCCCATTTTCATCTCTCTTTAATCTCACCATGTTGACTGATGATATCTGTTCAGGGTTAAAATAAATTGTTTTAGTTACGAGTCTTTCCTGCTTTGCTGCTATGGCATTAGGCTTATATGCTAGTGCTTGTAGCCTCTGTCTTTTTGTTGTGTTTGTTATGACTGAACATGGTGTAAACTTCACATCTGTTCCAGCTGAACGAGGAGTTGAAGAATAATCTGAAAGAGACTATGGTGCAGAAGTATCGCCAGGCTGACCAGGACCATGTCACCAAGGCTGTGGATAAATTACAGCAAGAGGTAAAAACTTTGTGTTTTTAATGTGCAGTTCGTGAACATGAGCCATGTGTGTTTGTGTAAATGGAATAGCCAAAAATTAGCTGTAATTCTTTTAGGATTTTTTGTATATATTTCTTGCTCTCACTTTGCCTCTTTCTCTCTGTCAGTTTAAGTGCTGTGGCAGTAAGAACTCCTCAGACTGGACAGAGAGTGTTTGGATCCACTCTGGAGATGCCCAAGGAAGGACAGTTCCAGACAGCTGCTGTAAGACCCAAACAGAACTCTGTGGCAAAAGAGATCACCCATCTAACATTTACAAAGTAGAGGTGAGTGTTTCACAGCCTGGTGTGATGAATACAGGACATTGCATGCCTTATCAGTTTAAAGCTTTATCAGTTGTGTACACCCTTAAAAACCAAAATACCAGATGAAACTGAAAATGGTTCTTTTTGTTCCCTAAATATTTCAATTAAAGATTATTTTGAAAGAACCACTTTTAAGTGAGACTTCAGTGTAAAGTAGCTTTTTAAAGTTTAAAGAGTCAAGAAGAATCTTTCAAGGACTTTTATTTATGAGTATATTAAGACTTTGGCAATGTAATATTTAAGGTTTAATATTAAACATTTTTTGGGATAGAAACCTGTCAGTTTGTCTAGGAATATCTGCATGAGATTAAAAGTGTACTGTCTTTACAGTAAAACTGTGCATGTCATTGAGGCTTTGTCCAGTAGGGGTCAGCAGCAGAGCTTGTAAGCCACTTGTAGACTGGAGCTACAAGCTTGCTGGTGATTTATCTCAATTCAGTTGTCCATTTTTCTTTTTCTTACTGATCACTACCCTGTTGGTGACAATGCATTTATGTGTGGTTGTGTAGTTTTGTGGAGAGGATTTATTGTGGGAAAAGGAGGAACATTTGGTTTTACTCTCTGATTTCTTAACAGGGTGGCTGCATCACTAAGCTGGAGATGTTCATTATGGAACACCTAAAGATTATAGGTGCTGTGGGTGTGGGAATTGCCTCTGTGCAGGTGAGACATGCAGACATTTTTCACTGTTTCTGATGTCTTCTCTTAAGGCATCTCTGAAAACATTGTGACATGGCATAATACTGAGAAGTCCACACTTCATTTATTTAATTCCCATTCAAAATGGCTATTAAATACAAGTTATTCATATTTTAGGAGAGATTTCTGTGGAGACTGGATACAAGATAAACCACTTGATTAAGGAAGGAGAAAATCAATGGAATATGTGGGAGGGGAAAAAACAGGAGTTTTCAAAACTGGAGCTTTTTATTTAAGGATATAGAGAAAATGGAACCTGTAACAGCGGTGCTAGACCTAATAGACCTCCAAAACTATAACCATCAGGTCAACAGTACTTAAAGCTTTTCATCTTTGAGAACAAAATCAAGCTCCACTGTTGCTTCAGATCAGAAAAAAATCCACAGCTGTTTCTGCCTACCTGTCCACTAGAGGTGGGTTATATCATGATATTTTATCGCTATCATGATAACTTCTGTCATGCTTTTCTGAGCATTTTGTGGCTGCATCAGCACTGAAAGAGCACACACCAAGTGCATGTATCACCAAAAAGAGAAGATAGTCATGTTTAACTGTATTTAGTGTAGCACAGCATGTAAAATCAACAACTTTGATCATGAGCAGAAAACCATCCCTGCAAAGTTCTTTGGAATCCTGAAAGTATCCTGAAAGGAGAACACATTAAATTTTGAAGAAAAAAAAGAAAAACCATCAATTAAATTGAGTTGCTTTTAATAGCCATTTTGGCTGTAAATAAAATATAGTAAGGATGGTCTCATATTGCTGTATATTTCCATAAAGCCTGCACCTCCTAGGGAACTTTTCTACCCCCCAAACCTATAACCCACTTTCTTTTTCCCTTTCAGATCATTGGCATGATTTTCACATGCTGTCTCTACAGGAGTCTGAAATCAGAGCCATATTGAATTGTCAGCGTTGAGCTGTAGCCTCAGAAGCCTCAAACCTGACATTACTTCAAGCCATTTCCAGAAGGGGCTATTAAGAGATTGTGGTGAGGACAGAGGCTGGTACTGATGATCCATTGTGTCTCTATTGTCTATACTTATCGTATCAAGTTGGGAACAAATGTGCCTATTATGAAGTGAATTGTTATGCGCTAGGAACCTCTTGGAGTAGAGAATGAATGCACTTGAAATTCTTTTAATTGCCTTTAATAACAGCCTTTGCCTCAGTGGTTCTCTTAGTAACCAATATTTAATCTAGAAATGTACTGCATTCTGTAGCATGTACCACATACTGTAGCTCATTTGACTGCCTTTTTGAACAACTCCAGATGACTTATTTGGGGTTATGACTGATGCATATTTTATATATGATGCCATTCTTTTATTGTTTTGTATTATTTTTATTTTTTTATTCCAGATTGTTTTTTTTTTGTATTTCCAGATACAAATTAAATGCAGTCCTCAGCTAAAGTGACAGTGTGTTGTAGTCCAAGATCAAGCTTATCTAGTTTTCCTGTTTTCATTTCCTGTTAAATCAAGAATTAACAAGTCTCCCCTATGATGATATTTAGTTTAGAAGAGTAAGGTTATAAGGTAAATTAAATTAGCTTTAAGTCACTGCTTTGTTCTGCCTGTCTGTCTTTTCATTACAGTAATAACATTAAAAATACAACCATTTTATGGCCTTTTTTGTGTTGCTATCAAAAATGAACTATTTCCAACGTTAAAAATGCTTAGAAATAGCCTTGGGACAGTTCTATCATTTTTTTAAAAAGTCTTCAACTCCTTGAGACCACTGGTTCCAAAACGAACTTCGTCATATTCTTCATTTACATTTGTATTTCATAAGCTGCGTTCAAAAGGTCGGGTCAAATGAGAGCTGGAACTGTCTTCTTTCCAGTCAAATTGAAAGGTAATGTAATTTTAAACCCTTATAATAAAAGAAGCTGAACTTTATTGAAGTTTATTGTCAACTGAAAGTCTACATTTTTCCACAAATCTAGACTGTACACTCTAAAAAGATGGCATCTCTGCAGTGATCTACTCTGCAAAAATTTACGTTTATTTCATGCAGTTACGGAATATTTTGCCATAAGATTTGGTCAAGTAAATTTAGATGGGAAAAACTAAATTATTGTGTTATGGAGGTTTTACCATATTCAAAAATATTCAGGTCCAACTGCACAATCGCAGGTTTAACCATCTTTTTGTAAATACTAATAAACTAAAGTGTTGGGACACTAATCCACATGCGCACCCATGCCATGTGCAAGCCAGAGATTACCAGTGATGCTTTTGGAAAGCCAACGGCCCAGCACATTTTAGTCAAGCTACCTATTACGTTTCCAGTTTTAACAAGCCCTCATCTACTTGTTGCCATTCATTTCCCCTCATGGGAATGCACAACGTTATCTTAAGGCACATGTCAGGCTCTAGTCCTTAAGGGCCAAAATACTGCAGCCTTCAGCACACTGCCTCATTAAACACACTTGATTGAGCTCCTCAGCGAATTAGCAAGGCCTTCATGAACTGCATTCGGAGCATTAGATAAATGCTAATCTCCGCAGCACTTTGGCCTGGAAGGTCCCCAGTTTGACATGCCTGTCTTAAGGGCTGCTCCAGTAGTACATTATCTTTAGTGAAATTTATTAATGAGCCCCCACAGGAATGAGGGATTGATTGATTGAGCAGAAGAACTTGGCCAGAAATCAATGTGAGCTGACACACCTAAAAAAAGGCTGACAGAGCTGTTTATGGCAGTAAACATCTTAAAAATGCTTAATATTTTAAAACTATAACATTTGATTTGCTAGGCTTCAGGTTTCAAAGTGCTCCATCTGTTACACATGACCGCCATTACCACCGTATCACTTTACTCTGCTAGCATGTTAGTTAGCAAGTTAGCTAAAGGCTACACAACCCAACAACAAGAACAAAGAATAAAGGCAAAACACCAAGGTTTTACGACAAAGCTTATAGCCTGACACACATCTCAATTTAACACTTTTTAACATCGCTTACTTTGGCTCACCACTCAGATGTACGTTACACAAGTGGCCACTCGAGGGGAAGACAGTAGGAGTAGGCCCTTGTCACAAGAAATGGAGGGGTGCCAGCTCTGGTTAAAACAAGCTCCGCTGTTGCCTCACGAGCAGTTCTTAATCTCAGAAATACAGGTTAATAACATTGCATAATGACGTGTCACCTCATAGTAATTTATTCATAATAACGTATCACTTCAGCTTACCACATAAAGGTGTGTCATGTGGACTCACAGTTGCCAAGATTGAAATTTGAAGATGTGTCTAGAAATGTACACCAAACACACATCCAACCTGAAAGGATATGAATGCTTAGTGTTAAAATTCAGGGCTAGAAGCGTACAGTAACTCAGCTAATGTCTACAGAGTGGTAAATCGATGGATAGGTGAAAATAACAGAACCAAACCACTTGATTAGCCATGTACGCTGGAAATGTTGAACAGCTCATTAACAATAAACTACTTAGCAAAAAGCTAACTGTGCATGAATGCCGGGTCGTCAGGGTTCGTAGCATCACTGTAGGTGGTTTCCACCCCAGCTCCTGTGGACGAACATCTGCTCTCCTCTACACTCGCCATCTCGGATGCTGACAGTTTTTGAGGAAGAGCATGAACTATTTCTCTGAAAGCGGCTGCAGCAGCAACTTTAAAGCAGGAACTGTATTTAGTATAACTTTAGCTGTGGTGAAATGCTGACACAGACGTTCTTTTCCTCCATAGGACGACGTTTATTCCTTTGCTAAAAGATCAAACCCGTCTTTCTTCCGCTCACGGTCAGCGGACAAAGCACTGAAACTGAGAGGCTGTTTTTGTCTCATATGTCTCAGTGTGTGCTGATGTCGTAGTATAGGCTCAAAAATATAAATGAAAACGCAGACGTACTTCGCTGTGCTTTAAGCTTTAGCTCAGCTATAGCCGTTATCCTCCCCTCTCCGACAGGAAAATTCTCCTCAAACGTTGAATCGTTTTGCAGAAAATGTCTCTCAATGGACTCTGGAGTCTTTTACGAGGCTGAAGTAGCTTCTCATTCTCCAGCATCTTGTTTGAATTTTCCCGTTCCGCCTCAAATACTACCTGAGGTGGCAGAAAGTAAACGCGGCACCATTTAAGGTGGAACGGGAGGATTCGTAAGAGAAGCAGACATCTTCACAACTTTTTAGTGTTTTACAGTCTGTCATTGCAGATGCAACGTATCAGGAAACAAACTGCGCTTCTTATAAATCCCCTTTAGTTTCACTATAAGTCCCCCTTATTTCACTGTAACTGCACATTTTATCACCGATTAATGGCAGCAGCATCTAACGTGCTCCAGACAAGAGCAGTGAATGACAGCCTTGTAGTTCACTTGCCACACCACTTCCATTTGTTTTTTTAAAACGACATATTGCAAATTCATTATGGGCTGTTACACATAAAAAGATAAGAAATGAAAAAGAAATCCTGCATAGCAAAAAAGATGCATCTATAATCGTTCTATAATCACATCGCAGCCCTCTGAATCGTAATGTAATTGAATTGTGAGGTGCCAAGAGATTTCCACCCCTACAACATGTAATCTGAGATCTGCAGATACTGACCTTTTGCAATTACTTACTGCAAAATCGTTACTCGTTCTGTTTTTCCTCGTCCTCATTCTAAACTGTGGAACTCAATTCCACCTTTTATTAGTAAGTCCAGCTCAGTGCTCACTTTTAAGAAACACCTAAATACATATCTCTTTAATTTAGCATTTAATTATAACTCCACGTTCGGTATACGTTGTCTGTGATAAAGATTTCAGGGCTGTTAGAACATGACCTCAAGCTGTCATCTAAAAAAAAAGAAAAAAAGCAACATGCAATAAAATAATGGCCTAATTAAAGTACTGAATACTGACATGAATGAAAGAATCATTGTATATTTTTTTGAGTATCTCTTGACTGTTTTGACTGGAAATGAAATAAATTAAGGGGCGGTGTGAGATTTTTCCACAGTACTGTGCTCATTCTGTAACTTCAAGAAGTCTTGAAGGTCAAATTAAAGTTGCACAATTCCTGCATATAATTTCCTTGGAGTTTAGCATAATGGCTTTGTTTTGCATGTGTTTTAAATTCACACTTGAACTGGACTGTAAAGGTTGTGAGGTGACTTAGCAGGAGACTTATGTAGAGATTCACTGAGCACAGACACAGCAGCAAAGAGATGAAAAGTCCTTTTGTTACTACTCTCCTTGTTGTCCTTTGCGGAGTTACTGCAGGACTGGTAAGGGAACATATTTTCATAAATATAGAAAAGAAGTGGCAGGATGCTCTGAATTATTGCCATTGGCACTACAGCGATCTTTCTTCAATTAGTTCTGAAGAGGAGAATGAGATTGTTAAAAAGGCTGCAGGAGATCACCTCCCTGAGAGTTGGATTGGACTGTACAAAAGCTTGATAAGCCCACTGACCTTTCTGTGGTCGGACAGACAGCTATATTTATTCGAGAAATGGAAAAACAACGAGCCTAGTGATATTACAGAAAAATGTGTTCAGATAGAGGACGATGGCTGGAACGACAGAGATTGTGAGAAGGAAAATCCATTCTTTTGTGAGAGGATCCTGGTCTTGGTGAAGGAGACTAAGACATGGGAGGAAGCTTATGAGTACTGCAGGGCTCACTACACCGGCCTGGCCTTCCTGAGCTCTGAAACACAGCTGAATTTGGCTAAAAAGGAGACCAATGGAACTCAAACAGTCAGTGTGTGGACAGGCCTGCGGTTCCTGGCTGGAGAATGGCTGTGGGTGAATGGGGAGCCGCTGGGGAGCCTGGTCTCACTGCCCTCATGCCCAGCAGGACCCTACCGCTGTGGAGCTCAAAACTCCAAGATGGACATTTGGGAGAACAGAGACTGTGAGGAGAAGCTCAATTTCCTCTGCTACTGAAGGTCAGTAATAGAGCGCTAAACATTAATGTGAAATCCCTGAAGAGCAATAGATAATATAATGCACATATATATCTCATCTATTGTGGTGGCTTATTTCAATTTCATTCCACGTCAAGTTGTGCAGCACTGCCTTTCTGCTGTTCATATGCCTATAGGTTGCCAGAATGTAACTGCTGCACCATTTCAGATGGAATGTAATATTCAAATAAGAAGCTACCAGATAAGAAGCCAACTTTAGCCAATGCATTACATGCTTCATGCAGTTACACTCAAATACACAAAACTTACTCATTGTTCTTATAGAGATATTGTTCCACAGTTATTATCAGGGCTCTTGTCTATACTGTATACTGAATACTGTACAGAATACTGTAGGGGTATGACCTTGTATTGCCCTGAGTTTACTGCCCAGTCAGAGAGGCCAAATAGCGTTGATGGCTGTGTTGTAAAAAACAAAGATGTAATATGTGAACATTAATAAATGCTTTCTTTCTCTGAGCAGATTCCTTATGACCGATCTGAGCATCTCCTGGAAGAAAAGGATAAGCAGGGCATCTTTGTAATTGTTTTAACATCACAGTACAACAATGGATCCTGACTTAGATATGTAGTATGTTTAGCTTACTCCTGACTTAGATATGTAGTATGTTTAGCTTACTCCTGACTTAGATATGTAGTATGTTTAGCTTACTCCTGTCTTAGATATGCATGTAACGTGGAGCGATGTGGCGGATGCATATGCGGAGATAAGCAAGATTTATTAAGGGCACATCCAGGTTCATGGTCAAGACGGTCCAGGTTCAAAAAGCTAACACGGAGAGATTGGGGTTCAGACATGACAAACAGCAGAATGCAACAGAACCAACAACACAGCAGATAACAAGCAAAGCAAACAACAGAGAGCTATACAATCAAACGTAGACCAGCAAAGCCAAGGGGCAAACACAGGGCTTAAATACACATGGAAAACGAGGGACAGGTGGAAAACAGGTAGAGACAATCAGGGCGGAGTCATGAAATGAGGGGGCTAAACCAAAACATGAACACATGGACAGTAGTAGACAATGTAGTGTGTTTAGTTTGCTTTATTAATGTTTCAATTGATTTGGAATCACTGGTCTGCTATTGCTTTGCAAACACTAAAATAGATAATAAAGTTATATCCAGAACACTTCATATTTTAAAAGTGACCATACCTTAAGTATGTGCTCCATATTATCAGTAACCAAAATAATGTACTCACATATTATTCCCAAATTATTTGAAACAAAATAAATAAATCATCCTCTCTGATGTATAGGTTATCAAAATTGTTTTCTTTAAAGAATATACATACTATATATGTAATAATTGTCATGATTGGCCCCTCCCAGTCCTGTCCATGTGCTCGTGTTGTGTTTACTTCCCAGTCCTGTCCATGTGCTTTGTTTTGGTTTTCAGTCCTGCCCTCTTGTTTCGTGACCCCACCCCTGGTTGTCTCCACCTGTGTTTCCACCTGTCCCTCGTTTACCCTCATGTATTTAAGCCCTGTGTTTTCCCTGTCTGGTTGCAGGTCTTTGTTTGAATGGTTGCTTGTTGATGTATGTATTGTTTGATGTGCTGTTTGGGATGTTTGTATGTACTGTTTGAAGATTTACGTTTTGGCATTGATTGGATTCTGTGTTTCTGTTCATCATGTCTGACTATCGATCTCTCCATGTTGGCCATCTGACCCTGGACTGTCATGACCACAACCATGGATTTGCCCTCAGTAAAAGTCACTTATCTCAGCATATCCATCCGCCTCCTCGCTCCCCGGCATTACAATAATATACATGCATTATTTGTAATCAGTATGTTTTTTTTGTAGCATGACCAAAAATAAATTGCTGACAAATTCATGGTGTATAGGAAGGCATCCAAGGTGTGAAAGGATCCTTGACATAACTTATGTATCAACCAACTCCCCTTAATAAGCTAATTTTAATAACTCCTAAGGGCTTTGTTTTAAATTCCGTTATGTTTTTTGTTCTACTGTGCACTCTCTTTTCATTATGACTTTGTAACTATCTTTGCAAAAGCTTTTCTGAGGCGCTAGGTCTCAGGATGTCATGAGCTGTACTATTTAATATTCTTTATTTTTCTGTGTTTGTGTAAAGCTCTTTAAATTGTCTCTGTGTATGAAAGGTGCTATGTAAATAAACTTGCCTTGCCTGGTGAGCTTTGAATGATACCACCATATGGACTTTATGAGAACTAACACACAAGCACATTTTATTGCTTATAGGCTTGAATTGGTATAAAACAGTGGTCAACTATCCTCCTCCAGGAGATCTGCTTCCCTGCATTAGTTTAGTTTCAGCCTCGTCCCTGAAACAAAACTTATAAGTCTGATCCGATCAAGGTTTTCTGAAGAAGTCATTTCGCTGGAGCAGATGTGCAGAATGTAGGTCGAACTAAAGACCAAAGGAAGGCAGATCTCCAGGATCAGGGCTGCAATATAAACTTTACATTAAGTTATTATTTTCACACTCACATATCTCATTTGCAAAAGTAGTTCAGTTAGTTTAAAGGCATCCACTGAAAGTTCTTCTATAGCATCACACCAAAACCCAGAAAACCCTTTTTGGTTCCATTTGGAACATTAATAAAGAGACTATACTAGTACTTCTTGTACTAAGATGAAGAAAAATTTACAATGCTTACTAGCTTAATTTTAACTAAACTTTATGTATTGTTAATGTAACTTTTAATGTTTGGGAAACCGCTGCTCCAGCCTTATTCGAGGATCATTCCCATTCATCATCAACTATAAATACTCCACTCAGTGCAGTCTCCACTCTGTTCCTGATGTTAGTCTCATCAATGAGAAGTGTAGTTTACTTGTTAAACCCAGACAAGTTTGAGGATGCTTGAAGTGATTGAGGAAACCATTTGATCGTAGTTTCCGGAACGCTCAAACTTAGTATCTGATCCAATTAAATCACAGGCTCAACGTTGACTGCCTCAGACTCAAATTCCTCTTCATCAAAAGTAGGTTATTATATTGTTGGCAGGGGTCATTAATGTCGGTTCTGAAGAGTCTCAGTGTGGTGGCTTTCCTCTTCTGACACAGCTGCTAAACCTGATGAATATATTGAGTTGAATTGGGAGTGACATGTTACAAATTCAAGTACAAGTAGACTGTGGGAATCATGAAATGAGTGGAAAAATTCTCACAGGGAAACTGAACGTTACAATATTTTTATTTGCTTTTTTCTTACTCTGTATTTTGTTCTACTGCTAAACACATTTGTCATCTGAAAGTCTTGAACAGGGTCAGGGTCAACAGCTGGTTGAGTCTACTATGGAAACTAAACAAATAGCCAGTCTTTTTTGTCTTCTTTATATGTCTACAAATTTGCATTCATTGTCTTGTGGTTTTTTTAGCGTCCTTGGAAAAGGAACTGAACTCAACCATATTTACATATTCTAAATCGCCCAAATGTAATACCAGGTGTCTACAAATTCTACGATGAGTAGACCTTATGTTTATTAGTAAATCCAACACTGTAAACAAGGGTTTAAGAATGCCTCTTTCTCTTAATCAGCACTGACCATCCCTGGCTCGGCATGCAGCTCATTTTATATAGGATGCGAAGTATCAGGATGCTGACATCCTAATATATTCCTGCTCAAAGAGTCTTCAGTCTTATTATAGTTCCTTATTAAAGTAGGCTGAGGTTATTTGTGAACATTGCAGAAGCTCTAACATACAAACCCACCTTTTCCTCTGTCTCAGCTATGATTATTTTAGATGCCATATATATGATGATATATGATATATATATATATATATATATATATATATATATATATATATATATATATATATATATATATATATATATATATACTAATAATAATAGGCCTGTGGAGTATATTGCAATACACATGTAGTAACACAGTCTTGGTACTACTTCTGTCTATCTAAATGTTTGACTGAAGGCAGATTTGAGCTGTTTAACACAGCATGCTTCCCTGCTTCCCTGGTGCTTGTTTTTTCTTCTGTTTTCAGACTCCACACATACACTTCTACACTTAAATGCTACTCCACTGTATTCTTAGCACCCCCTGGTGGTTTCAGATAAAATTGTACAACAAACTTTACCTCAGAATTCTCTATTTGTTCTTTATAACTGGGAAAATTGTATTAGCCTCACATTTTTGCAGCAGTTATTTTATAGATTATATACTTAAACTTAAAATCTAAACATGGCGTGTTCTGTACATTAATCACAGCTTCTGTACAGTTATCCAGCAGCATGATGATATTGACTGTTAACAAGGGCAGTCAGAGTTATCATTTTTATAAGTTGGAGAAACTCACTGTGCCTGAGATCCCTCTATGTAAACTAGAGACGTTTAGCTTACTTGTAATGTGTTAGCTGTGGAAAAAGATCAGTTTGAGGAAAGATTTTGCTTTTAAAATTGAAATTTATTTCAGAACAATTTTGCAGACATACATTTGATTTACACTCATCTTTCCAAAAAATGTCCATCTAAAAGTCACAAAACCAATGTTTTGTTTCCAAACCATTCTTTACCAAGAATATAGAGACTAGGCTTATCTAGCAGGCTTAACAGACTTATCAGGTCATTTCTAGCATTTTGGGACACATCCGTTTATCCTAATATTGATACATTTCAATGAGGGCATACAGTACTGTGCAAAAATCAGAGATCGCTCTTCATTTATTCTCATTCCAGGAAATTAAATGCAAGATTATCAACCTGTATATGGAAAATAAGATAAAATAGTTTTCTAAAAGGTTCAAAAAATGAAATTTACACACAAAAATGGACAGACGTCTAACAACCATGCAAGCACTGGTAGACCACCAAAACAGTCTATACCAGATAAACAGTAAAGATTTCATGTTGGTGAGATAAACTCAAAAGGTGAATACAATAATTACTAGAAATTGTGATATTATATTTATTTGTTTAGACTTCTGTATATTTCTTTAATGGCCATTTTGACTGGAAAGTAAATACATGAAGGGTGGTCTCTGAATTTTGCACAGTACTGTATGTCTCTCGCTCTCGTCCACTATGCTGCTGTACCTGAACCCAGCCTCCATGACAGAACTGTAGATCTTAAATTTGTGTGATATTTGGTAGCCAATCAACCTCTAAATGACATGAAACTGTCATTATGTTCTTTGACCAGTTATGTAGAATGCAAGGGTACATTTACAAATATTTGGGGTACATGTACACTCGGAACACTCAAGACTGGCACTGGCCAATGAGCATGAACCCTTCCCTTAGACATAAGCATGACTGAGTCTTGTCATCTTCATGCGAAAAGTCAAGGTTAGTCATAATATTTATGACTGTTGAAAATAAATGGACACACTTTAAAAGGATTATTTTGACTGATGATGGACTAAAAGTACAAGGTAAACTTGTCAGTTGCAGCTGTTTGAATAAGTATGACATCTGTCATCATTGCTCATGTGAAATTAGTGTGTAACATGGTTATTAATAAATTTACACACTGAAACAAGACTGAATACTAAAGGTGTTTTTCCCAACAACACATTCAAAAACTAAAAGTGACCCTAAAAGGAACTTAAATGTAGTTCTGGTACATTTTCCACCAGCAGGAGGCAGCTGGAGACACCAGAATAGCAGAGATGGATGATGTATTGGTATTTTTATTCATTTCATGCTGCTTTAAAGCATCTAATTGGGATTTAGTTGCCTATCAAATTAGCTACCTTGTTTGCTATTTAGCTTCATTTGGCTTAACTTAAAATGTTATTGGCTTCATTTCTAATAGTGTAGCATGTTTGGGAAATGTTTTTCCTGTTAGTTTTGCTGTAGCTCTTCTATAGCATTTAAGCACTGTTTTTTTTTCCTTTTCTACAGGGAATCTTAGGCCCAATCCCATTTCACCCCTTGCTTTCACCACTTATCCCTTTGGTTGAGATAGAGGGGTAGGGCGAAGTGTCAGAGTTATATGGCCCTCCAAACAGAGTTTTATGAGAAAAAAAGAAAAGCCGACAAGATGGCTGCGTGGGCAACCAAAGAAACCCACAAACGTAAGCATTTTCTCTGTTAAAAATGACGATAGCCATTGTATTATCTTAGTTTAATGTTGTTTCAATGTATTATGGTCATTTTCTTTTTAACAGTTATTAAAAAAAGTATGCTAAAAGTATGCTATTGTCATGGTAACTAACTACATAATTTTCCTGTTCCACCTTAAATAGTCCAGCAATAGTGATGCCTGAAGCACCAGGATGTAACTGCTGAATCATTTAAGGTGGAACGGGAAAAAAACATTTAAGGTGGAACAGGGAACAGGCAGCCTGATAATGAAGCAACGTTTTTGTTTTGTTTTTGTTTTTTTTTATTTGAGGGCTGTCTCATTTCATAGGGCAAGATTTCAACCACTACCCTTTGTAACTCCATTCCAAGGGGTTAGGGTGACACTCAACAAGGGGAAGGGGTAAACAGAAGAAATGGAATTGGGCCTTATTGTAAGGTGGGGCTGGCCCATGGGGTGTGTCTTTATGGTCTAGAATGGACAGATGTTTGGACAGAGAGCAAAACTGCTAGTGCTTATGTGTGAGGCAAGGAGCCAGAGACAGCCTGCAATAAAATCTACAGTTGAGGAAAAGCTGTGTGCCTCCTTCCATAAATGCAGCACTGGAAATGCACAGGCCCAGTTTTCTGATACCAAAGGTTCTGGTAATTTGTGCAGTGGAAAAAGTGGCTTAAGTGTCTTGTCTAATTTATTTATTTATTTTTTTTTTTTTTTTTAGAAACCTAAGTGTCCCAAGCAGGTTTCCATTTATGACTATTACTTTGCATAGTTGTTTTAACCAATGTGACTTATATGTGAGGCAAAAACAGTCCAAATGTACAGCTGTGACACTGAATATTGGCTCTAGCTATTATTTGAATTGAGTTAATATTTCTTCTGTTCTAATACGAGTTACAATTTTAAGCCCTTTTTGTCATTTCAGACACATCACTGCAGAGATGAAAGCATCCTTTGTTATTTTGTTTGTTGCTTTTCTTTGTGGGTTTACTGAAGGTCTTATAAGAGAACATATTTTCTTGAACAGTAAAATGAACTGGGCTGATTCTCAGCAGCACTGCAGAGAATACTACAGAGACCTTTCCGCCATCACCACTGGAGAGGACAATGAGGTGCTTAAAAACTACTTTTACACAAACCAGTTGGATTGGACTGTACAGAAGTCAGCGGAATTCAAACATCTGGCTGTGGTCTGATGGAGGAGCAGTGTTGTTCTTTGACTGGAAAAATGGCTATCCTGATGATGACCAAAATAAGTGTTGTGTTATGATAGACAACAATGGTTGGGGCAATGTTTATTGCTCTGGAAGTTGGCTGTTCTTTTGTGAGAGGATCCTGGTCTTGGTGAAGGAGAATAAGACATGGGAGGAAGCTTATGAGTACTGCAGGGCTCACTACACCGGCCTGGCCTTCCTGAGCTCTGAAACACAGCTGAATTTGGCTAAAAAGGAGACCAAGGAAACCCAAACTGTCAGTGTGTGGACAGGCCTGCGGTTCCTGGCTGGAGAATCGCTGTGGGTGAACGGGGAGCCACTGGGGAGCCTGGTCTCACTGCCCTCATGCCCAGCAGAACCCTACCGCTATGAAGCCCGAAACTCCAAGATGTACGTCTAGGACATTTATAACAATATATCAGAATCATAGAGACCTATATTTTATATATATATATATATATATATATATATATATATATATATATATATATATATGTGTGTGTGTGTGTGTGTGTGTGTGTGTGTGTGTGTGTGTGTGTGTGTGTGTACTTCTCTGACCCCCAAAGTGAAATTTGAGCGCAACTGCCTGAGGTATTGGTTAAAGTTGGCTCCTTACTTGCTGGCTTTTTTATTCAAATTTTTCATTCTACCTTAAATGGTGCAGCAGTGAATATAAAATATATAGGCTGCCAGAATGTAACTGCTGCCCCATTTTAGGTGGAACAGAAAATTTGAATAAGAAGCTGGAGAGTACAACACACAAAATAGGTTGAACAAACACCAAAACACCACATTTTGACGCAACAAAACCTTGTGTCTCCCAAAAAGTAACTTTACAGGAAAAGGAAACAACATTCATAACTTTCAATGTAGTTAAAGTAAAAACACTAGTGGAAAGTTCATACATAATGTGCCAAAACAAAGTTGTGTAACTGACACTTGCTAGCCAAACAAATGATTCTATTTAATTTTCCTCATTGTTCTTATAGAGATGTTGCCCTGCAATTATTATCAGGGCTTTTTGTCTGCTGGAAGAATAGATTACTGTACAGAATATTGTAGGGTATGACTTTGTATTGCCCTGAGCTTATTGCCCAGTCAGAGAGGCTGAATAGTATTGAAGGTTGTGATGGGAACGATAACATGTAAGATGTAAAATAATAAGCATTAATAAATAATAAATGCTTTCTCTCTCTCTCTCTCTCTCTCTCTCTCTCTCTGAGCAGATGTTTTATGACTAATATGAGCATCTCCTAGAAGAAAAGCATAAGTAGAGCATCTTTTACACAAACACAACAATGTATCCAGACTTAGATATGTAGTACCTTTAGCTTGCTGTATTGATACTTACATTGATTTCTAATCACCACTCTTTCATTGTTTTACACTGATGTCATACTGAAATAGATAATGAAGATATTGTGCCCAATTTTTTGTAATATTAAACAAATTATTATTTTTGATGTCTAGTTTGTAATATCTTTTTAATTCCTTTTAACAATATATAAAACATGCATTTTTTTTAACCAGTAGTTTGAAATGAACATTTCATACAGCTTGTAAAATAGAAATCATGCTGACAGATTCAGCATGGCAGTGTAAGATGATCCTCAACGCAATTCATGTGGCAATCAAGTGAGAGTGACATTTCACCACAAATATACACCTTGACATGAAAACTGATGTTACTTTTAAAATGTGAATTTGACTACTGAACTTTGACACTATTGTATGGACTCTGTATGGACACTACTGTGCAGATATTCTGCTCATCTTCCTGCTTATATTATTATTATTATTATTATTATTATTATTATTATTTTAATTCTATAAAAGGAACACGTCTCCAAGCTCAGCTAAGATCACTATGAAGTGGAACCAGTCCGAGCGAAGGAACACACTCTTAAACATAAAGGTTCTTAAGCGGTTCTTGGCTTTAATGTGTGCTTTTAGAGAAATAGAACATGAACTGGTGCAAAATACTTGTAGTGCGAACTACAGTCTAAAGGAAGGCAGATCTCCAGGAAATGTACTCCACTACTCCGGCCGTATTAGAGGATCGTTCCTATTCATCAGCAACTCCAAATACTTCACTCAGTGCATTGTCAGCTATGTTCCTATTGTTGTCTTCTCAGATAAACAAGAAATGTTGTTTACTTGTTAAACACAGACAAGTTTGAGGACGTTTGAAGTGGTTGAGGAAATCATTTGATCTTAGTTTCCTGAGCGCTCAAACTTAGTATCTGATCCAACCAAATCACAGGCTCAACGTTGACTGCCTCAAATTCAAATTTCTCTTAATCAAAAGTAGGTTGTTATTAGCAGTGGGCATTAATGTTATGGAATGGGCGATCATGTTATGTGTGAAATTACAATATTTTTATTTTCTCTTTTCTTGCTCTTAGTTTTCTTAGTTTTTTTGTTAAACTGCTGAACTTATTTGTCCTCTGGAAGTCGTGAACAGGGTTTTCAGTCATCTGCTGTCAGCAGGTTGAGTCTACTATGTAAACTAAACAAATAGCCATGGTTCTTATTCTTCTTTCTATGTCTACAAATTTGCATATTTTGTCTTGTGGTTCTTTTTGTTAGTATCCTTGGAAGCAGAACTGCACTTCTAGACACACCCTTATTTGCATATTCTAAATTGACCAAATTTGACACCTGGAATGAAGATAACGCCTGTCACATATGACAAGCATTTATGTTTCAATTACATTAAAAAAATTATTATTATTATTTATTCATTTAAAATAAACACAATAATAATGCTTTTTTCTCTCTCTCTTCCTTTAGGAACTTGTCAGTATGAGGCATGTGAATGGAACCAGACAGAGCTCATTATAACTGAAGTAACATGAGTAGGCATTGCGTTTTTTAGTAAATCCAACACCACAATCAAGGTTTGAAGAACGTCTCTTTCTCTCTTTCTTCAATCAGCATTGAACTAGCTCAGTGTGCAGCTAATTTTATATAGGCTGCTAAGTACCATTATGCTGATTTTGGAGATCCTGATAGATTCACTCTTATAATGGCGTGTTAGCATATGTAATTATATAATTATTACATTCCCATATGTGATAATTATAATACATCAGTGGAGTATATTGCAATGCATATGTAGTGATACAGTTACAGTAGTCTTTCTATTTATTTACTTCTCCTGTACTCCTGTACCCACTGGTGGTTGAGGCAGTTCAATCAAATGAAATAAATCAAGTCATGTTTGTCATGTCACATTTAAATAAGCATTTCCCCCTTGTAGTATTTAAATAAACAAAATATATAAGAAAAGTATATATATATATATATATATATATATATATATATATATATATATAGAGAGAGAGAGAGAGAGAGAGAGAGAGAGAGAGAGAGTACAGTTGTACACTTTTCCATATGTGCAGTATGTGAGATGCAGGGTACACAGGGGATAGAATATTTATATACATATTCCAGATTACAAGAAATGAATAGAAGATGTGCAAGATGTAGATGGAAGTTACATTAAAATTGGAGTGAGTCTGTTTGAGGTGTGGATGCGGTGTGGATTGTCCATGAAGATTATCATGATGACAATTCAGAGGTATAGTGACAGGTCCATTGACCAACACGCCAGCACTACTGGCTGTTCAGCAGCCTGATGGCCTGGGGGAAGAAACTGTCTCGGAACCAGCTGGTTTGGGACTTTATAATTCCGTACATCCACCCGCTCTGCAGCTGTGAGAACAAACAGTGGCTTGGATTGGTGGAATCCTCCTGGTCTTCCTCAGGCAGCAGGTGTATGAATCAATGAAGTTTGTCAGCTGGACCCCAGTGATGTGGTAGGCTGTCTGCGCCCCCCCCCTCTGCAGAGCTTTCTGCTTGGTGGCAGTGCAGTTACCATACTAGGTGGTGATGGAGCCTGTTGTAATTCTCTCCACAGCACATGTGTAAAACGTTCTGAGGATGTGGTTCATGCCAAACCTCCTCAGCCACCCGAGGTAGAAGCGGCACTGTTGTGCCTTTTCACCACACCTGTGGAAGTTGTACCACAAACTGTTTATTTTTTCCCTCTGTTTGCAGACTCTACATATGCACTTCTATACTCAAATCCTACTCCACTGTACTTTTAGTATCACAAATTTTATCTCAGAATTCTCCATCTGTTCCTTATAACTGCGTAAAATTCACTAGCCTCACATGCTCCACTTTTTGAAGCAGTTATTTTCAGTGGATGTTTATGCTGAGGGTTTATAGGTTTATATACTTAAACTTTTAAACCTCAACATGGTTTATTCTGTACATAAATCACAACTGTACACAGTTATCCAGCAGCATGGTGATGTTGACTGTTAACAAGGGCAGTCTGAGAGCTGATCATGCTACCATGTAATGATTTTTGGAGAAACCTACTGTACTGGACATCCCTCTTTACAGGTAAACTAGAGGCGAAAACATAACTGTGAGGAAGTTCAGTTAGAGGAAAGATTTTGCTTTGAGTGTCTAAGTACTGAAGCTATTAACTAACTCAAATCAATCAAGGTAGTTGATTTAGATCGAATTAAACACTGAAAAATGACATTTATTTCAGAAGAGTTTTGCACACATAAATCTGATATTCACTCTTCTGTGCAAAATTCATAAAATCTAAAAATTACAAAAACAAAGGTTCTGGTTCTTTGTGCAGTGGAAAAATGTATGTGTCCTATGTTTTTTAAAAACCTAAATGTCCCAAGCAAGTTAACATTTATGATTGTCTACTTATATAAACAATCATATTCAAACATACAGCGGTGACACTGAACATTCGATCTAGCTTATGAATGGATGGGGTTCATGATTTTTCTGTTCTAATACCAACTACAATTTATGCCCTTTAAGTCATTTCAGGCTAAACAAAAGTGATAAATGCTGCCTTAAGGTTGTAGTTTGTTATTTACATGGCATGTTTCACATGATGTATTTAAAATTCTTTTAGTGCATTGTTGTTTATCTTGTTTTTGCATGTGTTTTGAATGAGTTCACAATTGCTGGACTGTGAAAGCTGTGAGTTGTCTTGGTGAGAGACTTACAGTGTATCACAAAAGTGAGTACACCCCTCACATATCTGCAGATATTTAAGTATATCTTTTCATGGGACAACACTAACAAAATGAATTTTTGACACAATGAAAAGTGGTCTGTGTGCAGCTTATATAACAGTGTAAATTTATTCTTCCCTCAAAATAACTCAATATACAGCCATTAATGTCTAAACCACCAGCAACAAAAGGGTGAGTACACCCCTAAGAGACAGTTCCTGAAGTGTCAAAATTGTGTGGCCACCATTATTTTCCTGGGCATGGAGTTTATCAGAGCTTTACAGGTTGCCACTGGAATGCTTTTCCACTCCTCCATGATGACATCACGGAGCTGGTGGATATTCGAGACTTTGCGTTCCTCCACCTTCCGCTTGAGGATGCCCCAAAGATGTTCTATTGGGTTTAGGTCTGGAGACATGCTTGGCCAGTCCATTACCTTTACTCTCAGCCTCTTCAATAAAACAGTGGTCATCTTAGAGGTGTGTTTGGGGTCATTATCATGCTGAAACACTGCCCTGCAACCCAGTTTCCGGAGGGTGGGGATCATGCTCTGCTTCAGTATTTCACAGTACATATTGGAGTTCATGTGTCCCTCAATGAAATGTAACTCCCCAACACCTGCTGCACTCATGCAGCCCCAGACCATGACATTCCCACCACCATGCTTGACTGTAGGTCAAACTGTTTGCGGGCTTTCTTGTGTACAGACTTCAGAAGAGGCTTCCTTCTGGGGTAACAGCCATGCAGACCAATTTGATGTAGTGTGCGGCGTATGGTCTGATCACTGACAGGCTGACCCCCACCTCTTCAATCTCTGTAGCAATGCTAACAGTACTCCTGCGCCTATCTTTCAAAGACAGCATTTGGATGTGACACTGAGCATGTGCACTCAGCTTCTTTGGACGACCAACACGAGGTCTGTTCTGAGTGGACCCTGCTCTTTTAAAACGCTGGATGATCTTGGCCACTGTGCTGCAGCTCAGTTTTAAGGTGTTGGCAATCTTCTTTTAGCCTTGGCCATCTTCATGTAGTGCAACAATTCGTCTTTTAAGATCCTCAGAGAGTTCTTTGCCATGAGGTGCCATGTTGGAACTTTTAGTGACCAGTATGAGAAAGTGTAAGAGCTGTACTACAAATTTGAACACACCTGCTCACTATGTACACCTGAGACCTAGTAACACTAACGAGTCACATATTTTGGAGGGAAAATGACAAGCAGTGATCAATTTGGACATTTAGGGGTGTAGTCTCTTCTCTTAGGGGTGTACTCACTTTTGTAGCCGGTGGTTTAGACATTAATGGCTGTATATTGAGTTATTTTGAGGGAAGAATAAATTTACACTGTTATATAAGCTGCACACAGACCACTTTTCAATGTGTCAAAGTGTCATTTTGTCAGTGTTGTCCCATGAAAAGATATACTTAAATATCTGCAGAAATGTGAGGGGTGTACTCACTTTTGTGATACACTGCATATAAAGATTTACAGAGCTCAGACACATCAATGCAGAGATGAAAGCATCCTTTGTTATTTTGTTTGTTGCTTTTCTTTGTGGGTTTACTGAAGGTCTTATAAGAGAACATATTTTCTTGAACAGTAAAATGAACTGGGCTGATTCTCAGCAGCACTGCAGAGAATACTACAGAGACCTTTCCACCATCACCACTGAAGAGGACAATGAGGTGCTTAAAAATACTTTTACACAAACCAGTTGGATTGGACTGTACAGAAGTCAGCGGAATTCAAAGATCTGGAAATATGGACAGCCTAATAATGTTTGGCAAAGTCAGCATTGCGTTATGATATAGGAAGATGGCTGGAATGACAGCTTCTGTGGGCAAACTCTGGCTTTCTTTTGTGAGAGTGTTGGATGTTTTGAATAAATAATCTTTATATTTGAAAGTTCTAACAATAGCATTTATTAACCAAAAGAATACTAATCTTCACACTATATGATAGGCTTTAGCTTGCATGGGAATAGGTCTTAGCTTGCATGGGAAACTGGACACCAGAGTGTGTGAGAATCTGCTAATGTAGCTGTGTGAGAACAAAGAAGCTATCCTTGAAATGATAAGATGATAAGCCTCTGGAGTAGGTGAATTTACATTGCGACCAGTCAAAAGCTAATCCCCTTGGGAGAGTGGAACATCTTGGTACAGCTAAGATATTTTTAAAAAACATATATCATGTATGTTTGGAAATAAGGGTTCCCAAGGAAAAGTTTAAAGTTCGGAAATGATAGGAACTAAGATGGTATAGAATTTTATAGAAGGGGAGGGATGATTACTTCATCACCCCAATCAGGATATAAAAATGGATATTTTGCGATGATCTTAGCATTGTGGTTGTCCAGAAACCATCACCACTCAAGCTCAATAAAGAAGAAAGCCTTCCTTCTTTTTTCCTTCCTTCCACAAGAACTCAGTGACTGAAGTCTTTTTTACTTTGCTCTTTTACACTTAGGCATTTGTATTATTTTGTTAGAAGAAGTTATACTGCAGTTAGCTCTTAAGGTGATAACATTAGAACATGCTAGAAGAATCCATCTCTGTCAAGAGGGCCTTGGGCACAGAAGAGAGGCTCTTAGGCCTGACAAGAGGATCCTGGTCTTGGTGAAGAAAAATAAGACATGGGAGGAAGCTTATGAGTACTGCAGGGCTCAGTACACCGGCCTGGCCTTCCTGAGCTCTGAAACACAGCTGAATTTGGCTAAAAAGGAGACCAAGGAAACCCAAATTGTCAGTGTGTGGACAGGCCTGTGCTTCCTGGCTGAAGAACCGCTGGGCAGCCGCTGGGGAGCCTGGTCTCACTGGCCTCATTTCCAGCAGAACCCTACTGTGGTGGAGCTCAAAACTCCAAGATGGATGTCTGTAAGCCTTATGCTGTTGGAGTCAATGCACACCAACCCAAAATTTCTCCAACAACCACCAGCAAATCAAATCAAACTACAAACAGTGTCTGATTAGAGTGTCTGACAATGTCTGAATGTTCTCATCCATTCAAACTGTTGTAGAATGGTCTCCCCCTTTTGTGCTGTTGTAGAATGTTATTCTCTATTTGCACTAATGTAGAATATTATTCCTAATTCACATTGTTCTAGAATGTTCTCCCCATTCTCAGTCTTCTAGAATGCTCTCGCTGTTCGTTGTTCTAGCATTAATACAGTTTTAGACTGCTCTCCAGTATTCACATTGTTCTAAAACATTTTCCCCCTTCACATTGTTCTAAAATGTTCTCACACTTCACACAGTTCTAGAATGTCCTCCAGCAATCACATTGTTTTAAAATGCTCTTCCCAATCATACAGTTCTAGAATGTCCGCCAGCATTTACATTGTTCTAAAATGTTCTCTCATTCATATTGTTCTAGCATATTCTCCCTGTTCACATTGTTCTAGCATATTCTCCCTGTTCACATGGTTGTAAAAGTCCTTCAGCATTCACACAGTTCTAGAATGCTCTCCCCCTTCACACAGTTCTAAATGTCCTCCACTCTTCACATCATTCTAGCTCTACACCTGTGTGAATATTCTAGAAGAACATTCTAGGACAGCGATGCAGTGTGAATGAGAGAGAGCATCTAGAATAGTGTAAATGTTCCTCTAGAGTAGTGTGAAAGAAGGAGAACATTCATACTTTTCTAGAGTACTCTTTCTCATTCACACTGCATCGCTGTCCCAGAATTTTCTGCACACTATTTGGGAACGTTCTCTCCAGTTCATTCCGTTCTAGATATTCACACTGGTTTATTTGATATGCAGGCTCTTATTCTGGACCAGTATGAAGCTGCCTGCCAATGCTGAAATGTTTTTATTTGTGGGTAAATTTTGCAATAATGTATCTCAGATATAACCGGTTCTCTCTTTCTCTTAACAGAGCTTCAAGTCTTTCAACAAGCAGGAAAGTCTCACTGAAGAAGAGTTTATGTAGAGAATGTCATTTATCCAGATATGTAGTATATTGATGTTGTTGCATTCATATTATTATTTAATACATATATAGAACACATGCAGTGTACATAATCATAATGTTATTTGGTGGCAGGTGATTAAAAATAAAAGAAAATGTAAATAAAAAAAACTTTTGAAACCTTTGTTTTACAGTTTGAAGGTAGTAATTCAGATTAATGGGCAAATTCCTACTGTAATAGGAGCCAAAGTCACATCATTCTAGAGATTACTCACAAGCAAGCAAGTGACTTTTCAAATGTATTTAAATTTGACTAGTGAATGACACTGCGGTACGGACTTTGAACTGACAGACACCTGAGTGCAGATGTTTTGTATGTCTAATTGCTTGTAGGTTAATATGCTAATAAATAAAGGTGCTAATGAAATGTTACTACGCATAAAATAATCATTTACATCAAGTTCAAAATTAAAGATGGGTTCTTCATTAAAAATGTTTCCAAATAGAACCAAGAACACTCAAAGAACCCATTGCATGATTAAAGGGGTCTTTGCATTGTGAAAGCATTCTTTTGATTGACAGAGAATGTGTTTTAGATGATTCTGTATAGAACCTTTTTGAAAAGAGTTCTATACAGCACCAAAATATGCTATGATATTAAGCTTGCTAGAATAGAAGAATTATATAGAACACTTTTCAAAAAGGAACCATATACAATTATAGAACCATATACACTGCATTTTCTATAAATCTGAAGAACCATTTCATGATGTAAAGAACCCTTTAATCATGCAAAGGGTTCTTTGAGTGTTTGTGATTCTTTATAGAACATATATATATATATATATATATATATATATATATATATATATTTTTTTTTTTTTTCTTTCTTTACTAAATAACACTTGAAAAAAACATTTTTATATTACTTATCATTTATATAAGGTCAAGTTGGAAAAATTACCTTGGTAATAACACCAATAATATCCAAACCAAATTTCTGTTCTAATGTGTCCTACTTGTCTTAATATCTGTCTGTTGTGACCACTGGGAGGCAGTGTTGCCTTATCAATTCAATTTAATAATGTCATCAACTGAATTGAAAATGTATACCGAAAAATAACATCTACTAAAACAGTACAAGTAGTTCAAGTGCATTGTAAAATGGACTAAGTAGGGTACTTCTGCAAAATGTCAGAGACCGCCCTTTTTATATCATTTCCAGTCAAAATGACCATTTAGACCAAAAAGAAAAAAAAAAACAGAAAACAGCTGAATATACTGTCACATTTTCTCAGTATTTAGTCTGTCCACTCTTCCCCTTTATTACAGTTTTCATTCGTGCCTTCTGTTTTTCAAAGAAATCTGCAGGGATATTTTTCCATACTTCCAAAGTTCAGTCTTAGAAGTTGCATTTTCTGCTTCTTGTGATAGAAAGTAATCCCAAACTTCCATCAGCTCATTCCCAGGGACCCCAAGCCGCTCCCAGGCTAACTTGGAGATGTAATCCCTCCAGTGGGTCCTAGGATGACCCTGGGGCCTTATCCCGGTAGGCCATGCCTGGTACACCCCCACCGGGAGGCGTCCAGGGGGCATCCAAATCAGATGCCCGAACCACCTCAGCTGGCTCCTCTCAATGCAGAGGAGTAGCGGCTCTACTCTGAGCTCCTCCCGGTTGGCCAAGCTCCTCACCCTATCAAATAGAGTGTAGCCCACCACCCTGCTAAGAAAGCTCATTTCCGCCGCTTATATTCCCGATCTCATTCTTTCGGTCATTACCCACAGCTCATGACCATAGGTCAGGGCCGGGATGTAGACCGACCAGTAAACAGAGAGGTTTGCCTTATGGCTCAGCTCCCTCTTCACCGCTACAGTCCGGTACAGTGACCACATTGCTGCTGCTGCCTGTCCCAGCCTGCGGCTGATCTCACGATCCCTCTTCCCATCATGAACAAGACCCTGAGATATTTAAACTCCTCCACCTGGTGCAAATCCTTTCCCCTTACCTGGAGTGGGCATGCCATCCTTTTCCAGGATTTATATCTTTTAATAATTTGTTTGAAATGTAGTTTTTCCCTTCCTTATGCAAGTGAATCTTACATTTCACAAAAATAATTCCTGAGAATGGAATATTTTTTGTTTAATGACCATTTTGTAAATAAATAATGGAAGGGTGGTTTATGACTTTTGCACAGTACTGTATATCTTTTCTCAAACGAATGAAACATGCCTTCGGCTATACTTTTAAGTAATTACTTCAGTGGTCTCCTTCAGCCAGCTTGTAAGCACACTGTCATTTATTTTTGTCATTGTAAAATACACTTTTATCCTGAAGTGTCATAACACTTCATAAATTCACCTATAGCAGGTCCACCAGGGCTAAACTCGGAAGCAATGGCAAAAAGACAGTCTGCACAATTACACTACATGTGAGCTCCTGAATTCATCAGTGTACAAAATTGAGGACAGTACCAGTGTTTGAATGCTTTCTGACCAAAATCAAAAGATGCTTATAAGCCAACACATAAGGCTGCAGTAGAAACCAGCAAAAGGAATGATGCTTTTGGTCTTTCCAGGTGTTTATGCACAGTGCCCAATGGAAAGTGTATAGCAGCTGACAGCGAGAAGATTAATGTTTATTGTGGCAGCTGGAGAGGTGGAGATGGTGGATAGTTGCCAAGTGAGTCCTTCTGGGGGATTAGCAAAACCTATTTTTCTTAGCTACCAAAATATATGGATGTACGTAGTACATAGATTAATAAGGAACAAAAACAGCCAAGAATAATCAATCATTGCTAAATGGAAAAAACGTGGACCACAGGTTCTAATTCCTGATCATCCAGTCCTGCTGACTGTCTTGTTTGCTGGAAGAAATGACTTGTAGATGGTGCCTTGGAACTGGACATGAAATATTCTTTCTCTACCTCGTCAATTTCTCTTCCTTCCTTTCTCTCTCTCTCTCTCTCTCTCTCTCTCTCTCTCTCTCTCTCTCTCTCTCTCTCTCTCTCTCTCTCTCTCTCATGAGTGTGTCACCTTGAGCTGGATCCTGACAGGCAGAAGTCCTCTGTGAAGATGATACAAGAATTTTCAATATCTAGGAATGCTTTCAACCCATATTCATTGGACACATTGCTCGCTCTTATACTTTTTCCTCCTCTGTTGGTTCAAAGCTGGCATTCCAGGCTAGTATGTCACCACCTGGGGTTTCACAAGATGAAATGACCAGGGGAGTCAAACAAGAAGGGCCCTGATCTAGATAGTTGTAAAAACCCCAAACCATTGAAGCTTACTGGCCTGCTCTCATCACCACCAACTGGCTGGAGAAACCATGTTGGAGAAGCCATCAGATGGTAAGATGGCCAAGAGGACCCCAGTGTGTCGCTTGTATCCTATAGTTCTGTCTAATGCCCCTAAGGGAGCCAACATACCATCACTCAAGATGGTGTTGCCTCTGGATGCCCCAGAAAGTGCCCCAACCTCCAGCAGACCTGGAAACCCAGGGGGCTGGTTAACAGTAATTGTACAAAGGAACCAGATAAGGACCTGGCCTCTTCTGTTTCAGCACAGGCACTATCCTGGCTGATGTTGGACTCTGGTACATTGTAGACTATAGCATATTCTCTCTCAGTCAGAATACATGATTTTGTACAAATAGAAGAGTCTCCTTAAATAAGATTATATGCAACAATTATTAGTTTATTCTGACCTAGATTCATAGTTTGACAGCTGTAGGAGATGCACAAATGATCACGTTTGACCGACAGCCGATATGGTCAGATTCCCAAACTGTCATCATCACTGAGCAGCTTTTCAGTCGGCAGCTGTGACAGAAGAAAACCTAAACAAATTGGAATCAGCCAGAACTGCACCGAACACCATTCTGACTAAATCAGACTGAGCCATAACACTGCCTCAATAAAAAAACAAAAAAGCTGCTCAGTGGTGATGACAGTTTGGGAATTTAGTGTAAGGAGCTGTAGAACGAATTACTCTGACATATCAACAAGCTGCTTGTTAAAGAACTATAATTTGGAACTGCTAACATTAAAACATTAAATGACCGGATCATGGTGCAATTTATTTATTTCTTGCTTTATTTAATGAACTGTTCTATAAAAGCATAGAACAAGTCGTGTTATGGTGAATAACACCATGAGCGATAACACAATCCCTCTCGTGTTCTATTGCTTAAGTAATGCGTATTAACCTCTTTCTGCAGGCTGTTCTGCCACACTTTAATACCACACTCTCATAATTACATAACACACTGTTTTCATTGTTGCTACTAAATAATTAATTGTAGTTTCTCAACAAGATCACTGAATAATATGGCTGTAATTTAAAGGGTTAAAAAGTTGTCTGTGTTTAATGCTAACAGCATCTACTGATGTTTGTCCTGGAACTACCTAATTTGATCACTTGGAGTCAGTGTTACCTTTTTATTGGAATTAAATGAAAAATATCAAATCTACAAAAATAGATTGTATAACGATGGCAGTTTTATTGGAAAATAATTAAGAAATAATGAAAGTTTGGGTGAAGGAGCATGAATACACATATTCCCATTTCTCCTTCCTGTTGCCTGTAATAATGTTTTTACATCCCACCAGCTCCCTACCTCCCCATCTCATCTCTCACTACTTCAGCAAGTCCTCAGATTCCTTACAGTTCCACAATCACTCCTCATACCACAACCAGAGACTGAAGGCTTCATCTGCACTTGTAAATGTTACAGCCCCAGATAATGCCATGTATTTTGTTCTATTTTGCAAAACTGAAGGAAACCGGAGGAAATGTATCTGTAATGGCTTCCAGTGTTGGTGATACTCATGTGCTACTGCTTGCGCTGAATAGTTAATGCTTGTTTAATAGCTTGGCTTGCTCATTTAATTCTTTAGGGATAAACCATTTATATTTCATAAGCTTAGTTTATGGGAAGAGCATGTTTGTAGGCTGGGAAGTCAGCAGTGTGGGCTTGAGCGCTTTGAGTGTATCAGTGTGGGCCAAAAGTCTATGTTTGCAATTAAGGGTTGTTCATAATGCATGTTGGCTTGGAGGGGGACGGGGCACTCGCTGCAGAGTGAAATTCATTAAGGCCAAAGTTGTTGTCATTGCACAGTAAACAACACTTTTCTGCTATCAATCTCTTCACTTAATGGATGTGCTGTAATATGTCCCTTCCAAGGCAAACATATACATATTTTATTTAAAATGAATTTGCACAAAGGAGCCTGACAGTTTTGCTTAAGTAAATGTGGAAAGAGACTTGAGCTCCCTTGAAAACAATAAAGTCTGAAGTTTAGTGGTGGTTACAAATACGAGTCTAATTTATTAATCTTTCCAATATGTATAACGTTTTATACTCTTGCGATTTGTTGAGAAAAAAAAATACAATTTTGCTTAGGGTCCCTGAGCCACAAGCAGCCTGGTAAGTATTTCTGATGTTTCTGCCATTCACAATAGAAGAATGGAAGAAATAATGGCAGAAAAGTATCTTGATAAGATATTTAAAAAGAAAAAAAGCAATGATGCCACTTAAAACAATGAATGCCACTTCATTTATTGTTATTTATTTAAAATGTCTATTATAATAAAAATGCATTCTATTCTATTCTATTCTATTCTATTCTATTCTATTCTATTCTATTCTATTCTATTCTATTCTATTCTATATTGATGAAGCATGAATTGTTCTTCACTGTGTACTTCAGGCTTAGATGCTGTAACATTTTCCACCTTCTGATCCTTTGTTTCTGCTTTGTTTGCATTGTTTTGTTTTTTTTTGACCAGTCATGCTTTTGTTTTGTTGCCTTTGCTCCTTCTCAGCTCCGCCTACTTGTCAAGCCCCTCACCTGGTCTCAGTTTTTAGACCCACACATTTGTAATCATACTCAGCTGTTCCTTTTTTCTATCTCTGCATATGCACTATATGGACAAAAGTATTGGGACACCTACACATTACACCTACAGGAGCTTTTATGACATCCCATTCTAAACCCATAGGCATTAATATGGAGCTGGTCCCCCTTTACAGCTGTAACAGCTTCCACTCTTCTGGGAAGCTTTCTACAAGATTTTGGAGTGCGTCTGTGGAAATTTCATCCAAAAGAGCTTTTGTGAGGTCAGACACTGATGTTGAATGAGACGGCCTGGCTCACAATCTTCATTCTAGTTTTTCAGTGGGGTTAAGGTCAGGTTTCTGTGAGGGCCAGTCAAGTTCCTCCACATCAAGCTCATCCAATCACGCCTTTATGATCTTTGCTTTGTGCACTGGGGTTCAGTCATGCTGGAACAGAAAAGGGCTTTCCCCAAACTGTTCCCACAAAGTTGGAAGCACACAGTTGTCGAAATTGTCTTGGTATGCTGAAGCATTAAAGTTTCTCTTCACTGGACCTAAGAGGTCTAGGCCAACCCCTGAAAAACTGCCTGTTATCATTGTCCCTCCTCCACCAAACTTTACAGCTGGCACAGTGTTGTCAGACAGGTAATGGTCTCCTTGCATTTATCAAATGCAGACTCATCCATCAGAATGTCAGATAGAAAAGCAAGCTTCATCACTCCACAGAACACATTTCCACTGCCCTAGAGTCCAGTGGCGGCATGCTTTACACCACTCCATCTGACGCTTGGCATTATGCAGCTGCTTGGCCACGGACACCATAAAAGCCATGAGGTTCCTGGCACACAGTTTTTTTTTGCTGATGTTAATGCCAGAGGAGGCACTTTTATGCACTATGTACCTCAGCACTTGGGGACCTTACTCTATAACTTTAGATGGTCTGCCATTTCATTGTTGAGTCACTGTAGTTTCTAAATGCTTCCACTTTTCAATAATAGTGGAAGAAGAGATGTTTCCTGTTTTGCTGTTCTTTTGTCACTTTATCACATGGATGTCTCTACTTTGCTTGTCCCAGCCTCACAATTCATCAGTTCTGTAATCCTGGACTTCAATAAACCGACCTTGCACTTGCATCCTGCACCGTCTCTGTCTTTGTTACAAATTAAGATTGAGATGGGTGGGTGGTTGCCAGGCAGAATAGCACTTAGGGCTTATCATGGTGGTGGCAATCTGGTATTGTAGATTGTTGTGTTGCATAGTTTGATTGTTTTAGCTCTGAAGGGATCTGTAGCCCTTCACATGATTGTGTGATTACTAGGTTTGATCAGATGGGCTGTTTTTGAATGGGTTCTGAAGAGGGAGCTGGACAGTGTAACAGAGTGCCCATTAGAAAAACTGATTATATTGTAGTGTTATGTATATACATGCTCAGCCATGCAGTTATATATAATCAGCCAATCATGTGGCAGCAAGACAATGTATAAAACCATCAGAATTCTCGTGAAACCTCAGAATGGGGGGGAAGATGTTATCTAAATGACTATGACCTTGCCATGAAGATGGTAGGGTCAGAATTTAATGTAAACAGCATGAATCTATGGACCCAACCTGTCTTGCGTGAACAGTTAAAGCTAGTGGTGGTGGTGTAATAACATGATGAATTAGGACCCTACCAACTGAGCATTGCTTGAAGTCTGTGCACCTTGTCACAAAACGCAAATCATCCCAAAATCATTCCACGATGAGTTCAGTGTTTTTCAGTGGTTTCCTCAGTGACCAGATCTGAAACCAGTGGGGCACCTTTGGGATGTGGAGATTCACAGCATGGATGTGCAGTGATTATGTGATGGAATCATGTCAACATGGACCAGAAACATTTCCAGCACCTTGTTGAATCCAAATTATGTAGAAGTCAGACTGTTCTGAATGTAAAGGGGCTCATACCCAGTATTAGAACTTTCTAGTGAAGGGGCTGGTGTGTGTGTGTCTGTTTTAGTCCATGTAGCAAACAAAATAACACATTAGTAGATACATGCTCAATGAGCTAAAACTTGAAGGCAGTGTCAAAGTTTGGACCAACTCACACCCATAACTGTACTACATATGTGAAAAATACTTTACAAGACAAAAAAAAATGATTATACTGTATAGGTGTGTTTGTACATTATAACGCAACACTAAATCTAGGCAGGCCAGAAACCAAAGTGTAATTCAAACGCTGCATAATTTCTTAATTCTCACATCAACAGAAGAAAAAACTGTGTTATTTAAAGTGAGTTATTGTGAGATTGCTTTTATATATGATAATGAAATCTGTATTTACCATTTTAGTAACAAAGCTAAAACTGTTCAGTCTCAGACACTTTTTGTGCAACAAATGAGCTATCATCTCTAACTCTACATCTCCAAGGTGGACCAACAAAATTGGTATGTCTAATAAAGTGGACAGTGTTTAAAAACTCTATTGTCTGTATCTGATCCACTCATACAAGTCCAACATACACCATCACTCCACCACCTGTGCTAAGAATAATCCACCACTCAAATAATACCTGCTCTGTGGGGGTCCTGACAGTTGAAGAACTGGGTCAAAATATGGAAAGAAACTGATGGACTACAATCTGTAATTGAACAACTACAAAGTGCACCAAAGTGCACCTCCATGGTTAGTGGAGCTGATAAAATTGACCATGAGTGTAGAAACAAGGTAGATATGTCTAACAGTGTTCTAAAAGTGTTCATTCAGTGTGTATCCGAATCCACAGCTCAATTCTTCATTCGTTATTCATATGGTTCTTGCATTGTTGTTTTGTTGTCTGGTGTAGACAGCTTCCTCTTTGAGTCTTGGCTCCTCTGAAGGTTTCTTCCTTCTGATCTTAGGAATTTTTTTCTTGCTACTGTTGACCTTGGCTTGCTCATTTGAAGTGGGGACCCAGATTTTCACTTTGTGACAATGACAATTGTGCACAGCACTATATAAATTTCAATTGAACTGAACTGAAAACACAGTTACATTTACATTTACATTTACAGCATTTAGCAGACGCTCTTATCCAGAGCGACTTACAAGAAGTGCTTTGTCAATCTAGAGAAAGTATCTTTGCTAGTTACCAATAGCTTAGAGAAAAAGACAGTCCTGAGCTCAGATACTGCTAGAAACAAATATGTCACTGCAGACACCAAGAGAAAAAGAAACAGAGTTGAACGCAGAACTCTGTGCCATTCAATGCAATACAATAACAATAAGATACAATACAATAAATAAAATAAGTGCAGCTTATAGTTCAATGCTCATTTAAGTGCTGTGGTTAGGACTCAAAGATCACCACTACTCCAGCAATGTGTTCCCAACTTACAAATTACTCTTACATTTATGCATCTTAAGCTCAGAAATTTAAGTGATCTGTTCTTCTGAGTGTATATTTTCAGGAATGCAAGAAACCTATCTGAACGTGTTCTGTCTAAAAGTCTTGTTTTATTTACTTTACAGCAAGTTGGTTCTTTATTGTAAATTTAGTTGTAAATGAATAACTGTTGACTGTATTTGCATAGAGTGGCTGAAGGGAGAGCATTGTTTTGTCAGCTTGCCTTGTTATTTGTCTGCAGTTTGTTGTAGGTTACTGTGGCGGAATGAATGAGGCATGATTGATAAGGGGAGTCGTGCAGTGGGACGGAGGAGAGCATCTCCTCCCCGTGACTTGCTCCAGCTCTAATGGCCACAGCAGGTACCCACAGATGGAAAATATCACTGAGCGCATACAGCCGGCCCCAGGAGGAGCCCGCTTAGCACACTGTGAAATTAGCAAACACAAAATTACACAGCACAAGCCAGAACAAAATCGATATTGTGCAATGGAATATTAATTTGCTGATTTGATACGGTGTTGTATTTAAAAAAAAAAAACACTAAACAAGAAACAATTACTTCAGAGCCTAAGGTGGATGAATGAGTTCAGACACTGCATGGGTAGTTTTTAATTTAAAAAGCTGAAGGATATTGTCTGGCCTCCTGCATATTCAAGGAGAATTTGGTTTCGAACAAGAACAAGTCAAATTAATGAAATATTTACCCATCTAATAAAATACCTGGCCCAAGTAGAAAGGGGTTTGATGGTACAGTGAACTTTTAAAGACAAAAATCTGTGGAGGCCGACACAATCCAAACTCAAAATGAACTAAAACATTACAGTTTTGTCAAGTTAAACAAAGTATACACTGACCAGCCATTTCATTAAGCAGAGCATCTTGTATCTACTCTTTTGGACCATTTTATCAGCTTCATTTACATATAGGTGCATTATCTTTGTTAGTCCCCTTTCACCCTGCTCTTCAATGGTCAGGACCCCCACAGGGCAGGTACTATTTGGGTGGTGGATAATTCTCAGCACTGTAGTGACACTGATGTGGTGGTGTGTTAGTGTGTCTGCGTATCAGACACAGCAGTGCTCCTGGAGTTTATGAACACCTCAGTGTCACTGCTGGACTGATATTAGTCCACCAACCAAACATATCCAGCCAAGAGTGTCCTGTGGGTAGTGTCCCGTGACCACTGATGAAGGACTAGAGGACAACCAACACAAACTGTGCAGCGACAGATGAGCTATCGTCTCTGACATTACATCTACAAAAATATTTTAGAAAAGTTTTTTAGAAATAAAAGGTTTTAGAAAGAAAACTAGGAAAACGAAACAAAAACATAAAAAGCTGACCTATCTGGTGGCTGTAAACCATCCCATCTTCACAGAGTCTAAAAACGTTAGATGTGATTTTGTGTGATTTCATGAAATTTACAAGCAAAGAGTGGAGTTAAGAGTTTCAGGCTGGTCTGGGCAGGTGTATTTCCGGTCCTGTCAGAAGGGACAAAGTCTTCAACGTGGTGGCTTGGTGACCTCCTTTATTTGTGAGCGCACCACCTTGTGGCCTATCATGACCCTGCACATAATGCAACACGAGGGAACAAACACAAAATAGCAGCACAAGACTCATGACAGGGATATTATGACCAGGGGGTCATAACAAGGTAAGAACTGAATCTACACACACTCAAGAGAACAAAAGTGCTGACACTTCTACAGTTTAAGGACTTGTCATGAATCTGATGTAGACTTTTTCTTACAATTTTTCACAAGAACAAACTTTAAAAAACGTACGAAAATATTGTCCCAATAAGAACACAGGGTTTAAAAACTGCTGTGTCTGATCCACTTGTACCAGCACAACACATAGTAACATACCTCCACTAAATCAGTATGACTAGTGCTGAAAATGATCCCCCACCCAAAAAGTACCTGCTCTGTGGGTGTCCCGTGGGGGTCCTAGTCATTGAGGAACAGGGTGAAAGGAGGTTAACAAAGTATGCAGAGAAACAGGTGGACTACAGTCTTTAATTGTAGAACTACAAAATGCATGTGTGGTAAGTGAACCTGATGCAGAGTGTAGAAACAAGGAGGTTTGCTTAATGAAGTGGCTGGTCGGTATATTGATATGCAATCATGTAACTTCATGTTTACAGGATGCTCAAAGTAAGAGTTGGAATTATGAGGCTATTACAAAATTGGGTTATTATGAAACATTTGACACATTTTATGTTGTGACAGGTTCTGATAAGGCAAATGAGGTAAAGCTCCTAATGGGAAACATTAGAAATATTGGGTCAATTTAAGATGTTTTCACTTGCCATCACATCTATTTTTGCAGTTCAACTCCAGGTTGGGGCTGGTTTGCACAAGTATACAACTTGAGTTTAGTTAGAAATGTGTTAAGTCCAAATATCTTCTGACCTTGAAAGCTAAGAGGAGTTTTCCTAATGTGTGGTATGGCTGGGATCTGTGGATAATCAGGAAATGAAACCTTTGCCAACTGACCCGCTGCCCCCAGCAGAAATAGACACATTTTGCCCTCCCCCACCCCTCCTTTAATGGGTTAAGAACAGCTTTCTTTCACGGTCTCTCCTGTCTCTTATAGTCTCATATTGCACACTACAATTGTATACTGAAGTATTATTCCACACCACAGGCCTCACAGACTGATCTGATGTCAGAAACCTGCAGTGTGTACATGAGTTGATTAAAAAGAAATAGAGAGAACACTAAAAATCTAGACATAGTGAACTGTAATAAAAAAATAATAATAATTTGAACAACCTTTGCTGATATTGTGAATATTGACACAGGCCTCTGGTGGCACAGAGTGGCAGACATGTCAGACTGACAGATGAGTCATGCATGTGTCTGCCTGGCTGAAGGGAGGGATGTTTAAACATCGACAAAAGGGAAACGTCTAAAAATAGTTTGTGGGCCCCAGGCGGTTTTAGCACTTTTTCCGCTGATGGTAAAATATCGATGCAGAATAAATTCTCCTCTAATTATTTCAACAGAATTAATAAGGAGCCTAATTAGCTTTCTGTTTCTTTGGCCAAGGAGTTTTTGATCTGCACCATATGCCTGCTTCACAGGATGAGCTCCACTTCAGAAGTGCACAAATGAAAACAGTAAGCTCAGTCTTTTAGGCACCCCACTGCTATCTTACCTGTGCTTCTGTGTCTTTCTCCTCCCTCTCTTTCTGTCTCTCTCTCTCTCTCTCTCTTTTACTTTAAAAGGACATTCCAGCCAAAACAAAAAAATTTAACCATTGCTACAACTGTAAACATTCTTACTCATGTCCTAGAGAAATGCTACAGTTGTCCCTAGAGAGATTTCCTGGTTTAAAAATTAGGAAAACTCCAACGGCTTTGGGCAGATTTTTGTGGTGGGGTGTTCTGATTGATGTTTTCACTAGCTAGCAGATAGCTACTGTTACAGCTAGGAAGCTGACTGTATTATTGCAGCCATATAACGGTAGAAACCATCTTCAAATAATCTTTACAATGGATGGAATGGCAGAAAGGACTTGTCAGGTGAGCAGGACAACAGGGTGACAGGGTGACGTACTTTATCTTAGCTTGGTTTCCTTTCTTTCACTGAAATGGTAAAAAAAAAAAGTTTTTTTTTTTGCTGAGTAAACATAAAATTGACATTTTCTTTTATTCAACAAGTGAAGTTAACACTAACTAGTTTGGTTGTACTTTTTAGCCTATAGATCATTGGCTATGGTAGCGGTCAGGATTGGTTGACAACACAGGGATTGACAATGGTTGTATGGTGTATTTGCGTAATGCATGTTGTATATGGTAGTGAAGCAACATTAACTAATGAAAAAGAAAAAGACATAAAATAGTGAATCAAACTGATAAAGCTGAGGGATGCAGGGCTATGTCATAGAATATTGCATAACATAGCATAAATAATAAATTTAACTGCAATTGCAGGACAGCAAGACCCTTCCATATCACTTGCTTGTGAACATACTATATTTTGGATTTATACACTTGCCAAATATTTTTGACATGCCTGCTTGTAGAATGGTTCTCCTTATTTCAACCTATTAAATAACTATTAAATACTATTAAATAACACAGAATTATTTAGTGCACATAAAAAGTCCCAAATTTTGCCTTGAAATTGCCTCTTGCCATTCACAAAGGCAGCTTCATGAGAAACCACTTGAAATGTTTTCCAACAGGGCTGAAGAAGTTCCACACAAGCAGAGACCTTTTTAACACAATCTACTGACAAAGATGACTTGTTGGGGAAGTATTCCAAAAGCAAAATAATTAAAAACATCTCATTTTGAGATTCATACATGCATGACCTGTTTATATTTGTCATGATAACATCTTCTGAAGCATCTCTTTTTGCAAGTTTGGACGACGCCTGCAACATTTGTTGTGGTATGAGAAGAGCCCGTATGACTGTGCGAGCAGAAAGAACTCTGACTGATAGACGACTGACAACACAGGGATTGCGAGTGATTGTATATATTTGCCGGAAATGTACTTGCGTAATGCATGCAGGTCATTGTAATGATGGAATACTGATGAATAAAACATGAACACAAAAAACATCTTTTTTATTGTTGCTAAGAACCTGTATTTTGTACAAGTTGTAGAGGATGGATTGTTTTCTTAGGACGCCAGATAAAAAGAGCAAGAATAAGTTTCTCTGCATCACTCTGGGATAGAAAAGGCCTGACTTTAGCAATATTTCTCAAGTGATAGAAAGCTACCTTTGTGGCTGTGTTTATGTGCGGAAAACAGAGCTCAGTATTAGTACTTCAGTTTTACCTGTAGAACATTTTGACTCAACCACTGAGAAATATCTGATACACAGCTGATAAGCCTGTCAACAGAGGTTTGTTTTCAGTAAGGACATATATATCTGCGCATCATCAACACAACCGTGAAAACTGACCTCATGTTGCCCGATAAAAAAAAAAAAACATATAATCAGATGTGTCTAAACCTTTGGGTAGTAGTGTATATATTTAAGTATGCATACTCACAATGATGTCTAATGCCTAACAATAATAAAGATATCCATTTTCCAGCATTTTCTACAGATTGTAGAATGTACAGATGTGCAAACCTCATTGATGCATGGTTTTCACAGTTTTCACAACTCTGTAAAATCTGTGCTGGCAAATGACAGTGATACCCTATTATCATAACCCTGGCCATGTTTACACACAGCTCTGCCCACCACTCGTCCGGTCCCAGATGAAAAAAGTAATTAATTTATAGCAATGAATATTACTTACTGCAGAGCATAGCTCATTTATGAAAATTTCTCATCACATCAAATGGGAATATTCCATATGTCCTTTTATGAGATGGGTGATAAACTCTCTGGGAGCCAAATTCCGATTTGATTGATGCTCTCATCAAACAAAGAATGTGGCCTGCTGTCAGTCTGCTCAGACATAAGCATAGGGCAGCTTGTGGTGAAGATGAATGGACTGAACATTAATACAGGAAAATTTATGCTTTTGTTTTTAGCTGGTGAAGATTAGGATCTGTTGCTTGTCGGTTGTAAATTCAAAGGAAAGTTCATCTACATGAAGTAAGTGCGTCATGTTAGAATAAATGTACCATTGCTGATGACAAATGAAGCTTCAGAGAACTGTGTTTTTGGATGAAATGAGACTCATCATGGTGTGGAACAGTCTATCTCTACAGGTTTTACATTTCTGACTTGATTTTAATGTGCCAATGAAGTATCTGCCAGTTCACTCATGGCCAGTCATGGGTGACTCGGGAAATAAAGAGAGAAGAATGAAAATACAGATACAGCTCAATGGCTTATAGTATTTGTAGTGAGCCTCTTCTCAACTGTGCTTTAGAAAATGTATAGTTTCATTTGAGCTGCAATAGACTGTGGTTGAAAGCTATTCTTTCTGTACTGTACTGTACTGCAGCCCAAATGTCTAACATTGCTAGGGGTAACACAATAGAAAATGTCAGTTTTCAGAAAAATTGTTTATAGTGAGGTAGTTTGACATTACTCATGAAAATGATGTGGTTTGACCTTTTCCCATAACCTCTGGTTGTTCAGGCCCAGATGCCAAGTCAGCCTTAGAGGGACACTTCAATATCTGTAGCGACTGTAGTAACTTTGGCCAAAATGAAAAATGTAACCACTTATTGTAAACATGCCTACTTGCATCATACAGCTGTGCCATGGTCATTTCTAGAGACGGTTTGTCCAATATAAAGACTTCTAAAGGTTGGAGGAACTTCTAAAACAACACAAATTACAAACTACAGCAAACCAAACAGTTTTGAGATAGATTTTGTTTAAAATTTGCTTTTGTTGCTGATGTTACTACCTGCTGAAAGCATAAAGAAACCAGGTAGCTAACATTACTGCTAGAGAGCCAAACATTATACTGAAGCTGTATATATTTAGTAAGTGTAGTTTTCACATCAACAATGGAGAGAATGGCTCATACAAATGATATTAATTGCTCAGATGACAAGGGCAGGTATCTGATAAAGGGGATTGTTCAGGGCCTTCTAGGCATTAGATAAGGCTGAATGATTTCTAAATACATTTTGTAATTTTTGTTCATTTTTGTTTAATTTAATTATAATGTGTTTTGTATTTAAGTTCTGGAAGTAGTACAGTACTACATATACCTTTGTAAAGTTTTGGTTGAACCAAAAAAAGGGTTAAATTCTTGAAATTCCCAACAGAAAGTTATCCAATCATTTTCCCCTCACTGTGATATCTTGGTGGATACAGTCAAGCAAGCTTTCACCTTGGATTAGAGCATAATGTGACAGTGGCATCATCTTTTGAGTTACAGTAATGAATATGTGCAGTACACTCAAAACATATTTAAGCCCATAAGTTAAAACATATGTATTTTAACATTCCATTCAATTAAAATACATAAATCCAATGTAAAAATGGTATTATAATTTATGTTTCTCCATCAGGTTCAATAACCCTGAATGAATTAAATAACATTTAACACTAGAATGACTAAAGCTACGTAAGGGAAACCAGCCACCCTGTAGCCCACTCCCCTGCTGTGAAGCGATTAACGCCTGTTGTCTTGGTAATGAGAAGGAATGCGTTGGAAGCACCAACCCTCCCCATGCCCACAGAAAGCTCGTACAACTCTCAAAGCACCTCACAAGACACAACTTCAAGGTAAACTTGAAGTTACAACCCAAGTGGGCATGTTACCGATCCTACAGCGCGACGGAAAATTTGTAGAATCGTGTTTCAAAAGTTATAATTCAAGGGCACGTGGTAGCAGACATATAGAGCGATTGATTCACTAAAGAGTCCTGCTAAATAATAAAAAACCTACAGTCTGAATCTTGCTGTTTGTACATTCCTTTTTGTTCTTATTGGAAAAATAACTATATTATATAATGATATTTTCCGTAATCGAACACTTTCAGTTCCGCATTCTGTCTGAATTCATGTAAGCGCCATTTATGCCAATTTATACTATACTCTATCCTGTATTTTCCTGTGGATAACAATGACGAAGTTCCCCAGCAAGAGCACGTAGAAAGTCTCTCCTACTCTTTGTGGACCCCATGCAGTACTTGTAGGGTTTATGCAATTCTTTTACACAGCATTTATGTGTTTCTAAAGAGTTAATAATACCCTCTGGATTCACAGCACATTTACTTAGACTGTGTAAATGTATTAAATGAAAAAACCTGTTAAATTCACAAACATTTACTGTTGTGCAAACTGTATTAAACAGTATTTGCTAGTTCACATTACAAGACACATGTACACTTTAAAGTCTAATGTGAAAGCAAGTTAGCTAGCTAACGCTGTCAGTCACTTTATGCCACGTTAATATGTCAAGGTCACCTACAGGTACAAAAACCATGAACTGTTGCTTTAAATATTAACGAGTACATCTTTATATACATCTTCACAGTAAATCACTGCCATAGTTTATTTAATTTACCTTTCAGACCCGTTAACTTGACAGCAGACCTAGCAAGGATGCTAGCTAGCTGGTTCGCTGGTGTTGTCTAGAGTATCTCTCAAAGTAAGCAAAATGAAACATTAATATTTGGTCAAAAACATTAAAAATGCAAATTAAGTTAATGCGCATCACTATTTCATTGCAGTTGCCCTGTATAACAGAGGATGGCAGGACATTGTAAAAATGAAAAGAGACATTTCATGTCCATCATGCCATCATTTTCCTGTCACTATTGCACAAGAGCCCAGCATCCTAATAAGATTTAGAGGAAAAACCTAACATGTCTTGTACAATTCAATTAAATCAGTTTTGGATTTATACTAATGAATATAAATAAAGTTAATTTTTATGTTTTTTTTTTAATGAGTTTCATGCAAAATATTTGCTTATTGAGACATTTTTTGAGTGTACTTACCTGATTTAATTCAGGTGTTAGAAATGGAAAACAGTGGCAGCACCATGCAGGAATCTTTGCTGAAAGAGTCACTATAAAACTGATACAAGCTAAATTATATGCTAATGTCTGTTATAAGCTTCAAATAAAACTTGCAATGTCTTTTACAAGCCTGAAATATCAGGGCTTTATCCAGAACGGCCAAAAAATGTTCATATGACTTACTGTTATCTTAGGGCTGACATTTTACTGAAAGCAGCAGCATAAATTAGCATTATTGTAGATCAGTTTATTTCCTGTTTTGACTACGTTTTGACATTTTTTGCCTGAACTGAAGGTCTTTTAATAGCCAAAGTTTGCCGCATGCATCTTTTCCTCAGTGTGAAACATTTGTCTCTAGTGTCCATTTTGCTCTGAATAAGGATAATTGTTTTCTTTATCATCTTAATTAGATAACTGGAGATAACAGTGATACAGCTTTCAAAGTTCTCTAGTATGTCTTTGGTTTGAAAAGCTGCACATTCTCAAATATACTCATTTAATTCCTTTAGAGAACGGCCATTGTGGAATTGGATTTTCTGGGATGATTATACCAGCAGGATTATGTTGTGTTGGTGAGTTTAGATGTTGGTGACACAGTACTCAGTAAGGAGAAAGCTACAACAGATCTGAAGCAATGCAATCAATGAAAGGTTTGCTGATAAACTTCAAACAAATGTTTCAATAATGTTAAGGGAAAATAGGTAAGGTGATTTCGTAATAGAATTGAACAGAATTGAACAGCACTTTTTTTTGTTTTTCTCATCAGAAATCAGCCAACCCTACTTTTTTTTTCAAGAAATAAAACCCAGCAAGATGAGAAGTATATAAAAAAGTAATAGCTCACTGACTTAGCTCCACCAAACACACACACACACACACACACAAACAAGATGTCAAAAAACACATTCAAGCACTCGTTGCTGTCAGGGAAAACCTGATATATCTCCAAAATGCTAACTTTACACTTTTAATAGAAGTTAATGTAACAAAATTTGATTGGACCATTTCTTTTATTTATCTTTTAATCCATTTATCATGGCTTTTTTACATCATGTGAAGGGCACTTAGCACTTTCAAATTATGCTTTTCAAATTATATGTATATCATATATTTAATACTATAATTAACAAACCTATGAAGTTATATGTAACGAATTCATGCTTCATAGCATTTTCTTACTCTCACATTGTTTTCAGAGGTCAGAAAAAGTCATTTGTGCTTTAAATGGAGTTTTGGAATAACTGACATTTCAGAGAAGGACCATGGCTGAGACCCTTCCCCTGCATTTGAATGCCCTATAAATTCCCATTTCTCTGTTTTTCATAATGAAATTTTCACAATCCCCTCCACCAATCCATCTCCTCCCTGTTTCTCAGTCCTATATCAACACTATCACACTCAAAAGGGAGGTGGGGGGGTCTATTCTAGATCCAGGCAGGAGCTGCCCAGAAATCTAGCCCAATTTCTCAGAGTTCTCTCCCCTCCTTAAATCAGTCTCCCCTCATACTACCACCATGTGTTGAAAGTGCAGTCTGAACTCACAAAACAGAACTGCGTGTTCAAGCTTGTTAGGGAGCTGGAACATGCTGCATCCAACAATAATTGGAGCACATTGTGGCAACGTCTATTATTTCTTTAATAGCACAATGCCATCTTTAATAACAATAAAACAATGCTGTGCTTCACAGAAAACACAGATTTCACTTGGAGATGCAATACAACATTTTCCTATGTACATCACTGGTGTACAGACTTTTAATACTAATAAATTATTTTTTGTTTTCTCAGCATGTGAAAATGTGCTTTGGACCTGAAAGGTTACAAGGCTACCTTACAAAAGGACAATCAAGCTGATGTAATGCTATCTGTATAGTAGTGCTTGGTGTGTTAAATACCTCAACAACCATAGAGCCGTGCTGGTTTTGAACAGCCTAACTATCTCTTTCTCTACCCACAATACCAGACTCATTAACTGACCATTCATTGTTGGTTAACTGGGACTGTACCACTTGCATAAGGGGTGCTGATTTAACCTCTTCATTACTACAGTTGTGCAAAATAATAAATACATTTTATTGACATTAATAGTTTGTGTGCTCACTCTTGTGTTTTTATGTGTGTTTATATACACTATATTTCCAAAAGTATTCACTCACCCATGCAAATAATTGAATACAGGTGTTCCAGTAACTTCCATGGTCACATGTGTATAAAACCAAGCACATTGGCATGCAGACTACTTCTATAAAATGCACATAAAATGACAGAGTGGGGTCAGCGGATGCTGAGACACATAGTGTGCAGAGGTCGCCAACTTTCTGGTTAATTGCTACAGACTTACAAACTTCATGTGGCCTTCAGATTAGCTCAAGAATAGTGTGTAGAGAGCTTCATGGAATGGGTTTCCATGGCCCAGCAGCTGCATCCAAGCCTTACATCACCAAGAACTATGAAAAGAGACAAACTGGACTCTAGAGCAGTGGAGGCATGTTCTCTGGAGTGATGAATCATGCTTCTCCATCTGGCAATCCAATGGACAAGTCTGGATTTGGTGGTTGCCAGGAGAACGGTACTTGTCTGACTGCATTGTGCCAAGTGTAAAGTTTGGTGGAGCAAGGATTATGGTGTGGGGTTGTTGCTCTGGAGTTGGGCTCGGCCCCTTAGATCCACTGAAAGGAACTCTTAATGCTTCAGCAGACCAAGAGATTTTGAACAATTTTGTGGCAACGGTTTGGGGATGGTCCCTTCCTGTTCCAACATAACTGTGCACCAGTGCACAAAGCAACTGCCACAAAGACATGAATGAACTAGTTTGGTGTGGAAGAACTTGACTGCACCTGCACTTGACAGAACCTGACCTCAACCTGATAGAACACCTTTGGGATGAATTAAAGCGGAGACTGTGAGCCAGGCCTTCTTGTCCAACATCTGTGTCTGACCTCATAAATTCCCTTCTGGAAGAAGGTCAAAAATTCCCATAAACACGCTCTTAACCCTTGTGGAAAGCCTTCCCAGAAGAGTTATAGCTGCAAAGGGTGGGCCCACATCATATTAAACCCTACGAATTAAGAATGGGATGTCACTCAAGTTCATATTTGTATGAAGGCAGATGAGCCAATACTTTTGGCAATATAATGTATATTGTTGGCACACAATAAGCATCCCAAAAAATATACAGGTCAACCAGGAACTCAGCAAAACCTCACAGTTGCCCTCACCAGCAATTATATTGTCATTCTCTTGCAAATGGAGACATCATCATTTTACGACCTCCTATATAAACCTAATCTCTCAAAGGTATATAATAATCTGTGAAGATGAAAATGGGTGTCTTGGAATTTTGGTAACATAGTCTGCTGTAGATGATTTATATATGCTCAGTCTGTCTTTGATTAACATCCAGTTAAACTATATTAGCCTTTCAAACTTAAGAAGCATCATAAAGTACCCTTGAATGACTCATTACTGAATTATGCAGTAGAAATTATGAAACCAATATGTCAGTTATATAGTTATGAGGAACTTATGTGTAGACTCTCATACAGACTGCTGCAGTTTAACAGGTTAAATGCAACTGAAAATGAAGTCGAATGTAAATCTGTTTAACCGTAATGCTTACCTTAACTTCAACACCAAACCTACATCTACTCTTAAACCTAACCTTTACCATAATGTTGCTGATAATCAACTATTACCAAAAGGCTGTTAGTTATTTATGTATCTGTAGAGCAGCTATAGGAGGTCATCAAAAAATCTGACTGGAGTATAATTTTTTAATCATCAGCAATGTCTTTTTCAGCCTATAGAGTACTCTGAACATGCTCTAGATGTAAGCCTTACCCTAACTTGCACAATTTGAGAGAATGTTATGAAGAGCTGTCTCACTTCATTGCCATAACAATTACCAATCACTTTGCTGTCCAGCCTATTTCAAGGTGACCTTGGCCTGCAGCAAATTACAATCATGGCAGTATACAGGAAGCCTCTCTGTTGAGAGGGTGGAAGTCTTTTTCTTGCTGTAAGCAAATACGAAAACATTCTTAAGGGAAAGTTCAGTCTGACATAAACCAGACAACACAGAAGAGATGTGTGGAAGACTGTCTCCAAGAGCAGAAACAACATGTCGTACTACACAAAAAGCACTTGAGAAGAATGAGAACGAGAGAATCGCTGCTGCACTATCCCTGTAAAATGGAGTTTTCCCAGTCCTGCTTTCACAGACACAGAAAAGCTGATTTGTCATCTGATGGATTTTATTTCATTGTTCAGGCAGTGACCCTCCATCTAGTGCCTTAAGCATCATTGCCAAGATGCTCTCTAATTAGTTGAGATGGTTTACAAATGTTTACAATTACCACAGAACATTAAAGTCTCAGGCACTGGAGAGGGGCAAACGTGGAACTGCTTAAATACACTCAAAATTAACATGTTTTACTGTGTAATGCAGAACTTTAAGCTCAGAACTTTTATGACATCAATGTATATAACATACATACCTCTCTCTGTGGAGTTTGCATAGGTTTCCTCCTGGTTCTCAAGCTTCCTCCCACAGTCCAAAGACATGCAGTCTGTTTCGATTGAGCACCCTAAATTGCCCCTAGGTGTGAGTGTGTGTGTGTGTGTGTGTGTGTGTGATTGTGTATGTCTGTCTGTCTGCCCTGCGATGCGAGCTCCAGCATCTGAGTGTGCCACAATGTCTGCAGTTGCCTCTGGAGGTGCCTCCTCTAGCAACTCAGTGATGTTGGACTCCACAACTTCTTCATAAATGTATGTAGAATAGGGATACTCATCTATAACAGAACAATAGGATGATATTAAAAAATAAGTCTTAAAATAAAATGACTAATGAAGTAATGATATGAGTTATGTTAAATTGCAGCATTTTGAAATTGTTTCAAGTTAAAATGTACAATTTATTCATTTTATTTTAATTTAATTTAGTAAAAAAAATGATTTGGAGTGAGAAACAACCCCATATCATTATTCCTCCTCCACCAAATTTTACACTTGGCACAATGGTGTCAAACAGGTAATGTTCTCTTGGCATTCACCAAACCCAGAGTCGTCCATCAGACTGCCAGACAGAGAAGCGTGATTCATCACTCCACAGAATACAGCATGCTTTACACTACTCAGTAGTTTGAAGTATGAGAGCAAATGAAAAGACTGTGCAATACTGACAAAAACTGACTGATGTGGACATTTGAAGGGTTACCTCCCTTATACCTCTGTCTGATGCATAAGGAGTGGTTATGCTGCTCTATACTCGTTTAATAGTCCATAATCATCTCCTTTGTTTTGTCAACATTTAGGAAAGATTGTTGACCAGGCACAATGCCACCAGATTTGCCACCTCTGTCCTTTAGGTTGGCTCATCACCCCCCAAAAATCAGTTCCAAGACAGTGGTATCATCAGCAAATTTAATGATTATATTATTACTGTGGGAGGCAACACAGTCATTGGTCAATAGAGTGTACAGCAGGACTAAGTCTCCTGTGTTTATAGTCAGTGTGCTGGAGGTGTAGCTTCCAATCCTGAAAGACTGGGGTCTTCTCATCAGGAAATCCAGCACCCAGTTGCACAAGGAGGGAGTCAATCTTAGGGTGTGGAGTCTCAGTCAGGTTGGATGGGATAATAATGGTGAATGCCGCGCTGTAGTCACTGAACAGCATTCTTACATAGCGTCTCTGTGCTATAGATGTTCTAGAGCTGTGTGGATGGCAGTGCAGACTTCTGTGGATCTGTTTGGTCGATGGATGAAATGGAGGGGGTCCAGAGTATAATGTTCTGTATATGGGGCAAAATGTGTCTTTCAAAGCACTTCATTGCAGTTATAGTCAATGAGACAAGCTGACAAGCCACTGTGCTTTTCTCTGTGAGAGGAACAATGTTGCTTGTCTACAGAAAGGTTGAATATGTCCACAAAGACATCAGCCAGCTCTGCTGGACATGATCTGAGTACACGACCAGGTATGTTGTCTGGGCTCATTGCTTTTATGTTTTGCTCAGAGTGTTCCTCATTTCTGACAATGAAACTGCAACATCTGGCTCCTGCATCTCCTTGCTCACCGGATGTGATGTTTAACAATTGTACAAAACCTAGTAGACCACCAAAACTGTCACCATCAGATGAACAGTATTTAAAGCTTTGAGAGAGAGCAGAAAATCAAACTCCACTCTTACTTCAGATATGAAAAAATCCACAGGTGTTTCTGTCTATCCTTCCACTGTGAGAAGACAAATAAACGCTATTGGTCTGAAAGGATGTGTAGCTGTCGAGAAGCCCTTACTGAGAAAAGGAAATAGACAAAATAGAAAAACAACATTTGCAAATCAAACAAAGAAGCTACACTGTCACAAAGTATTGTGGTATTCTATGTAGACCCCAACCAGTGGGCTACATGTATAATCATGTAATCTGCATCAGTAACCATTTGGCTGTTCTGGTGTGGTTATAGTTACAGTTGGTAACATATGAGGGTTAGGATAAGGGTTTGGGTCGAGGTTAAGATGAGGGTTAGGATTAGGACTAGGAACAGGGTTAGGGTCAGGTTTTTGGTAAGGTTGCATAAAGTTTTGCATAACAGAAGTAAAATCAACAGAACATCAGCAAGATATTTACTTCAGTGTATTCAAATACTTCACTACTGCTACTTTACTGTACTGATAATCTGTGTATGTGTCTGCACACACACACACACACACGCACATGTATATATGTATATTTCACACGCATATGAAATTGAGTGAGATGCCATTCTTAATCCATAGGGTTTAATATGATGTTTAATATGATGATGCCCACGCTTTGCAGCTATAACAGCTTCAACTTTTCTGGGAAGGCTTTCCACAAGGTTTAGGAATGTGTTCATGGGAATGTTTGACCATTCTTCCAGAACATACTGATGTTAGATGATAAGGTCTCTGCTTTAATTCATCCCAAAGGTGTTGAGCTCAGGACTCTGGTTGAGGTCAGGACTCTGTGCCAGTCAAGTTCTTCCATACCAAACTTGCTCATCCATGTCTTTATGGACCTTGCTTTGTGCATGGGTGCGCAGTCATGTTGGAACAGGAAGGGACCGTCCCCAAACTGTTCTCACAAAGTTGGGAGCGTGAAATTGTCCAAAATCTCTTTGTCTGCTGAAGCATTAAGAGTTCCTTTCACTGGAACTAAGGGGCGGAGCCCAACTCCTGAAAAACAACCCCACACCACAATCAACCCCCTCATTAAACTTTATACTTGGCCCAATGCAGTCAGATAAGTACCGTTTTCCTGACAACCGCCAAACTCAGAGTCATCCATCGGATTGCCAGAAGGAGAAGCTGATTTGTCACTCCAGAGAACACATCTCCACCGCTCTAGATTCCAGTGGCGGCGCTTTACACCACTGCATTCGACGTTTTGCATTGCGCTTGGTGATGTAAGTCTTGGATGCAGCTGCTCGGCCATGGAAACCCATTCCAAGAAGCTCTCTACACTGTTGTTGAGCTAATCTGATGACGACATGAAGTTTGTAGGTCTGTAGTGATTGACTATGCCCCTCGGCATCTGCTGACCCCACTCTGTCATTTTACGTGGCCTACCACTTCATGGCTGAGTTGCTGATGTCCCCAATTGCTTTCACTTTGTTATAATACCACTGACAGTTGACTGTGGAATATATAGTAGCGAGGACATTTCACCATTGGACTTGTTGCGAAGGTGGCATCCTATCACGGTACCACACTGGAATTCACTGAGCTTCTGAGATCGTGTATGTATTTAACACTAAATACTAAATACTAAGTACACATGTCTGTATTTAACACTAACTTCTACCTTTTTGCCTAAGCATGACAACTTCAAGGCTAGTCTATACTTATTAATGTAATCTCTTGTGTAGTGGAATGAACTGTTTTCCAGTCATTGGAATTTCTGCATAATTAGAAAGAAAAATATATCATACAGTCTAAAATAATCATGTTAGGAAGATGTAGAATATGGCATGTTCAGAGGTCTCATCCACCCTCTCCTGTAGGATTAGGACCAGGGTTACAGTTAAGTTTTGGGTAAGGTTGGATAAGGTTTTGCATAATGGAAGTAACATTATTAATACACAAGGGAGGTGAGGCGTCAGTTGTTTTATAGGTTTATAGCTGTAAGACTTTTAGCTACTATGTACAGACAGATTAGGGCCATGATAAAGTTGGCATCCTTCATTTAAACCATTTTGTTTTTCCTTATGCTGAAAATTTAAGTCGTAAGTCTTAATCAGTCAACATGTGATTCAAGAGCGACTTGAGCCTGAGTCACTGACGCAAGTCCCCATCTATGCCCTATCACTCCTTTTTTAATATTACACCCACAACTCATTGGTAGATGGTAACTTAAGTGCAGGTTAATAGTCAGGACTTAACAATGGTGAACAAGCAAATAAATGAGCTTGTTGTCATTACCTCAAATTATTTGACAATAACTGAGTATGTCCGGCCCTTTAACATTGTTGCATGGGGCCCATAAGATCCTGGATATGCCACTGGGCTCATGATTGGTCTTTTGGAATACAATTGCAGAGATCTGCAATTTCTACAATAAAACTCAGAGTGAAGCTACAGTCAAAGGCCTGACACTGTGAGGCTAATAAGCTGCCAGCTTTTCCACTGAAAGCATACTAGTTGGCTTAATCCAACAAACTGCAAAATATCATGGTAAATTCTAAGATTAAAATTATTGTTGATCAATTGCTTTGTGATTAAGCACTTTACAGAGGCGACATAGCATGGAGTATGTGAAGTACCCAAACAGTGGCTGTTCAAAACATTATATTTTGAATATTAGAACAAGCCCAGAATATCTATCACCAAACTATTCTGACAAGATACATTGTTATTCTGTCCACACACAGATTTAAACTCAAAGTACAATAAATATTGAACAGAATTTGTCTAATTGCATTCATTTGGAAGTGTGGTGATATACAGTTACATTGCTAATCTAATCATTCTCGCACTCTCTAGGTTGACCTACATGTACAGCTTTATGAATTGCACCAGCCAAGAAGACGTACTCTGGAGTAAAATGTGTTACTTTCTCAGCACCACCCTCAGCTCTCCGCAGTAAAACTTTTACTAATCCATCATTAATATCTGAACATCTGTAGTGTATGAATTAAACACTGCCCTGCTGGCAAGTGACTGGTGATTAGAAGCTGCACAATCCTTCATGTCACGGCTAATGTGTGAAGCCAGCTTCATTGTGAACTGCAGAAATTTTGCCTGTGACAAGCATGAGACCATTGCTAATGATTTTAATTAAAGGATAGTCCATCTAGGGAGACACAGAGGCTATCTTTATCTCAATCCCTCCACTTGGAAGCACTACTTCAGAAAATAATGAGAGCAAAATTCACAATGTGTGCAATTAGTAGTGGCACCCCACCCTGCACAAGTGTGTGTGTATGAATCTTGCCTTACAATGCTGTGTGAAACTGTTTGATGTTAGAGAAATACTGTGATGTTAGGGAAGCAGATGTTGTTTTGAGAGATGTCCAGCTGCCTATACAGCTGTGGCCATGCTGTTGCAGAGACATTGTAGATCCATCACATTTACCTGAACACTAGTACATTATTTCTTCTCTGCTTAAATTTGTGTAATTAAGCTCATTCTGTGTTTAAGGGGTGGAGACAGGGAGGTGCACATTGCTGTTTGTTTAGGGAGGTGAGCTCAAAGGAAAAAATATTTGTTTGCAACTGAGTATGTGCATGTCTGATTCTATGGAGAAGTCATGTTATATAAGATGGACATAGGAAAATTATATATATTTTTACGTTGTGTGAACCATTCATGAAAAATTTTGTCACTATAACAAGACTGTCGCTTGTTATACTGACTGTGTTAATAATATAGTAGTGACACATTATCCCTCCTGTCCTCTTCACCTCCCGCCCCTTACTTTAGTGTTCCCGGTCAAAATTGACTGGTCTGTTTTAACTGCTCTTAAATTAGCACAAAAACCATTTTTCACCACCATATTTTTATTCAACATTCTTTAGCTGTGAACAATGTCTCAAAGTAGTGTTTAACCTGAATTGATAGAATTAGACATAAAATAACTGCAGTGCAAATACAAATAGAGTGAGTTGGGGGGTGTGTATGAGGATGTTTTCTGTCTGATGGATGAATATAGTCTGGATACCCATTCATTTCCTCTGGCGGTCATTTCCTATGGCGGTCAACACCACAGGTTCACAATTGATTGATTAAACACTCAAAATTCAATGAAAGAGGTGATCATCATTTTTATATGTTCAAGTGCATAGTGTGGAGGATATGATAAGGCCTTGAGGCAATCAGATGAAAAACACAATATTTATGAGTGTTTTAAGTTGTAAATCGGTCAGATTTGACCCGAACATGACAGGAAGGTTAATAATGTATTAATAACAATGTTGCTTTTTCGCCATCCACAAAATTAGGTTTGGGGTGCAAGATATTATCCGTTATACATTAATTTATTATTGTTTAAATATATAGCACAAATTATTCATGCTCTGTGTCTAAAACCTTTAAGGCTTTGTACCTTGGATATGTTTTTTTATTCCCCAGAGGACAGGTGCGTACTTGCATAAAATAATTTGCAAGTATTACATAAATAGGTTTAGATAGAAGAATGAAATAAAAAGCAAAGATTAAGTGTATGGAGTCAGGTTAGTGCCCCACTGACATGAGAGGTACTATGCAAGTAAAAGTTTAATACCTTTTTTCTGAGACTGTAGGCTGAGATTTAGGTGAACCCTGCATTTATGCATTTACATGATGAAAATACTGATACAAAATTTTTGAAAATGTTTATTGAAGCTATTTTGTCCACTCATCTAGCTCTAATACATCACTGTTTTTAAATGAAAAAATGCCTCATTAGGGTCAAATGTGAGCAAAAAAGACAAATGCAAATGGCTGTGATTACACAAAATAATCCAATTAACTGTTATAATTTAACAGCCCTTATTCTTCTTCTTCTTTCGGCTGCTCCCTTTAGGGGTTGCCACAGTGGATCATCTGCCTCCATCTTGCCCTGTCCACTGCCTCCTCTACTTTTACACCAACCATCTCCATGTCCACCTTCACTACATCCATAAACCTTCTCTGAGGTCTACCTCTTCTCCTTCTACCCGGCAGCTCCATCTCCAACATTCTTTGACCAATATATCCACTATTCCTCCTCAACACATGTCCAAACCATCTCAACCTGGCCTCTCTGGCTTTATCTCCAAACTGCTCCACCTTCACTGTCCCTCTGATCTGCTCATTTCTAATCTTGTCCATCCTTGTCACAACCCCAATTCCAATGAAGTTGGGACGTTGTGTAAAACATAAATAAAAACAGAATACGATGATTTGCAAATCCTTTCCAACCTATATTCAATTGAAGTACGTCCATGATTTCCAAAAAAATTTGAAATGTGGACTCGTCAGACCACAGGACACTTTTCCACTTTGCATCAGTCCGTCTCAGATGAGATCAGGCCCAGTAAAGCCGGCGGCATTTCTGGGTTTTGTTGATATATGGCTTTCACTTTGCATGGCAGAGTTTTAACTTGCACTTGTAGATGGAGCGACGAACTGTGTTCACTAACAGTGGTTTTCTGAAGTGTTCCTGAGCCCATGTGATAATATCCGTTACAGAATGATGTCATGGGCATTCAATGTTGGTTTTCTGCCTTGCTGCTTACTTGCAGAGATTTCTCCAGATTCTCTGAATCTTTTGTTGATATTATGGACTGTAGATGATGAAATCTCTAAACTCCTTGCAATTGCACGTTGAGAAATGTTGGACTATTTGCTCACGCAGTTGTTCACAAAGTGGTGAACCTCGCCCCATCCTTGCTTGTGAACGACTGAACCTTTCAGGGATGCTCCCTTTATACCCAATCATGACTCTCACATGTTTCCAATTAACCTGCTCACCTGTGGAATGTTCCAAACAGGTGTTTTTTGAGCATTCCTCAACTTTCCCAGTCTTTTTTTGCCACCGTCCCAACTTCTTTGGAACGTGTTGCAGGCACAACTCAAATTCAAAATGAGTGAATATTTGCAAAAAAAAGTTTATCCATTTGAACATTAAAGATCTTGCCTTTGTAGTGTATTCAATTGAATATAGGTTGAAAAGGATTTGCAAATCATCATATTCTGTTTTTATTTATGTTTTACACAGTACTTCATTATGTACACTTACCTTGTATCTAGACTCATTGTCCATTTTATGAGCTCCAGTTACAGACTGTAGTCAGTCTGTTCTTCTCCATACTTTTTTAGCTTCCTTTTACTCTGTTATTCAAAAGTCAGGACCCCCATTGGACCACCACAGAGCAGTGGTGGAGGTGTGTTAGTGTGTATTGCACCGTATGAGTGTTTCAGACAGAGTACTGCACTTAAGTGTCACTGCTGGTCTGAGAATCATCCACCATGCAAAAATATCCAGCCAACAGTGTCCTGTGGGCAGCGCCCTAATGAAGAACTAAGGAATGACCAGCACAAACTGTGCAGAAATAGATGAGCTATTGTCTCTGACTTTATATCTTCAAAGTGAACCAACAAGGTAAGTGTGTCTAATAGAGTAGACAGTCAGTGGACACAGTGTTTAAAAGTTCACCACTTCTGTTTCTGATCCACTCATACCAGCAAAGCACACACTAACATGTCACCACCACATCAGTGTCACTGCAGTGAAGAGAATGATCCACCACCTAAATATAACCTGCTCTGGGGTGGTCCTGTGGGGGTCCTGACCAGAAAGGAACTGAGTGAAAGATATGGAAAGAAGCAGATGAACTCGTCTTTAACTGTAGAACTACAAAAGTGCACCTAATGGATAAATGCAACTGATAAATTTGGCTTACAAGCTTCTGAATTAAGCACTTATTTTGTACGGTTGTGTTGAGAGAGAGAGAGAGAGAGAGAGAGAGAGAGAGAGAGAGAGAGAGAGAAAGAGAGAGAGAGAGAGAGAGAGAGAGAGAGAGAGAGAAAGAGAGAGAGAGAGAGAGAGAGAGAGAGAGAGAGAGAGAGAGAGAGAGAGAGAGAGAGAGTTGTATGACGCAGAGCCAAAGCAAGGGAAGATAGCAAAACATCCAGAGAGGTCAAGAGGTCTTGTGGCTTATTACTAACATAACATTTACAGTTCCTCATGGATCACAGCCCAGACATACAGCAGAGTATGCTTAGGCATATACTGGTGTAAAATAATCTCTTTCTTTTCTATCACTCTAGTGAACAAAGACACGTTTTCACATAAGCTCCATCTACATGGTTTATAATGTGAGCTTTAGGAAACACATTGCTTAGCGGATTTCATTAAAGATATGACTGGATGGAAAAGCCATTTGCAAACATATGCCCTGAGAAAGAGGAGCCCTCCTCACCCCATGAGCCAGAATTAATCTGCACTCTGCAAATAAGTGAGGCAAGTCTTCATTAGTGGCTGGTCTCTCTAAAGCATGCACAGATACACTAGGTATTACATCTTATGCTAATGGAATTTTCATTGCAGCTTCAGAAAATCCCCTTTGATGTTAATTCCCACTTAGTGATTTTTTTTCTCCTTCAGTTTTTACCCTTTAACCGAATAGAGAAAATCCCAAGAAAAACATGGACCTCTCCTGTATGTGAACTCAGTGTTTCAAGGTCACAGTATTTCTGCCCTTACTTTATTGTACCTTCAATACACGTCATTTGTGTTAGGTTTTTGTAACAGTGAAGTTTGTCCTTTTTTTTTTTTCTTACAATATGTCTTCACAAATGTCATCTACAATATGGTACAATGTATCATCCAGAGCTTACTTTGTGCCAGAACAAGCCATATCCTGAAAGCATAGTCATAATAATCATCTTAATCATGATAATATTTCCAACTTAACAAGTTAAAATATATGGTAGAACAAAATTTGTTCAGTTAACATGTAAAAAATAGCATTCTATGTCACATCATGCCAAGTCACAGATGCCTTTTCACTTTCAGCTGCTTCTTGAGGTTGACAGAAATGGTAACCAAAATAACTGTGACACTGTTTATCACTTGCGAATGCTCCATATTGTGATTGTTGATCCCTCAAAAGAACTTGGTAATGCAGAGCAAAGCCTCAGAGCAAAACCAAAAAAAATCTCAGGAATCTCATGTCCAGGGTGTGTCCTGCCTTCCATCCAATGACTGCTGGGATATGCTCCAGCTCCCCCCACGACTCAGAAGGATAAGCAGCTTAGATGTGTGTGTGTGTGTGTGTGTATGTGTGTGTGTGTTTGTTTCCAGGACATCCCTCCCACCCCATCAACCTGCCAGATTCACCACTAATCAGTTGTACTTTTTACAATCTTCTTTACTGCAAAACATCACTTCAGTACATAAGCATCTTTAACAAAGCACAAAATAAATATGTTTATATTTAACAGTTAAGCTCTGATCATGTCCCCTACAAAATTGTAGTATTATAAAAAACCTTTTTATTTGAGCTTTTTTTCCCTCCCCATGTTTAAATGTTTAGTGGACAGTAAATGCAAAGTTTCATAGAGGATCTTAGGACTTGACTACAGGCAGATACTATACCTACATAAATGGGAATAATTTTAGCTGCTATAACAGCAGGAAAACCAGATGAACTTGGTTCTTTTCAAATCCAGGGTCACATTTCTTGGCAAATTTGTAACTAGGATGTGATTGCATAATTTTAATTTACAGCTCATCATTAGGAGGTAATGAATATGAAATCCAAGAGTGGAGAGTTAATAACAGGGGGGCATACTGGTGAAGTTTTGCAAGGACAAAGTGTTTAATGATAGATAGATTTCGAATTAGCTTCACTGTAACTCCACCTGGCAGAGAGGAATGTCATCATTAGATCATTACTTCCACAGCAACATCATTCTAAATGTGGTACACTGTAATTAGGACCAAAAGCACAGGTGGCCCTCTTTATGGATGTGTTCTGTATAAATAAGGAAAACTACTCTTTTAAACCTCTGGAAATAGGCAGTGTGAACCCACATCACTTGATTTATCTGACAAACACTGTTAGCATGTAAAATACTTCATGGTCGCATTGCTTTGGCCGAAAATGGATGAGTGTGTCACCGTGTCAGCGTTCCAGTGTTGGCTTTAAATGTTTGATGACATGGAGCTTATCTGAGCAGTCCATCCATCCAGATACAGATGCATGTATATACGAAGCTGATATCAAACTTTAATGACTCCCTTTAAAAGGTCATTTATTTTTTCTGACTTCAAGAGGCCTTTATGTCTGGTTGGTCTGAGGTATATTATGCAGACATCTGCAGTCTGGATTAAAAATTCAGTGAAGGAGAAGAATTAGTTGATTCATCTGGCTCAATAATTCTGAAGCTACATCACAGTGTAGATCACCTTTGTGATAAAGACACCTTAAAGAAAGGAAGACAAACTTTACCTACCACAAAGAAGTGGTAGGAAAGATGTGTTAGGTTTAGCTACATTAGCTTGTGATCTTTCCCATGGTTGAATGTATTTACAGAATGAATAAGCTTCATATAAGACCTGTTCGATCCAGTGGGATGACAACCACCAACTAGGAACTTATATATTACAGTTAAATTATTAGAAAGTTATTCACCTGTTACCATAATCAGAGGGAAAATGTTTTTTTAATATTAAACACAACACACAATTGTTTAGCTCACATTATACAGTGTAACCTTAATAACTATGCAGCTGTGAGCATAATACAGTGGGTGATGGCTAATTAACCAGAGGCCTACTTGTTATAGCACTATGTGTGGATGTTGAGCTTTATACAGTGTTGAGCTTTATTTTCTTTCCCATATTCAACAACTACTGCTCAGTACCTATGTAAGTGGCCTACAGGAACTTTTCTCCATCAGATAAAAACTGTGGACCAGCTAATGCAATATTTAAATGTTTCAATTGTTAAAAAAGAGGAGAAAATTCTGTGCCTTTTTGTTTGACAGAAGCAAGCAGGCATGTAGATGTCATCGTGGTGAAGGCGGCCACTGGAAGTTTATGCTGATGTTTTTTTATCCTTTTTACTTAGTAAAGGTGGAAAAAGTACAGATGATGCAAAAAGCAACACACTTGCACATAACAAACTCAAACTCTGTAGTATTTTTTTATGGGAGAGAGTGGGATCATTCTCTGTGCATGATATTCTCATGATATTCAGTCAGTCAGGAGGCTGTATTTGATGGTGTAACTATCTATAAGTAATGTGTTTGTACTGTTTATGGTAGATTAGTTAGCCAGTTTGCTAACTACAAGGTTAGCTGCTTGGCTAAGTACACACCAGCCATGCCACTGTCTCCAAGCACACCAGTTATCAACAGTTTGACACAACTTAATGAGCATCACTGCGCTGTTGTGACTATGTTTTCAGGTATAATTACGTTTACTTTGGTGTTTTACTTGTGTTTAGCCTGTTAGCTAGCTTGCTAACTGTGCCAAAATGGAGAATTCTTCATTACCAATCTTCCGGTCTGGCCTTGGTCATGACTGTTGCTTAATGCAACATAACCTGATTAACCACTTCATGACAACTGTCAAGTTTATAACAACCAATAAAAGTAAAGTTTTTTAAATGATATATACATTTCTGACATGTTCCATGTCAGCTTTAACGCTGATTAAATTTCCATTGTATTACCCATAGATCTACATTTAAGCTCTGAAAGTAGAAGCTATACAGCAGTCTAATTGTCATGCATCCCACAAACTCATTTGAAGACAACATTTCACAGCAGCCTTTGTGGATCATGTGATTGCTCAGTCACAACCGGAGTCCGACTCAGACTCCATTTCCCAGGAGTCACAAGGAACTCACGTGACCAATGACTCAGTTCAGCGCTCCTATCAGCACTCACAGTCCCCAAAGTACTAACGCTGAACACCTGTGGACCATGTCATATGACCTCTTTAGTTAGTATATAAGTCCGGGCTTAGAATAAGCTTGTTGTGAAGTATTGTTTCCTTGTGAACTACTGAGGGGTTTTTGCATGATTGTCTTTGTGTGTTTTTTGACCTTTGCCTTGTCTTCCCATTTCTCGAGTTTCTGCCTTTACCCTTTTGTACTGTTGCCTTTCTTACTGGATCTGTGTTTTGACTTTTTGGACTGTCTTTCAACTACGATTCTGTATTTTCCTCTGGTTCAGATTAAGCCCTATCTTTTACGAGATCTGCACACATCTGAGTTCTGTTGCCTTGTAACACTAATTAAGTAAGGCCTTACCAGTCAAAAAATGATTAAGGACATCAAGGATTTTACTATTTATACATAATATACAGTTTATTTAGTAAATATAATCTCTACAGGCTTCTAAACACAATTCTAGCAGAACTGTGTCTTCAAGTAAGAATCATTGTTAACACTTTAAATTAAGGGTACCTGATCTGCCAGTAATTAAGACATTTATTTACCTATGAATAATTAATCAGAAGCTAATGAGTCATTAATCAGGAACAATGAATAAGTCATATATAAACAACCACAAGACTAAATTACTAATGCCTGTACTAATGAATGAAGATCAAGGTAATAAAAGCTTTATTCAATGCCTGAATTCAGGAATTCATGAGTTAATCAATATTTGCTGTCACAAGGTCCCCCTCAGACACACTGCTCTGAAATATTAAGCATATCAAAGTCAACTGTTTTATCTGTAGCTCCATGTCAGGTCTTAAGTTTATTGTTTTTGATTTCTACCCACTGAGTGACTGTTGAGGTTACGCTGACATTGTTTTGCAACTAGTCCTCATTTGGGACAATTGCCATAGTTTTAATTCATCTTTTATGTTAATAATATGACATGTTTTAACTCCTATATTAATACACAGTGCCTCATGAGGGAATGGCTTCAGAAACTCAGAAATCAGTTAATTATTGATAGGGAAAGTGCAGTGCCTTTCTCCTGGGGTCATAAGAATCCTTAATCGTATGCACATTTTTGTGCTTTCCCACATCTAACATTAGTACACCTGATTGAACTCAACTGTTAATTTACATCTACTGTTGTGCTGGTTGAGGCGTGTCAGAGTGAGAGAAATACAACACTATGCAGTGTCAATTCTCTATAAAGAAAGCAATGATTACTGATAACTCATGATGAATTCATGTTTGTGCCCCCTAAAGTAAGTGATGAACCTTCATTTCTGATTAAAAGCTAACAAAATAGCAGGGGTTAATTATTACTTGCCTTCATTCTTTTGCCCTATGTCACGCACTCAACGCTAGTCATGCAAGACAGGGACTCCACATCCCAGAATCCATTGGAGTCTCAACTGACATCCTACTCCTCACCCCACTCCTGGCAGAGATCTCAGTCTCCTGATTATTAAGGACTCACACCTGCATTAGTAGTCAAGGGACTCTTAGATTGGGCTATTTAAGCCCAGACTTTCACCAGCCTCGATGCGAAGTATTGTTCCACTGAACCTTCCCGAGCGTTTATTCTTGTGCCGTTTGCTTTCATGTGCTTAGACTTCCGTACTGGTTTGATGACTTTTTTTGCCTTGCCCCTTTTTTGGATACCTCTGCCTCTGTCTTAGGATTTGTACCTTTTTGACTATCGCCTGGACTGTGACTACGATTCTGTTTAGCCCTTTTGTCTATTGCTGTACTTTACTGTGTCATTAAAAAATGGCCTTATTTCCTATCTGTGTTCATCTGCGACTCCCTGTCAAGAATAGTAATGAAAGATAAGTACAACATGGCACATATAAAAAACATGACATTGACGAAATTCACAAGAATAAAAAACTATATTTTATTAGCATTTCATGACTACTCAATAGAACCAATACATACTGGTTCTGTTGTTCCACAAACATCTGTAAAACTAACAGAACTTCAAGCTAAATAATGTCACTAAGATAGTCATATTGCAGAGAGTGGTGTTTCCAAATAACTCACACAAGCTGAAGGTTGAGTCTGTGACTCAGCTTTATTGAAAAGCTCTGAATGGAGCACAAAAGAAAGGGGAGAAAATGGAGCTAGTTTAACGCAGTTAATGTGACCTCTCACTGTCTGTTTACTGAAGCGCAGCCGCCGTGCACACACAGCCCTTCAGAATAAGAGTCCCTGTCAAAGGAGGAATAACAAATGAACCAAGCAGCATAAAATCAACATGTGATTTTAATCTGCAGAATAGACATGCCTGACACCACATATTGCTACTAGAATCACAAGATGCTCGTGAGAAACACAAACGCCGTACTACTCTTAAAACCGAAAAGGCTTACTGCAGATAAGTAAGCATCAAACCAAATATTTAAACTACTTTACACCAAATTTAGAAATAATAGCATCTGCAAATCCGTTCTGTTTCACCACAAATAACAGCTGCGTGTTTTACACGTTAGCCTAAAAAGAGGCGAGGCATGAAAATCCATACCAGCACTCACAACACTCAGACAACAATACCACGTGTAAATATTATATCTGTAATGTAAATTAGGCATATAATACAGTAAGCATATGCATAACTCACCCTTTAAAGTAAATAAAATGTGATATATTGCAAAAATGTGAAAAGAGATTTTTTTTTATTATTATTATTTCAATTGTTGTCATTCGCTTCTCTTAAACAGTTTGAGATATTCACTCAAGACTGTATGGCTGCTTGAGCATTTATCACAATTACTGCCATTTACTGGCAAAGAAAAATAGCAGTAATTTCCAGCTGTGGAAACAGTGGAAATGTTATATTTCAAAATGCTGTGTTTTCATGACTAAAACATTAGACATAGCAATTAAAAAAAAAAAAAAAAGAATAACAGCTGTATAATGGGTATATGTATAATTTTTCTGAAGGTGGTATGTTTCAGAGTAACTGTCATATATTAAGATAATTCACAGTTTTAATGAAATCAAATGCCTATTTTCAGTAAATTAACTAGTTTAGTTTATTAAACATACAACAGTTATGTTTATGTTGTAACAGTATGACATTGCAGTGTGACATGGGTAATGATAAATTGCATGAACAGAATTAAACTAACAGAGCTTCTAGCAGTTGCCAATGTGTACTAACATTTTTTTGTATGCTTATTTAGCACATGAATTCATAATAAATTCAGGCGCTGAAGAAGGCCTTTATATATATGTGGTTGTTAATATATGACTTATTCATTTGTTCCTGATTAATGACTCATGACTTTCTGATTAGTTATTCATTAGTAAATGCCTTAATTACTGACAGGTCATGTACCCTTAATGTAAAGTGCTAAAAAAAACAGCAGCGCTGGTTAAAAACATCTGCTGACTACAAAAGTTTTCAGTGGATAATGACCCAGAGAGGTCGCATCCTCCTCATGCAGTCTGGGCTGCCTATTTCCCAATTACATTAGGATTCCTCCCACTGAGTAACAGTATGGCAGAACCAAGGAAGTCAGTTAATTGGGCAAGGGCGGATCTCCACCCACACTGGGGTTCTCATATGAATGAATAAATGATCTAGCAACTCCAGGACGTCCTCCTGTGACTGCAGCCTGTCAGGGGACGAAACCTAGAACATCTCACACTGCTGTGAAATTATCCTAATTGAAGAAGTTATAAAGAAGAGTTATGTGGCAGTGATTTCATTGGCTGTCAGGTGGTGGGCAATGCTGATACATAACAACCTACAGGATGGGCTCTAAAAATAATGCAGGCCTGTTTTAATTCCATATGTACTTTTTGAGAGGTGCTGTCAGTGGCAAGTTTGAGTCAAAAATAAGTCATACAAAATTGGAGTGAACAAACCTAACATTCCTTCATTTCTGTCAGCTGCATTGTTTTGAAAGTGTCAGAGCTCTAGTACTACATTGTGTAGTTATAGCAAAACTCCACAGAACGTGACTAAGTCTGACAGCTGGTGTCAAGTCAAATTAGGTGGTGTAGACAGGAGACTGATGGAGAATTAACCTCTATCTCCGTTTCACACTTGGTCTCATCTTTGGTATGAGATGGATGTCTGAGCAATATCTTCTATCAGAGCTAATCTGCCCTGGTCACAAAAAAGTCCATTTATTACAAGTTGGATGTGCTATCTTGTTGCCAGTCTTTAATGGATTTTTAAATATTGAAGGAACTGCTGCATTAGTAATCAGGCAGGCGGGCATCGGCCAATTCAGGACATATTTATTTTCTCATCACTTGATACATTAGTGGAGTTTTTAAGCTGGAGGATTGAAGCCTGCAACGTGTTCCAAAAAAGTTTGAACAGGGGATGAAAGATGCTGTTAAATGTTCAGAAAACATTTTGAAAAAGCTGATATAATCATGATTTGGTTTAAAAGGTGTATCCAGTAAAGGCCTTTATGAATAAGGATGGCTCAAGGCTCACCATGCTGTCAAAAAATCCATCAGTAAGTAGTTACTACTGTTTAAGAATGTTTCTCAATAGGTTTTTGCAAGGATTTGCAAGTATTTCACCCACTCTGAATAATATTATGAAAAGATTTAGGGAATTCATAAAAATATCTTTATCAACTGAACACAACTGAATGCCCGTGACAACTGAATGTCCCTCAAACAGACTGCATTGATAACCGACATGCTTCTGTGATTATATCAACACATGGGCTAAGGGATACTTTGAAAAACCATGGTCAATATCCCCAAATACAAGTTAAAACTGTACTCTGCACAGTGGCTATATATGTCAACAATGTTCAGAAACATTGCTGGCCTCTCTGGGCTTAAGCTCATCTGAAATGGATGGATGCACAGTGGAAAAGTGACAATTGAGATGTTTATGGAAGTAATATTCTCTGGGCTAAAGAAGTAAAGGACCATCCAGATCCAGCAAGTTCAAAGGCTAGGGTCTATCATGGTATGAAAGTTTATTAGTGTGCATAGCCTGGATTACTTGCACATCTGTGAAGGCACAATTAATGTTTAAAGATATAAACACATTTTAAAGCAACATATGCTGTCTTTTAGGTGTCGTCTATTCAGGGCCATCCATGCTTATTGCAATGTGACAACGCCAAACCACAGTTTGCTCATCTTGCAACAGCATGCCTGTGTAATCAGAGAGTGCAGGTGCTAGACTGGCCTGCCTGTCTTCTACTGAAAATGTGTGGTGTGTTATGAAGTGCAAAACACTAAAAATAGGCCTCTATGGTTGCACATATGAAAACTTGTATAACTGAAGAATGCCAAAATATTAAAAACTGGTCCACAAACATTTTAACTGTTGAAAAGTTGACATAAGACAGCGGTAAACATAATCCAGTCTGAACTATTTTAGAATGTGTTTCAGGCATCATATTTGGAGGGAAAAAAATACTAATCAGTTCTTTTTCATTTTAGTGGTATGTATTCACATACTGTCTCATCTTTTTTAGAGCTGGGTTTGTATCAAATAATGTTGATTTTAATTAAAACATCACTAAATATAGTTATGAAACAACTGCTATCTCACTATACCCTCGGGGCCTTCTAGGCTTAATGATTTCTGTAAAATAAATAAAATATATATGCCTGTAATTTTCATTTCATTTTGATTTTACAGAATATTCATGTATGTTATATTTAGATTCTATAAGTATTGTAGCAAGACTCTTATATCGTTTTTTTTTTTATTTAAATTATAAAAATAAATGTTATTTGGAAACAGAAGGAGTTAAAATCTTGATATGTTCAACAGAAAATTATCCACTCAAGATTTTTCTTTGGTATATACAGCAAAATGAGCTCCCATTGATCAGGTCTTCAGGAGCTGAACTGAATGCCTAAAGTGTCAGATTAACCATTAACCTTATCAGGATCTGACAGTGCAATCAATCAATCATGTTTTGTTTGACAATGAGTGAGGCCAATTTGGTGAGAGAAAAAATGCAGCACAAGAACCTACTCTAAAGTACAACACGTCTTAATATCTTACTTTATATGTATGTTAATCTAACTTTAAATAAAACATGAAATGTCTTGCAGCTTCAAATGTCCACATTTAATATCTAATAGCCAAAAAAAAATGTTCACATGAATAGTTGTTACTTTAGCACTAACACCCTATTAGAATTCTAACAGAAATTATGCTAACGTAAATGAACACATCATATCAGTGTTTTTTCCTCTCTTTCCAAGCTTTTTTATGGCCTGAACTGAAGGCAAAACCATTATAGTCATGGTTCCCTGCTACTACCGAATGGCTAGAACATGTTACAGAGCCACTACAGCTCCAGCTGTTTACAAAAATCATTCTTCTTTGGTCATGAAATGGTCATGACTGATAAGTTCCATGACAGATTTTTCCTTCAAGCAGCAGTATGCATGGAAACACTTCACCATGTCCCCCCTCACTTGTGTGACAGTCGCTTGCTCTGGACATCTTCCAGGAGAGTGTGGCTGGAACTCAAGTTCTATCCACTGGAGCCCAAAATGAACTGTCACAGGACCAGCACAGCATGGAACAGTCTATTTCATGGACTAGCAGTAGCAGCAGTGGGGTAAGAACCTCGTTTGGATCATAGGGCACACTACAGCAGGTGCACTGCATAAAACTTCATCCTAGATGTTCCTCAGCCAAGCACTACTGTAGTTCATAGAACGATGTTGTGGTCTGCCAGAGAAAAAAATTTGACACCACATATAGGCCAATAGAGCAGGCCTACATAACATAACATAAGTTTAAAGGCCAGTGTAACCAGTGATTAATGAATGTTTCAATCAATTTTACATGGAAATATTGGAGTGATGCACTTAAGTGAACATCAGCCTCTACTAAGAAGTGAGATGTTCCAGGGAAATGAGAGCGAGTCCTAAAACTCTCGGATTCATTTAATACTATCCGACTGGCTGCCCCGCTGGCAAGATGTCAGCTTTAGAGCATTGCTGCTTCTTAGTTATTTAAATTGTGAGAGATTTTTTTTACCCTGTGAAAGCTAGAGCTAATAAATGTGGACCATTTTCATCTGTCATCAACGACCAATCTGTTTAAAACCCAGGACCCTTTGTCCTGCTAGTACACAACTCACTCTCTTGTTCGGTATAAATCAGTTTTCATCCACCATCCTTGTTGGTGACATATAGTGATAAATAAGACATGTTTTCGTCATCTTTTTTATCGCTTGTTTATGGACTAATATTTCATATAATATTGCATGGCTGTATTTAATGACTTGACATATTAGCTGTGAGAATATTATGCTCAATGCTGTTTTCATAAATGATAGTATGATAATGTAAAACAAAAATATAGTACAAAAAGTCTTGGGCACCTAAGCACCTTGTGTTTGAGCTTGTAAAAACAACACACACACACACACACACACACACACACACACACACACACACACACATACACATCATTTCTATAGCGTAATATTTGCAGAAATGTGAGGGGCGTACTCACTTCTGTGAGATACTGTATATATAGAATTGGTGCAAGTAAACATAAATACAGTAAATAGTAAAAAGAATAGTTGATAGCTTGTGATAGTTTGAAGAATAAAGTTTGGCTCCTGATGCGTCTTGTATGCCTCTTGACCATCGCATCAATTTGTTTAATTCCATCATCAACATACTGGGTATAACTTTATAAAGCACTACTTAGCAAAATGAGGTTTGGGACGATATTTACTTAAAACTGGACTTCTTCAAGGAAAAATTTGGAAATGGTTAAACAAACATACATAAAATCAACTTCTGTGAATATTATTTGTATTTAGTAATATTAATGCTTATTAACAGCTTTTTAAATCTAATTTCCTCAGGTACTGTATGTAAAAATGAGAAACCACTCAAGCTACTCATTTTCAGCATTAGGAAAAAAGCAGAAAGCATATTTAACGAAGTGTCAACAATTAAATATAATATCACATTATTCAGTATTTAGTGTCCACCCCTTTGCCTTTATAACGGCTTCCATTCTTCTCAGGAGGCTTGCTTTCAGTTTTTCAAAGAAATCTGGAGATATTTTTCCACACCTCAAAAGTTCAGTCTTGAAAGTTGGTTGCATTTTCTACTTCTCACCATCCAAGTAATCCCAAACATTCAATAATGCCTGCACTCTGGGGTGGTCAGTCCATTGTTCTGAAATGTTCTTCTTTTTTGTCTGTTTCCTTTTCTCAGTGAGGGCTTCTTCACAGCTATACATCCTTTCAGACTCATAGGAATGTAGATCATTACATCAAACATATTCATATCTGTGTGTTTGAGATTTTAAAGTGTGGATACCACAATTAACAGAAAAGTAGAGTGAATATTTAAAACACAAATATGACAATTTCTCATGCTTGACTATGAAGTATAGAAATGCTGAAAGACACAGATGGCAGTCATGAAAAGGGCTTCTTGTAATTCCCTAAAACAGGTAGACAATCACAGTGACAGAGAAAAGACTAATATGATACATATCTCTTTTTGTGGTTCATAGAAAAGTGAACAAAAATGAAGCCAGTTGAAAAGATTTGATTACCACACACTCTTCTCATCGCTCTCAGGTTAATAACTCACAGTCACGTCAGGGTAAAGGACGTCACAAATACAGTGAGTGTTTTTTGCAACATGAACAAGAAGGGCTATCAGGAAACCATCAATCAGGCAGTGTGTTTAAAGGCACAGGCCATTAGTTGCTCTGTTTTGGAACAGCTTTAAACCTCTAAGACTGTGGCGAAATGAGATACATAATAATAAATCTTATATAAACTTATTGTTGACTATTTTTGAACAGTAAAGGGCCCGTGTCAACATTTGTTTGCTTTCTTTTGAGGTAGTATGTAAACACTGTTACAGTTTCAGAATGTACGGTCACTCTCTACTCCATCCATTCCATTTTCCAAGCTGCTTCTCTGCCAGGGTTGCGGGGGGCGCTGGAGACTATCCCAGCAGTCATCAGGTGGAAAGCAGGATACACCCTGGACAGGTCGCAGGGCAGACAGACAGACAGAGACAGTCACACACTCACACCCAGGGCAATTCAGCATATCCAATTGGCCTGACTGCATGTCTTTGGACTGTGGGAGGAAATGGGAGAACACAGGACACGGGGAGAACAGGCAAGCTCCACACAGAGAGGATCCGGGGAATTGAACCCAGGCCCTCCTCGCTGTGAGGCGACAGCCCTACCCACCATGCCGCCATACTCCATACATGCATATTTAGCCACAAAAACAGCTCAATTTGATTTCACTGGTTGTGCAAATGCTACAAAAATCAAAGCATTCACAGGTATGCATCTATTCAGGCTACAGTAGTTTAGCTCTGCCCATTTACTTTAAAGTTATATGTAGGGATGTGCACAAGTACTTAAGTACTCTGTGTGATGGGGAAAATGTGAAGGGTTACTTGTTAAAGAGTTAAATGTTAAACGCCATCCTTAAAAAAACAAGACTGGGATTGGGAGTTATTCTTATCACACAGCACATCCTAAATCCTGTACATTTCGTCACAAAAGCCATTATTGATCATTGTGCAGGCATTGCATGTTCACGTTTTACAGCAGAAACATTCAAGCACCAGTGCAGTTCTTTAGAAGAATTTCATAAATCTGTTCAGCGAATTAGTGCACAGTATTCAAATCAAGTGACACAACACTGCCACAGACTGTTTTAGGCAGAATAACAAATGTTTCCCTTCTTGCAGTACATAGGCCTTAAAATAATGGCTACTGCACCTAAATAATGCACAGTGTGTCTAACAAAGAACTAATAAACCATTTGAGATTCAGCCTTGGGATTTTCCTATGGTATGATCTCATAGATATTTAATGCTACCCATTAATGGGTCAAGCAATGCAAATGCCAAAGGATTTCAAAATAAATACAAGAAAAATGTGGGACATGTTCTGCAAATCATACGGCATGTTCTTCTCTTTAGGAATATTTTTTTGCGTTTGTTTGCTTTTTTGCCTCTGTCAGTATAAAATGTAGTCTGCTGAATGGGGAAAAGAAGGCAAAGTCAGTCTGAAAAGTCAATCTACCAAATCAACAATAAATCATTTAGGTTGTGTTTTAGATAATCAGTTCTCATAGGAGACAATGGCTCACAAAGTATTCATTAAAATTGGACAAATAATGAATTTTCAGCTACAAAATCTGCACTACTGCTTATGTCAACTCTACAAAATGGGACATTATTTGAAGTCCATTTTGATTATGCTGCCAATTTCTGGTGTAGCACTTCTTCCTAGTTCATTAAGAATAGATTTCAGATGGTCCAAAATAAGTTGATTAGGGTTACACTGAAAATACCTCATTGTGTGCCTTTGAAAGGCAGATCACATTCAACGACTCAGCCTTCTTCCAGCAGAAAAAAGAATAAATGAAATGAAGCTGAGACTCACTCATAAAAGCCTTGATGAATTACTCTCAAACTGCCTACTTTAACTTAAAAAGTGATCTTCACAATTACACAGAGGGAGTTGCAATAAATCTTATAGCTTTTAGATGGAAAAAAAAAAAAACATTTAAATGCAGCTGCAGTGATGTGGAATAAACTACTTGCTTCTCTTAAATAAGTGCAAGTGGTGGATAAATATGCTTTAAAGACTTGTCTGCTAAATTGTAAAAGTATAAGTTGTAAGTGTAAAATTGTGAAAGTGTATTATTTTAAAACAGCTTTCATTCATTGTTTTTGTGCCTATTACAATTAGCTATCTTGATATCTTTCAGGGGACCATAATGGGAATATGTTTATGGGCTTTATTGTGTTTTCATACTCAACAATTTTACATTTTAAATTGCTTGTAAGTTATTTATAAATGCAGTCTTATATGTATTTAATATGACTGTCAAATAAATATATCTACTACTGAATCTCATATGCTGTTCTACACTGTTCTACTGATAACTGTTATCTGTTGTGTTACACTTATTATAACAAATGAATTAATACTTATTATTAATTATTACATTTTTAAAATGCATTAGCAATTTTGTGTTATTTATTATAATGTTATACCTGTCAGTTTCACACAGATTGTTTGGGAAAATATTTGCAATAAACAACCAGTAAGATGTTATTTAAGAGTCTTTTTCTGGTTCTTGGAGAAAATAAAAGTACTTCTTTTTGGTATCATTTCAAAACACTTGGCACAAAACATCATATATATATATATATATATATATTTGCAAAGGTTTTCTATTTTAGACCAACTGTGTTTTCTCTATTCTGATTGTGTTCTATACTGAATGTGCATACCAAAGCAAAGGCAGATTAAATATGTGCATATATAAATTACTTCAACCAAGACTAAAAGACAGCATTTGTTTCAGGTGCTTGTGGTAAAAGCTCTGGTGCGTCTCTGGGCTGAGTGAGTAAGGATGGTACATCAAATGCTAAATGGGAAGTAATAGCTCTCTCGGGTTTTCTCTGAAGGCTTAGAGAACTGGATAGGCTCTGTTTCAAAACAGCCCTTGTGCAGATCTGCTGAAGTGCTGCTGTAGGCGCTTTGAGCAATTACATGCCTTAATGCTTTTTTTTTTCTATCTATCTCTGTGATGTTCGTGGGTTACTTCAAAATTTGAAACTTGGAGCTTGAAGTTTTGCTTGAACCTAGAAGAGCCCAGTGTAAAAAAAAAAGTGGCTCATCAGATCTACTTAAAATAATTACTTCATGTGATAACATGTAAATGAACTAGTCTAATTCAAACTAAGTAAATACTTTGAATGAACAATTATTTCATTCAAAGTCATTTTTGTGGAAATGAAAGAGTGTGATCCACACATTCCCAGACAACTTAATGCAGACATTCAGAGAACATTTGCAAGCTCAGCTCGCCTCTTCACTTCTGGAGAAGTCTCAGCCTCAGGCTCTCTGCCCACACGCACACGGAGCATCTGATAAGCTAAACTGGCCACAGTTATAGAGATTTTATCAGTTGTATTTTGACTGGCTATCTGCACGTCCATGCGCTTTCACTGTCATGCAGCGGGTTTTATCAGTCTGATAGGGAACACTTTTTCAAGCAGTTCCTCTGCACCCCATGATAACAAGACTCTGGCATGTATAGATATAGTCACTGGGCTGTACAAGTTTGTGAAGTTCAAGGCATTGCATTTCTAATAAAGAGATGTTCTGAAGCATTTAATAGCTCTTAAGTGAGATATTCACTACGTTTTCTGAGGTGTAAACCAATTTGTTTCCTGTGGGTCTTTTTTTATAGACCCGTTTTGATACTTGCCTTCACTGACACCTCATGTTAAAACAATGGACTGTGACTGGTTATTCTGCTCGTCAGTCAAAACCACGGAATTAAATGCCCCAAACTCACTGATGTCTGGCTTGCGAGAAAACTTCTGGACAGCTCATTCTCTCCATATCTCTCACTGTGTGACAGGTTCACAGCACATGTCCTCTTGCAATTTTGCCCCACCGTGTACCATTCATTTCAATGGAGAGCTCTTTTGCACACATGTGGTGCATGACGGTTTGCAGTGTGGCTGAATCTGTCACTCTATATGACAAAAATATTCAGCAGATTTATTCCAAATGCCACATTGTGTGTAGCCAAAAGAGTCTTCATCACAAATGGCAAACAACACAGCGGTGAGCAGTGGAAGCTGGTGCAGCACAACACGGAAAGAGGAAGTGGACCACCAGAACATGTCACATGTCTTCATGTAAAGAAAGAAGGGCTCTGAGATCCCATTACTTGGACACTATAGACGATTATCTGTGGAGGGTTTTAGCAGTTTATTTAATTCAAAGACTGAAGGATGGCCTGTACTCTTTTAACTTCTCTTTTTTAAATTTGTATAATACTGGGTGCACCTGAACTTCAACAGATTCAGCATCAAAAAAACATTAACACCCAGTTCATTTTGCCACAAAAGTTAATGCGATACATTACCACTGTCAGTGTCTGTGACAGGATTTTTAACCGTGGCTTCACTGAAAACAGTGGAACATCCACATCTACCATCATAATGTAAACACAACATTAGATTTTTTATTTATTACCAAGAGCCTGCTAACGTATCACCAACGTTGGAAGAAAACCTTGTATCTCCATTTCTGTCATTTTTCAGTTTTTCACATAATTTGTAATAATAAAATGCCTGTTGCTCTTTATTGTGTGTAAATTTCATGATGAATGGGCTAAAAGAAATGGCCCAAAATGACTTTTCCATTGATTTACATTCAAAGAAAAGTGTGTTTTTAACTTCTCCTGTAAAGTTACCATTTTGAAGATATAATGTTTCTTCCGACAACAGTGATATGCATAAAATTGTGTTAGACCTGTAATTTAACAAGCCATCACATGCATCTGATATTTGTTTTTGCTTTGCATTTTAGTGAAATTTTAGTATCTTTGGGTGTTTTGAGGTAAAGGGGGCGGTGTCATTAAAAAGATTGAAAGACTGTGTTCTATTGAACAACCACTATATTGCACACTGCTAAAAATCTTCACTGTTTAAGAATAATCCATAAATGTCATTGTGATATCAGTGATACTTATGATACTCCATATCATGTAAAAATATATTGTAAAAACAAACAGTGGTACTGATGTCCTTTTGAGTCTGTATTTACTTCAATAAAAGTTGCTTGGAGTGCTTCAGCTCTGCAGAAGTGTTTTCTTTACATTACTCTCTTAATACGGTACTGGCAGCTGGTTCCACTAAAACCCTTCCCAGCATCCCATCATTATGCCATGGTAGCAGCGGAATTAATGGCCTTAGCCTAGCTCAGCTCTCTCCCAATTTCTATCCAAATTACCTGGCAAATTAGCTCTGCTGATGTCAGCAAAATGGATGATTTTCTCCCTGTGGAAGCCCAAGCTAGACCTCACAGCTTATCACAATGAACAATGCAAGTAATTGTGTTTTCTAACAGGTCCATTTCTCTATTCAAATGTCTATATAAATAAGTGTGTCAGGACAGAGAGCTCCTACCAGGGATCAGTGAGACTGACTATCTATCACCCAGGGACACAGGGAAGGGGATACTTTAAGTATTGAATGCCAAGAGAGGTGCTGGTAAAGTGAATTAGCAATTAAAGATCACTGTTAATTAAAGTTAATGATAATCTTAATGAAGGAAGTAGCATTTTGCTCTAAATTACAAACCACTTTTCCAGATTCATTAGCCCTTAACAGCTCAGGCAATGCTCTAATGTGAATAAAAGGAAATGCATTGGGGTTGAACTGTAATTTCTCCAAGCTGTAATAGCAAGTGAAAAATTTGAATTTCATCCAGAAAAATCTGATTGATGTTCATGGATTCTAACATGAGGACATCAGCTTTAGTGCTGGTACCTTATTAGTCTCAGCTTGAGGCACTCCAAACCAGATGGTACACATCTGATGTACAATATATTACAGTAGCACTCTCATTGGCTGTCAGCACTGTCATGAATTGCTTTTATCACTTGGATGGGAAACAAACTTCTGCAAGGAGCTGTCTGCTCTGCAGAATGTGAGAACACTGACATGTTGAGGTAATTGCGGGATCGAAAAACCCGTGTTTGGGCCCTACTTTCATGGTCAAATGCAAAAATAAGGAGTACAATCACAATGCTGGTACCTGTGGCGGATGTCTTTTGGGTATTTCTGTGCTTGTTAGTTCAGATGCTAACCTGGTGCAGTGCAACACAGCTGTGAACAGCCATGGTTAGGCATGGTACACCCAACAAATCAAATGTCATCACTTTTTAAGAGCTGAGTCTGCGGGCAGTGGAGTGCAGTGGTATTTTCCTGATGGCAGGACATCACAAGCTTCTACAGATTCTATTACTTTTATGGAAAGAGAAATAAATGATCTTATAGATTTCACTTTGATGGTTTAGTAGTAAATACAAGGCTGATGTGACTTACCACAAATTCCTTTTGTCGTCTTGTCTGGGTGTGGTCATGCTGTTAGTGAGTGTTCCTGTGTGAGCTCTGGAAGACAGGAGTCTCTTTTCATAATCACAGTTCTCCTCCTTCTTCTTGTTTGCTTAATGACAACAAATTACTAGTACATATAGTTAATTTATTATCAATTTAGATATTTTTAGCTATAATAGGCAAATAAAATTAAAATAAAAAATGAGCAACTTAAATAAGTAAACAACATAAGATGATAAATAAATAGATAAATAAATAAATAACCTTTTCCAAGCACTGTAGTTCAAACAGTTGACTATAACTGTTAAACGTGCTTCCAAAACATTCCATGAACAACACAGTGGGTTTTAATAACTGGATGCATTAATCGAGAAATCGGTTTATATGTGTGATCATATGCATGCAGACCCAGTGTAAGGCAGTGCAGCACTTTGCTCACATGACTGCTTTTCCAAGAGCACATCTGGTACAAAATGATTAAACGAGAGTTTTCAGGCATCACTTTGTGTTGGCTACGTTTCAGGGACGAACTGCATGTTGTGAAAAGATTAGTTTAAAGACAAAATTCTTGATTTTCTTCTGAATGTATGACTGTCTTTGGGGGGACAAAAGACACTTCCGTCCAAATGATTTTTTTCTTTGTTTTGAATGTGGCTTTTTTGTTGTTGTTGTTGCTGTTTATACCAATTATATGATATTCCATGTGTAACTGTCTGATCAACATTAAGTAGCCACAACTTTTTTATGTATTTGCTAAGAACATAAAATGAAATTGGTTATATTTAGTTTGGGTGAATTTGCTTATAATATTCATGCACAAAACTCTGCCGTACTTAAAGTTGAAAAAACACAGTTCATTTCTCTTTTCTGTAGGTAGGCATACACAAAACCCAGAAGAAGCGTCCTGTGACTTTATTGCTGACATTCTGTCTGAGCAGTCAATGCCAGCTATGGCTTCCAAATCAAGATATCAAGGAAGTCAAGTGATGAAAGGTTTTTATCCACCCTTAATCAATACATTATCTTCAAATCCTGACTGTTTTATTGCCCATGTTAACATACCTAGACACCTACAATAACCTTGTAAGCACCAGCCACATCTACACACTGCAGGAGCTAGAATCATCTATTCTTTCTGTGGAGGAGTCAGCCATATTCTGTCTCTACCATCAAAAATCAAAATAGTGACTAATAGTGACTTATCAATGTTTGATGGGATTCAATCAGTATTGACTTGTAGCTGAAGTTACATGAGCCCTGCTGAAGTTCGCTCATCTGGATTCATTGTCTAGCTAAAGCATAAGAGATCTAGACGTGAATAGTTAGACTGCATGAGTCAGTCATCAGTCAGTGTCAGTTGTCAGTATTAAACCATTCAAGGCAAACTACAGAATTCATCCTTCAGCTAACTGTCTTCCTGTGGCAAACCGACGAGAGCAGGCCTTGGTAAGGATAAGCAGCTGAAAGTTCCTGAGTTTTATTGTCACTATCCAAAGATTTCTCCTTGAGAAAAAGACTTCTCAGCTCCTCAGCCTCATTCTCCTCAGGACATTGGACAGCCGGGGTGCTAAAATCTTTAATATCTATAGATATAATGCAATCTATAGGTATAATTTTTCTGTCAGGATGCTTTATGAATTAATGGTTGCTTCATGAGTTCTACAGTCACTATTGCCATTGCTGTGTTGACCGATGCTATGTCACCAATATGCCGGTCGTGATAATGCCAATAGATTTGGAGAGTGTCATTTTAAAGCTTTAAATGACTTTTGGACCAAAATAGGTTTGAAAACAGCATTGTGCTCATGGATTTTGAATGTCACATCCCCTGATACACCAACACACCCATGCAGATGCAGGTGCCATCATTTCTAGCAATATATCAGTGTTGTGCAACTTAACGCTTGCAGTGGCACAAAAAAGGGTTCTTTGAAAGTAATGCAAGATTTTTCTGTGAAGCATCTAGTATATCTAATAAATGAGATCCTTGAGCAAAAAAGCCTTGCGTTAGATACTGCATCCTTTATAATGCTTCTTTAACTGTATATATTATTAACTGTACAAATGTTCATTTTTGCAATGTTCATATCATTCTGTAATATTCTGTATACAATATTTATGATACTTGGTCTCCCCAGACCTACATAAGTATAGATTTTCAAAATCTCTTTAGCTCCATGCTATTTTCTTTATTCTGTTTATTCTATTTTTACTTTATTGGCCTCTTATTTAAATACTTGTTAACAGCCTGTGTGCTTGTCTATGTCGTACATATATGCACTCCACAAGACATATTCTTTGTGCCTCTAAGCATCTGCTTCTCTTGAATCCGCTTTTGCTGCAGCACCATTTTGACAATTGCCTGTTTTTATACAAAGAAATGGTTTGTGGCTGGTCATTTGTAAGTCCTCCATATTGCATAGGCTTTTGGCTACATTGAGGAACCAAGCCCACCAGACTCTCTGATAGTCAGACTCATAGCTCATTAGCATGTGCACTCCTGAAATAAATCCTTTCTTTGTGACTGCCTTGTATCAAAAAGCAATACACCTTGCTGTACGTGATAAGAGAGGATAAACGGAGGTCTCTGTTTTCAGGCCAGTGGGTTGCAAAGTAGTTTGACTGGAATTATCTAATCGAGGTGCACCTTTGAAGCTGTGACAGGAAAGCAAAGAAGAGGGGAATCCTGGGAGTGATCTAACATTCACTGCAGAGAGATCTAATAATATGATCAAACATGCTACACAAGGCCAGACAAACATTCACTAAGCCCCCCACACCAGGCTGCGGAGACATGCTGTTGTTATTCAGAACATGCGTCCATGTTACCTCTTTCTGAAAGGAATTAAAAGGAAAGTAATGTCTTGAGACACTTTAGAACAATACCCAGAATATCTTTTTTCACTCTTTCTATAGGACTGCGATTGTGCACCCTTGAGCTGACTGGGATTAAAAAGACATTGTATAGATTGTTTTTGCCTTTTGTTATAAAGGAAGGCTTTGGAAAGAATTACAGTCTGAAAATCACAAAGTGCTTCTGCTTTGTGTGTCTGCAAAAGGGGCACGTCAGTCATTCTAAAGGGCTCATAATACACAATCATTTCCAGCTTCTTTTCATCATTTAGAGTTACAGTTTGGGTGTTTTTAAGACTGATGTTTGTAAATGATCTCTGGTTGTCCTGTATTGTACCTCATTCAAAAATCTGAGGTGAAATGCTTTATAACTTTTACATGAGAGAGTGGGGCTAAACTGTTTTGGTCATAGTTGACAGTGTGTTATATTTAGTGTCATCACATAAAAAAAAAAAAAAAAACAATGAATCCAAAATGAAACATTTTTACATTAATTTCCATATATGGACCATTTGACCTCAAGAGTGAATGCCATATTTTTAAACTACATCAAACCTCCTTATTAAAAAAGTGCAAAGAAACACAATAAACAGATAATAAATGAATTTGCCATTATATGGGCCTTTTAACATTTCTGTTAATGCCATTGTATATTTTATCTTCCTTGTTTAATATTCATTAGAACTAAAGAAGAAATACAGCCAGCATGCATGTCTTCATTAGATACATACGTTGCCTTCTGTTCCTTATGCATTTACATTTTTCATTCTCCATTCTGCATTTTCATGAATATGCATTGACATATGTGGGCAGTTGGTTTCCATAGAAACCCTGATACTGACCTTTCCATTTCATAGGCCAATGTAGCTCCTGTAAGCAGTGAAGAGATAATGTTCTTGAGGTCTCAAATAAAGTCTCAGATGTAGTTTTCACAGTTTCCACTGCAGGGATGGCCTAAGGTTCTGTGATCTTTATCAAGGACTTTATCAAGTTATGGATTTGATCTTCGCTGACATCATTCTGTTTCTGCTGTTTGGCTGTGCCAGCAAGTTGCTTTGGGGAGCTGACCCAATGGCTGGCATATGTAAATTACTCTAGGCAAAAGCACTAACTAAATTATACAGCTGTTATTTCATTCACTTGATTAAATAAAATAACGTGAGTGGACATGCTGGTAAGGCAGACCACATATTGTTCCAACACTCTGGGCTGGCCATGAGAGAAAGCTAGCCTCCTTTATACAAATCCTGCATAATAAGATTCTGCGGTACAGATCAGAATTGGCATTGGAGCCCTCGTCAGCTTCAGCCACTCAGAAGTGTATTAAACCTGTGCTACACAAGTGGCCACTCGCAGTACAAGTAGAGGAAGGGACAGCGAGGTAGGAGTTATTAAGTCGGCACACACTAGGGTTCATCTCTGGTTCCTGGTGTCTAGGTCCCTTTATTTGCTCATTGAATTTTCTGGGAAACAGCCCTCTGTTCCCAGAGAACCATGTCTCAGCCTCATATTGCTTCAGTAATGTTTCCTCAACAAGATACATGTGTAAGGTCCATTCCTGTGATATATTACACAGGTATGTATTTGGATGATATATGTTCAGTAAATAATCTCTGAAAATGTGTCTATGGACATGCTACTTCCAAATAGTTTCCCATATTAAAACATACCCTTATTGTGCATTTCTGTGAACATGAATAAAAATTTTAGTAATGACTGTTTTTACTCAGTGTTTTAGTTCTCAATCAACAACACTGCAATATGTTACCAAAGTTGTCCTAGCCATGTTATCTTTATACACATCTTGTTTGTTAACAAGCCCTTCACAACTTGTCCTTATCATTTCCCTTGGGACAGAGGTTGACAATTTTAAGAAGGGCAATTTTGTCCATTCCATAAAAACAAACCACCTTGGGAGCCACAACATTTTATGTCCATTTTACCCTCTTGGCTATAAATATGTCTTAGTATGTACTAATATTCTAGTGTAGGCTAAAAATATAATATAAATGAAAACGCAGACCTGTTTTGCTCAGCTATAGCCAGATTTCTCGCATCTCCAGCAGGAAACTTTTCCACAAAAGTGGAATAATTTCTTGGAAAATCTTGGAAAAGACCTTTTAGTGTTTGATGTTTCTCTTTGCCAATTAAACATATCAGGAAAGAGCCAGAGTTCTTATAAACACAAATAAGTCCATTTGTCTCAAATTATTAGTTCATCTTAAATTTCTCTCATTGCTGTTTTGTTTCAATACATTTAATTAAATATCCTTTTAGAGCTAGACATGATTGTGGTCTGTGTAGTTATGACCAGCAGTCTGCTTACCACATTTCAAGGTTAAAGGCTGGTGAATTAGCAGATACAGCCTACATTAGCTCAGCATTTAAGACCATTTTTTTGATAATACTGTTTTTGAATGATCAGCAGAGCTTAGTTTACTGCAAAGAAGGATTATTTAGTTTTTACTAAAACATCTAATTCTTCTGTGGAGCCACAAAAGTGCAGTAAAAGAGCTGGATGCACTTTTGGAGCGATATGTCACCATCCCCTGCTCTTGGGTGAGTCTTCAATGCCTCTTGCTTGGCTGCTTCATTACTGCAGTTCATGTGATCCCTTTAGAGCACTGAGGGATTGGGTTTACAACTGTAAACCATAAAAGCAGGCCTTGCACAGAAACCATTGCTATTTGATACAAAATCCATGAGGTCCAGTACTTACAATAATATTCTTTGGCAAATCTTTGACATTTGATTTGCCTTGTTCAAACTAGGATTTATGTAGTTAACTACGCCATCTGTTATACATGACTGCTTCCTTGCTAGTTAATAAGCAAAGGGCTAAAGAGATAATAACAACAGACAAATGAAGGGCAGTGCACAACGCATGAAGCAGGGAAAAAAACTCAGTTTATTTATGCTACACTCTGAATAAAAAAAAGTTTGCATTGCAAAGCTTTTCTTTGCCAGCTCATAAGCTAACTGAGCCTAGCCTAGCCTAGCCATGGCCTTGTTTAACCTTTAATGACTCCAAGATACTAACCATGACCTTAATGTATTTCTATTGAGCTATGATGTATAATATTAGGGGCCAAGCACGGCACCACCACCTGTAAATCAGCCTTCCCAGATATCATCCCTTAAAAAATGTTACATTAGCTACTTTCACTGGCCCATCATATTATAAAACCCAGATCTATTGCTCATATACATTGATCAGCCATAACTTTAAAACCACCTTCTTTTTTCTGCACTCATTTTCCATTTTATTAGCTGCACTTACCATTTAGTAGCACTTTGTAGTTCTACAGTTACAGACTGTAGTTCATCTGTTACTCTTCATACTTTGTTAGCCCCCTTCACCCTGTTCTGTAACGGTCAGGACCCCACAGGATCACCATAGAGCAAGGATTATCTGGGTGGTGGATTTCTCTCAGCATTGCAGTGACACTGACAGGTGTTAGTGTTTGTTGTGTTGGCATGAGTGGATCAGACACAGCAGTGTAGCTGGAAGTTTTAAACACTGTCCAATCACTGTCCACTCTATTAGACACTCCTGCCTTGTTGGTCAAGTTCCAGTTTCAAGTTGATTTGTCATTTGCACAACAGACAGGAATCAGGACATTCATGCATTGACATGCTTGTGGTGAGGCTCAGGTAATCACTCTATAGAAAGTAAACAAAGTAAAAATTTAAATATAGGAAAAGACTGAAACTGAAATAAATGAAATATACAAAAAATATACACAAAATATAGAGGCAGGAGGGAAGGAGAAAAAAAATCCTCTCTGCTATGTACATTTATATTAAACAAGGGATAATCTGTGAATAATATATACATTTGAAAGTGACTTAAGAGACTGAGTGTTATTGTTATTTAAAGTGACTTAGTGTTATTGTCCATAGCAGTAATATGATTATTATAATAATAATACTGACAGAGTGACTGAGTCAAATGGTAGTTGGGTAAGGACCCACAGCTTCACAGCTTGTTCAGGTAGAAACTCTTCAACCAACGGGTTGCTCTAGCCTAAATGCTACGAAATCTTCTGCTGCACAGTTTGTGTTGGTCATCCTCTAGTCCTTCATCATTGGTCACAAGACGCTGCCCATAGGACGCTGTTGGCTGGATATTTTCAGTCTAGCAGCGACACAGAGGTGTTTAAAAACTCCAGCAGCACTGCTGTGTCTGATCCACTCAGACCAGTGCAACACCCGCTAACACACCACCACTGCATCAGCGTTACTGTAGTGCAGAGAATGATCCACCCCCCAAATAATAAATACTCTGTGGTGGTCCCGACCATTAAAGAACAAGGTCAAAGGGGGCAAACTGAACTGCATCCTCCGCACTCCTCTGCAATAATTTCAGCTAGGTCAACCCCAGTTAACTAATCAGCTAGCCATGCAAACTTTGTAAAAAAAATTTTTTTGTATTTTTTAAGTAGCTTGAACAGGACATACATGAATGTGCATTGTCTTTATTCTGTGCTGTTGCTAGCTGGATAGCCTTTAGCTGGCTAACTGGAAAACTAGCAAAGCATTGTAATATATTTTGTTTTTCACAGAATCCCAGACATTTTAGGCAATCTATAAATCCCAGCCAGGTAAGTTTTTTTGATCCCAAAAAGGGAGTATGTCCTGGAAAAAGAGGAATGTCTGGTCACCATACAGCAATGTAACAAAGTTGTATCAGTGGTCATGTATAACAGATATAGTGCTTTGCTAACTAAAACACAGTGTGACCCACAGCGAATTGAATGTTGTGGTTTAGAAATATCAAGCATTAAAGTATTTATTGCTATGGCTTATAAACAGCTTTGTCAGCGGGTTTTTTTCAGGTCTGAAAAGGAAAACACATTATTTTTTCACATACCTTGGTGCTGAGGTTGTCCCTCTGAGGGTTTGCCTAATAAACTTCACTTGAGCTAACAAAGAAGTGGAACAGCCCTTAAGATGGAGGGGAAAGGGCGAGGCCAAGTGGACGCAGGCCTGTTAAAGCCAGTATTGAAACAGGCAGTACCAGATCATGTCCACATATACTTATAATACTTGGTTTGCTTACACACGCAATCCGTGAGGAGCCTTTAGCCAGTCTCTGAGTGAGTGTTCCAATTGTGAGTGTCCCCAGTGTCTTCGGGTCCAAGCATCCATAATGCAAGAGACAGCCCGAGACAGGATCCAGCTCCCTCTGCATCTTGCAGTGGCCGAGAAAATGACATTTAAAATGCAGCATATGCCTCTTCCAAAAACCCTCAGCAAAGTAAATTATGGGAAGCGCCACAGGGGGAACTGATCTTTGCATGGAGATGCACATTTTTAGTGCCGTCTAGAAAACTAATCTGCTGAAATGAGTCTTTCTGATAGCCAAGTTCCCCCAATATTTAAGGACCTATTGATAATTCAAATTCAATTAGGGCTGCAGCAATAAATCTCCACCGTCACTCCAGGCGAAGGATCTAGGACCAATCTTACCTGCAGTCCAGGGAGGAAAATGGCTTTTTTAATGCTCAAAAATCAAGCACTATAATTCTGAATGGGGTTTTTACTGAGCTGAGAGGAGAAAGGGTGGCTATGGGGGTCAGGGGAAAGGATTTACAGTGCACAGTGTCCTAATATGGTGAAAGCTGGATTAATGTGGATGACAGGAAAGGCCGGACGTGTCCTTTGCTGACATTACTCCAGTCCATGGCACACTGAGTAATGTACTGAGTGAGACAGAGGGTGTTCTTCAAACATAGAATGTCACTAGAAAGGAAGAGAAAGACTTTAACAGTGTCATCATGGGGAGGGCCTAAAATTCATGCAAAGATGTCTTAATAATTGCTTTATGTATGTCGCTTTATCTTTCTAAAGTATGGTTTATAGTGTTTAAGACGTTCTAAGAGATCAAATTCAAAAGCAAAGGTCAGATAAGTGAAACAGATGTATGTGAAATGCAGATTAATGCAGATAAATATCTTACATTTAATATGCTAACTGAACCGCTCTAAAATACAGAGTAAATGAAGACATGAGATAACCTAAATGTTATCCGATTTCCCTGGGAAGACTGTAAAGTAATGAAAATTTTGCAGATTTTCCACCCAGAACTCTGTAAAAAAAAGTTGAAGTGCAGCATCATAAGGCTTTGTTTATTCTGGTGAGTTATTGACAGAAAACTCTGCAAGGACTGCAAATCTTAAATGTGCGCTTGCCAATCTGAGCAAATATGCTGGTAAACACATTTAAGCAGCTTTTCTACACAGACACATGCCTTCACAGTTGCTGTTTTCATTCATATTTGTGAGTTTTAAGAGGTAAACATTGTACTTGGCTAATGGCTTTAACAACTATAGAGTGTACCAATTCAGTAAATATGACTTTAAAACCTTCCCCTCTCTCTATTAGCAATACATGAGTAAGACGTTCCTTCTCAGAACAAATTGTTCCTGAGGCCGAAGCTGCAAAAGCTGTCGAATGACTCACGAGTTTGATGGTGGAGAAAGACTGCATTCCTTCTGTCACCAGGCTGAATAAGAGATTAATGTTGCTGTAATATCACCAGACCTAATGCTTTCTCTTTCTCTCTCGTTGTCTCTCTCTCACTGTGTGTTGTCTGTTTTTGTAAACTGATGTACTTCAGTAATGCTGCAGGACGGATGTAGAACAATGGGGTTTCTGGGTGGAACTCTTCATTGGCCATCAGGGACGTAACAAAAGGCTTATGTGGAAATCGTGGGTATCTGTTGAAATAAGTAGGCTGCAATTCTGATGAACCACAATAGCTTTCATTATGCCTCATGTTAGCTTGTAATAAGTAAAAGCTGTTGATACATTGCTGCGATAGAAATGAAATCCTCAACAGACATGAATAATGACACCAACTGTTATAGTATAATTCTGTATTTGCATACTATATTTGCCTTAAAGGCCCCATATCCTAGTTTGTGTTTTATTTTTCCACTTATAACATTTACATGGTTTTATGTACCAAAAACAGTTGACTTCCCTGTAATGTGCCCTGCTCAAAAGTAGTCATCACAAATACAACTAATAACAAATGGGCTGTTTTTACATCTGGGGCATATGGACTGAAGCTTTAAGTGACTTTAGCCACTTGTAATGTAGTCACATTGGAAATTTGTCTTTTTTCAGCATCTCCTTGATTAATAGAGAGATATAATATAATATATAATATAATAGAGAGATATTTTATTCATATATTTTTTTTATATAAACAGCTAGAATCTCATGTTAACAAGGCATTGTTCTCCAGGTTAGAGTGATGAAAATAATTTTTCTAATTGGACACAGCAACTGCACTTCATTCTGCCTGAAATTTTGCCCCAGAAATGCCTGAAATAAAACTTCTGTACATTAACTTACATTAAAATAAGCATATTATATGTCTTCCCCTGTAAAGTTGCAGTGTTGGAGATGTTTTGCTTTGAAATGTGGCTATTGAAATGTAATACTTTCTCACAGACATGATGAGCCTTAGTTGACAAAATACAATATGTTGCTATATAAAAGTTCTTCCTATAGACTCTAATACTTTTTCTTTGGCCATCGAATGGCATAGAGCCTCCTGGTGTTGCGGATCAGTAGATATATTTAGTATGCCGGAGAGAGCTTCAGTCAAATTCCCTATGGGCCATCTGAGCTCTTCATCCGCCTACTACAGAAAGTGAGAAACTTATTTCCCCCACTACCACTAGTAATACACCCTGTATGGGCCTCTAGGGCACTCATCTGTGGTTATTTAGTGCATTAAAGACAAAAAACTCTCACCACTTTAAAACGTCTTTAATTCTGTCTGAGGATCTGTTTCACCTGGAGGGGCTGTATATCTTATATCTCTTCAGTCAGCCTACGTTAACTTGGAGCATCCATTAAGTTGGTTAAATCAGCTATGTGTAAATGAGCTGAGCCAAAACAAAATGTGAATCTTGAAAGCAGAAATAAGAAGTCTCTGAAGCTAAATAAGCACAGGGCTCTATTGCTAATTGCACATTTTTTTTTGGCTCAGGATGTGCGACGAAGCTCTGCCTTCCAAATTTGTAACCAGCAAATGTTTCTATCCAAAGTATATTTTATTTAGTTAATTAAGTTCAGTCATTGTGGTATTCCTCTAATGTGACTATTAAAAAATATCAAGAGAGAGAGAGAGAAAGAGAGAGGGGGAGAGAATAAATGACTCATGTCTCTGGATGAGATAAGCGCTGCAAAAATGGCAGGTTTAGGCTTCCAGAGGGAGAGAATAATTGTGTTAGCAAACATCAGCCAAGCTAATTTAGGAGCTAATTCAAGCTGAGTTGGGGAGAAAACAGAAGTTGTTACTTACATAATGACTGTAACCTTGTAAAGACTGTCACTGCTATTTGTATAACTGCATAATTTGGTTGAATATAGAGCCTCTTCCACAGACACCAAATAAAGCTCAACTGCACATCGTTTTAGTCCATCAGCATTCTCTGGTGCTGCTTAGACTGTATCAAAGTGACCTCTCTAAGCAAACCCTAGGGTAGCCATGCAAACTGCCCTTACATTATATTACTGAGATATAAAGCTATAGAACATCAGAGTACAGTTTCTAGTTAATGTCCAGGATTAGGAGGGCCACGTTGAACATGCACTCTCACACGTGTTACTGATTACCTGTTCAAATTGTAATCGGTAACCTAATTTACTGGATTATTATATTGAAGTAAAACAAGCTGTTTATTTTCATTACTTTTGAAACACTTGCCTTTCTCATCTCAATTTTACAGTAACCATAACATGTGATGTCTGCCTGTTCTGGGGTCCCTTAGTTGAACTATGCATGTTTTTCATCAAATCTATTGATAGAATATGTTCATTTGTATGATGGAAATATACATATAGATATCATTTACAGATAAACTAGATTGTCATCTTTGTGGGTAAGCAGGTAAGTCAACATTTATAAAAGTATTTTACTGTTTGTGTTTTATTCTATTTTTGTGACATGATTTGTTTGATATAAAGAAAGCTTGTCTGTTTTATCTCTTTGTAGAGATGTGACATGTCTTCAGAGCAGGGGGAGCCCCTTCACCCCTCAGTAGCAGCTCAACACTCAACCTTTCAAATGCAGAGAGCTGACAGAGGAAAAAATGTTATGTCAATTAAAAATACCTGTGTCAATATCCACTGGTGAAATGGCCACCAGGGGGCCTGGAGAAAGAGGTTAAATTCACATGATAATTTTTTTCATTTGAATTGAAAACTATTTTAAGAGAAAAACACAGTGTTAAAACATGATTTGTAATTGCAAGTGATAAACTCTCACTAAAGGACAAATCATATCATGACAAAATCTACACTTAGCAGAGCAATCTAGCTTGGAGAGATGAAAATCAGTGATGAATGTGTGACTTGAATGTTATCCTGCTAGCAGTCACTGAATTTTATAATATATCTGTAATTGAATTACTGTCTTTTACTGTAAATATAATGGAATGCGGTTAGTTTTTTGTATCCTGAACATTCAACCCTGTTGTGTGTTCTCTTACTACCCAGCTGTTTTTCTTTCAGCATCACTCAAAATTGTTCACGTTTGAGAAACACAATGGTAGAAAAGTGTGGCCACTACAAAGGCTACAAGTGAGAAATTCTAAAGTTTCTGTGTCCATTGTATGCACCATGATCAAGATGTTTGGAACCCATGGAGCCCTAGCTAACCTCTCTGGATGTGGATGCAGGAGAAAAGTTGATGAGAAATTGCATTGAAGGATTCTTTGTGTGGTGCAGAAATAACCTCAATCAACTACCAAACAAATTCAAGCTGAGCTGCAGAAACAAGGTAGAACAGTGTCACCTTGCACCATTCGTCCTCTTCTGAATGAAATGAGACTCTATAGTAGGAGGTCCAGTGTTGACATAAAGACAAAAGCAAGCCAGGAATTTGCTAAATAACTTGCCTTCAGAGGCCTAAATCATTCTAGGAGAATATCCTGTTGACAGTTGATCTATCTATCTATCTATCTATCTATCTATCTATCTATCTATCTATCTATCTATCTATCTATCTATCTATCTATACAGTATCTCACAAAAGTGAATACACCCCTCACATTTCTGTAAATATTTTATTATATCTTTTCATGGTTCAACACTATAGAAATGAAACTTGGATATAACTTAAAGTAGTCAGTGTGCAGCTTGTATAGCAGTTCAGATTTACTGTCCTCTGAAAAGAACTCAACATACAGCCATTCATGTCTAAATAGTTGACAACACAAGCTGGAAGAGGATTCCAGTAGCAACCTGTGCAGCTTTGGTGAATTCCATGCCCAAGAGGGTTAAGGCAGTGCTAGATAATAATGGTGCTCATGCAAAATATTGACACTTTGAGCACGATTTGGACATGTTCACTGTGAGATGTACTCACTTGTGTTGCCAGCTGTTTAGACATTAACGACTGTTCGTTCTTATATCTTATATATAGCAATCTTCTTATAGCATAGACCATCCTTGTGGAGAGCAACAATTCTATTTCTCACATCCTCAGAGAATTCTTTGCCATGAGGTGCCATGTTGAATATCCAGTGGCTTGTCTGAGCAAATTGTACCCAAAACACCAAAAGTAACAGCCCTTCTCCCCATTCACACCTGGAACCTTCTAACTCAAATGAGTCACATGACATCAGGGAGTGACAGCGACACAATTGGGCACAATTTGGACAAATTCACTGTGAGGTGTACTTACTTGTGTTGCCAGCTTTTTAGACATTAATGGCTATGTGTTGAGTTCTATTCAGAGGACAGTGAATCTATACTGCTATACAAGCTGTACACTGACTACTTTAAGTATATCCAAGTTTCATTTCTATAGTGTTGAACCATGAAAAGATATAATACAATATTTGCAGAAATGTGAGGGGTGCACTAACTTTTGTGAGATATTGTACAAACACACACACACACACACACACACACACACACACACACACACACACACACACACACATATATATATATATATATATATATATATATAGATAGATAAAGAGGCTTCCTTATGGGATGCTATCTCTCTCTCTCTCTCTCTCTCTCTATATATATATATATATATGTTATATATATATATATATATATATATATATATATATGAGAGAACTTCTCAGATGTTTCAGAGTTTCAGAGTTTATAAGAATTTTGTAGCGCAACACATCGTCCAGTGTCAGTAAACTGGAACTCAGAGTTCATGGGTCTTACAGCAGAACAATGACCCAATGCAAAAGCTCAAAATGATTTATGAGAAAGTGCTGGACTGCTGAAATGGTCATCAGTGAGTCCAGATGTCAAGAACAACTGTGAAGAGATCTCAAAGAGCTGTTGGCAGAAGAGACTCTTCAAATCTAAAAGACTTGGAGCAGATTTCAAAAGAAGAGTGGTCCAAAATTCAAATAGAGAGGTACAAGAAACACACCATGTGGCTATAAGAAGCTTTTGATTTCAGTTATTCTGTCCAAATGACGTGCTATGAGATATTGACTTAAGAATGCCAATAATTAAAAAAAACTTATTTATTTATGTATTTGAATGGTATAGTTTTGAATGGACAAACAATTGTGGGTTATTGGATGAATCAAATTATTTTATAGTAATTTGTATGTTATTTGGAAAAAAACACAAGGGTGCCCATATTTCTGGCCATGACTTTATGTGTAAAAGCCAGTCAAATGTTGAAACTAAGAATTTTTTTTTTATATATGGCCATTTTGAATTTGATGCCTGAAGCACTTTCCAAAAAGATGGGGCAGGGCATGGTTACCATTGTGTTGCATCACCAATTCTTTCTGTGTAAGCTATTGGGAAATGAGGAGACCAGGGTGAAATTTTTGCTTGTTTTTGCTCAACACAATGCTGTTCTAATACATAAAGGCACCATATGTTGTCATACCTGTATATATCGTTCAGCATTAATGTTATCTTCACAGATGTGCAAGTCACCCATGTCATGTACACTAATGTGCACCCCCATACCCCATACCCCCATGAATGCTGTCTTTTGAACTGTGTGCTGCTAACAAACACACACCATGTCCATGATTTCGGAAAAAAAAAAATCAAATTTTGATTCATTGGACCATAGTACACTTTTCCACATCAACGCAGTCCATCTCAAATGACCTCAGACCCGGAGAAGGCCGCAGCGTGTCTGGATCGTGTTTACAAATGATTTTTTCTTTGCATGATAAAGTCTTAATTTGCATTTGTGGATGCAGAGATGATCTGTCTTCACAGGCCATGCGGTCATTTCCACTGTAGAATGTCTGTATTTAATGCACTGCCCACTGAGGACCTGAAGATCACAGTTAGCCAATATTGGTTTTCAGCCTTGTTCCTTGCATGCATAAATATCTCTGGGCTCTCTGAATCTTTTAATAGTATTATGTAGCACAGATGAAGGAATCCCCAAGTTCTTTACTATTTTATGTTGAGAGACGTTATTCTTGAATTTGCCCACACAGTCTTTCAAAGAGTGGTGTGCCTCTCCCCATCTTTACTTCTGAAAGACTCAGCCTCTCTGGGATGCTTTTTTATACCCAGTCATGTTACTTATCTGTTTATTTAAACACCATGTTTGTTTTTTTTTTTTTTTAGCATTCATTTAGCATTGCCCCAACCCAATTTTTTAAAACCTGTTGCTGGCATCAAATTCAAAATGGGCATATATATATATATTTTTAAATATTATACTTTCTTAGTATCATATTGTTCTGTACCATTTTCAATGTAATATTTAAATGGTTTGCACATCTTTGCATTCTATTGTTATGTGCATTTTTAAGAAAAGGGGCTTGTATAATCATCTATTCATGAATCTACAGAATACAACACTGATCACCTGAATTTAAGAATGTGAACAATGTAATAACAAATGCAGTAACAATATAGTAACAATATAAACAAAGCGTTTTCTTTACATACAAATGGCAGATGTATTATAAACAACAATAGCGGCATTCATTTTAATGCAAATGGTGATGAGCAGTTATCTTATATGACATATCTGCATGCTATCAATGGAGCTCAGGTCCATACCAGATTAGTGCCTTGTGCAGACAGTGTCTGATTAAAGACTGTGAGGTTTGTAGTGTTACGCATTTCATAACCATGCTTTGCTTACTGTCCTAACACTCAAGAGGGATTACTGACAAGGTATTTATACAAGCTCATGCATTGTTAATAATGTTGATAATGATAATGTTTTTATTTTCAGTGTTGGGTTTGCAATTAGTTTGTTATTTGCATCTGAAAATATCTGTGCATCACATTTGCTGATGTAGGAACATTTGCTTTCCTAATGCTCCTCTTGTAGAAGAGCAATTGCAGCACTGTGTTATCTGTGTAGAAATTACTTTAAAGTGAATTCAAATTTCAAAATTATACTGAAGAGCTCTTGACCTAAATAATATGTGAAGTTGACAAGAGCAGTGTTTTCCTGCTGAGACTTATTTAAATGTGCAAATTGCAGATCTGATTTGACACACTATGATTTGCTTTGCAAGAGTAGCAGAACTACTGTTATGCTCTGCATGTCTCATTTCTGCCCAAGAGACAATATCCAGTCTCATTAATAATCGATTAGCATATTTCTATGACTGTTTTCACATTACCAGGTTGGAGTAGAATAAATCCAGATTTTTGCCTTAAGGTGACATAAATCTGAATTTCTCAGAACTGTTGGACACAAAAATCTGTCTTTTTAATTTGAGATGTGAGCAAATTTCATGCATAAATATGAATTGGATATATTTCGTATATACAATTCATGGCTATTTTAATGAAAGTGGAGTCACTTTCAGTGGAGTGGAGATGTCAGTGTCAGTGGAGATGGCTAGGTATCACTTTTTTGGATAGTGCACTTCAAATGCTTTGTAGAAACTTAATTGACTTTCAAGTTACATTCAACTTAGTATCTACTAAACTGACCATAATTTTCTTTAAATTATCTCTAAATGTGGCTGTAAGCCTAACCCTAACATTAACCTTAACCCAAAACCTAAACCCAACCCTTACCCTGGTCCTAACCCTAACCCCACCACTATTTAGAATCAAATGTTGAGTTTCAACAGATAGGTTGTTAACAATTTGAACGTCTGTAGATAGACTATAGTAGACTCTACAAATAAAGTGAAATGCATCCCTAATTTAGGGGTTTATCTACAATAACTTCCACGGAAGTGGACATGGGTGCAACCTCATAAATAACATAGGAACAATGTAATATGTTTGACTCAAGCACTTTTTGTATGAATGCCTGTTTCCACCAGGAAGGACAAAAGCTTCAAAGAATGTCTCACATTTCTGTAAAAGAGACTACAGCACGAAGTATTGATGTAATGAATAGTTTTAGTAATGCAGTGACTGCAGAGCCAAAGAGTTTTACAACAGTTTGGGAAAGAAAACAATCATCGAAAAAACTGCTCTTGATGAGTATAAAATACACCCACAGCATTAGAAAACACAAATCTAAAATAAATAGTCTCTCAATTCTTTTTCTTTCAGTAACAATATTAGCAGCCACTTTAACGATTTAAAAAATACAATAAAAACGACAGGCTTTTCTCAGACGTTAAAAATGGATCGAGGAGGCAGAGGCATACGCTGAGATAAGTGACTTTATTATGGGCAAATCCAGGGTCATAGTTGTAATGGTCCAGGTTAATGTAGCCAACACAGAGAGAATATGGGTCAGACATGATAAACAGAAACACAGAACCTCAACCAAGAATCAAACAACAAACAAGATCCAAACATCTAAACACCATCTAAACAGTACAAACAGAGCAGCACAAGCAGAATAACAAACAACATTACAAAGACCAAGACAGACCAAGGCAAACACAGGGCTTAAATAGACAAGGGCTAACAAGTGATCACAAGACACAGGTGGAGACACAGGTGGGGACAATCAGGGGTGGAGTAACCAAACAAGGGGCCGGACTGGGATCAAAACAAAAAGCGCATGGGCTAGACGAAAACAAACATGAACACATGGACAGGACTGGGAAGGAAACACCATGAGCACATGGACAGGACTGGGAGGGGCCAATCGGGAGGGGCCAATTGTGATAATATAAGTGCTTGTTCTAAATGTGTTGCCTGCAACATTTTCTACAAAAGTTGGAACAGGGCAATGTTTATCACTGTGTTATATCACCTTTCCTTGAGGACACTGATTGTCATAGGAATTTTGTCCTGTTCTTGCTTGATATAACCCTTCAGCTGTTCAGTTGTCTGGGGTCTCTATTTTCATGTATTGCATTTCAAAATACATTCACACACTTTCAAAGAGAGACAGGTTTGGACTGTAGGCAGGTCAGTCTATCACCTACACTCTCTTACTACAAAGCCATGCTGTTGTAATGTGCAGAATGTGGCTTGACATTGTCTTGCTGAAATAAGTAGGGGCGTCCCTGAAAAAGACGTTGTTTAGATGGCAGCAGACGTTCCTCCAAAATGAGTATCTTTTCCTCATGGTTAATGTTGTCTTCAAAGGTGTCCAAGTTACCCATGCCATTGGCACCCCTATACCTTGACGATCACTTTTGAACTTTGCATTGGTAATGATCAGGATGATACCTTTTTTCTTGGAGAACAAAACATCCATTATTTCTAAAAACAATTTAAAAGGTCTAGTCATTACACCACAGCCCACATTTCCACTTTGCATTAGTCCATCCCAGACGAGCTTTAGCCCAGAGAATTTGGCAACCTTTCTGGATGTTGTTGACATATGGCTTCCGCTTTGAGTAGAGTCTTGTCTTGCATTTTTAGATGCACTGGTGAACTGTGTTTACTGACAAGGATGTTCAGAAGTATCCCCAAGCTTATGTGAAGATATCCATTACAGAAACATGCTGGTATTTAATGCAGTGCCATCTGAGGGAACGAAGGTCATGAGCATTCAATATTGATTTTTGGCCTAGTCCTTTTACACACAGAGATTTCTTACAATTCCCTGAATCTTTTCATGATATTATGCACTGCAGAGGGTGAAATATCTTATCCTTCCAAATGCTTGTTGAAGAATGTTCTTAAATTGTTGATGCACTTTTCATGCATGCACGGTGACTCAGAAAGCACTCAGCCTTTCTTGGATGCTGCTTTTATACCCAAACATGGTTGCCTCACCTTTTTAAAATGTTTTTTGAAACATTTGTTTCGTAATGTTTTTAGCCTTACTGTGGCCCTCGCCTCCCTTTTTTGTGAAACTTGTTGAAGATATCAGTTTCACAATGAGTGTATATATTGATAATGTTTTTTTTACGTTCATAAAACATTAAGAATCTTGTTTTTATTTAAATATGTCAAAGTGAATTTACAAGTCACTGCTTTCTGTTTTTATTTGAATTTTACTTACCGTCAACTTTTTTGGAAATAGGTTTGTACTATGAGCTTTGGCAAATTGGAGGAGGGGCTTTATTACAACAATATCCATCCAGATGAATGTATGTACTATGGTAGCCTACAAGACACAATACTCAGAATAATGAAAAACATTTTCAATATGACTACAGCTGAACTACATTTTACAAAAGTGCTGGAAATACAGAAAACACACGCAACTTCCAAAACAGTCACAACACAAATGAAATGAGCCACAACTCAACAGAGATGTTTCTCAAAGAACATCCAAGAGAATGAAATATCTGTGTTGGAAAGTTAGCTATGTGATATCTCATAGCTGTGTTATAGGTCATTGCTATTCAAAATCCTACAGTTACATGCTGATAATTCACATCTCAGTACAGTCATATCAGTTAACTTTTGAGCAGATAACTTACTTTTACCACTTTTCTGCATTTTGGAGTGTGCTTACTGATTGTTAATGAGCTTGCAGTTTTTTTTTATTATTATTATTATTATTTTGCAGAGCATTTGTAAATGCAGCTCATATAGTGTCATATATTGTCATTTTGATCAAAATGTTTTCTGTGTTTGCAGCTTTTTAAAAATTTTGGGTCTTGTTGACCACCATAATACACAATGAGGCAGAATTTATAAAAGCAGCAACTTCCCTTTTCACCATATTATAGGTGTTAACAAGTTGATGCTATTATATAATAAATCATAACAGCCACTATTTTCATATAGGAAAACGTCCTAAAGTCATTTAGAGTGGTTTGATGTCAAATGCACCATTCTAGAGAAACCTACAGAGTCAGAATCGTTTACAGTGGCAGAGATCCAGACATCTGAAGCATTCATTGCTATAAAATCCAGTGAAACGCCGTGTCGGATGACAGACATTTTTTACAATAGTTAAAAAAAGATATGGTTTTGGCATAAAACTTAATAAAGTCTCCAAAGAATTCATATTTACCACTTTACAATTATCATCACTTCAACACAAAAACCCAGAAGACACATGTGGGTTCACTCGTAGCTTTGGATAGAAAAATGGTTATATTTGTGTAGACATCTGTGTGACCTGAGCTGGTAATGTTCTCTTCATTGAGCCATTTCACATCAAACATGATTCATCCACATGATTTTGCTCGTATTGACTAAATTAGTTGAAAATCAGTGGAATTCCCCATGCATGAGAAAAGTCAGATTAAAATTCATGTGCTTTTATCTCTTCAATATGAATGCACATGTCAACAACTAGTATTGGTGGCATGGCAGCAGCAGCTAACTTGAATGTAGTGCCGGTAATAGCTGCAAAAGCATTAGAGCCTCCATCCTTCTGCCTTCTCACCATAATCATGAACAGCTGATGGGCTATTCTGGGCAAATAATCTTTACACTGAGGGCTTGTGCTGCTATTCAGTCATTGTTGTTGTTGCTCATGATGCATGTGAATCATGCATATTACGTTATTAATGTGTGCATGCAGGTCGTATCAGGACAGTAAAGACTGATTCACTAAATCACTAAAGACTGATTCGGGCCACTTTCAAACACAAATGTTAAAGCAGAAAGATCAGATTTCAGCAAAAAGGAAAGAGGAACAGGATTGAGCAATAAGGCCTGTAATGTGGATGTAGACTATGATTGCCTTGCATACGTGCATCCACTGCTCAGAATGAAGAATGCACTTATAGCCACTCTCTTGCATATAAAGTGCACAAGTTCCTATGCAGATTAGCTCCGTCTCCCCATGCGGATGCTATAATGAATACGTGGCATGCACAAGAGGAGAAGGATGCTGCATTTATACAATCTCATGTAGCAGCGTATTCAATTACATAGCACATTACTCTTCCACAAAACTCATTCCACAATAGCCTGCTATCAACACTCTCAACGTGTCTGAAGGAAACATTTGAAAAGAATGGGGAAGCATAGCTATGAATGTAAAATTATCTAATAGGTATAGCAGGTTGATACAGTTGGTAATGTATCTTTGAAAGGCTGGAGAAGAGACTTTAATATTTCATTACAGACAAATCTGCTGGAGCTGACCTGAGAATCATGGGAACCCTCCGATGGGATTACAGAGCAGAAGCAGCCCTGCAGATCAATGGCTTCTTAATCTGCTCAAACACATGCATCATCGATTTCAGCTAAATCTGCCATCCAAATTCAATACTACACTGCTGCACGCATTTCGCTGAGCTAGCCATTCAGTATGATCTGCCGCAAGCACACCTGAGATTCATAAATGATTTACAGCAGTCTACAAACACAGACACACACCTATCCATCCACTCTAACAATACACACTCACAAAAACCAATTTTGTCATGCAACTCAAGAAACATACAGCACTGTGCAAAAGTATTTTCATTTGATTAAATTCTATTCAATAAGTACAACTTATTCATTATTTCAGCATATTGAACAGAAAATGACATGGAAGCCTCAACACCTAAACATGTATACATATAAGCTTTATTGACAATAGTATTCAGAATTCAAGTACAGTACTGTAATAGGATACCACTGTTGCAACAATCCAGTTCATCAAATTTCTTCCCTCCTAAATATTCCATGGTATACTGTAAGTAGTACTATGAAAAGGGGAAGCGTTTAGGAACCACAGCAACTCAGAGTGCTGTGTCTCAATAACTGCATTCCAAACCTCCTTTGGCATTAAAATCAGCACAAAAACCGGAGCTGGGAGCTTTAATGCATGGGTCTGCATGACGGAGTACATCACCAAGCATCAGATAGAGTGGTATAAAGCACTCTGCCACTGAACTCTGGAGAGGTGGAAACATACATACATACATACCGCCCTGCAATGGACTGGCGACCTGTCCAGGGTGTATCCTGCCTTCCGCCTGATGACAGCTGGGATAGGCTCCAGCGGTTATCGGGCGGAATATATATATATGTGTGTGTATGTGTGTGTGTGTGTGTGTGTGTGTGTGTGTGTGTGTGTGTGTGTGTGGATATATATACACTTGTGTGTGTGTGTGTGTGTGTGTGTGTGTGTGTGTATTCCTTTATGGCAGTTTCCATTATTTTCAGGAGACCTGCTTTCAGTTTTTCAAAGAAGTCTGCAGGGATATTTTTCCACACCTCCAAAGTGTCTTAGAAGTTGTTTACATTTTCTGCTTTGCCTGATTTAAATAAAACTATTCACAAATTTAGTTCCATCGGTCCATAAAACCCATATCTCAGACGTCCAGTTTTGGTGTCCTAGTGCATTTGCATTTTTTCTTGTCTGTTTGTGTTTTTTTCATTGATATATGGTGTTCTATATAGTGTTTTTGTGGGGTTTTTTTTCAGTTACAGCTTCTTCACAGCTACACACCTTTCAGACTCAAAGCATTAAGTTGTCCTGTCACAGTGGAAGGATGGACAGAAACCACTGTAATTTTTTTGTCAAATCTGAGGCAAAAGTGGAGCTTGATTTAATCCACTCTCTCAAAGATGAAAGCTTTAAGTACTTTTTATATGCAGTGGACAGTTTTGGTGGTCTACCAGCCCTTTCATGGTTGTTAGGAATGACATTTTCTGCATATCTTCTAAGAATTTCTGCAGCTCCAGTTTTGGAAATCCTTGTTTTTTTCCACTTATTTTCCTTGACTGTCCTCTTCCTTATGCAGGGTGATTATTGTATATCCAGTCTCCTCAGAAAATGTCCTTTAGCTATTTTAGATGTATATGACACAGAAACATGAAAGCAGCTAAGATGAACATGCTTGTATGAATTTTAGTGTCTGAATGTCTTTTTGAAGGGAAACATAATGTCAGGGACTCCTTTAGGAACATATTTTGTTGAGAGGATGCAGCTGTTGGTTGGTTCGAAGATGAGGAAGAATGCAAGGGTTAAAGTGGCAGTGTATGCACAGAAATAAATAGCGGACAGATAGAAGCTTTTGTGTAATTTTCTTTCAAATATGTTTTGCGCTTTTTCCTGATGCTGAAAAATAAGTAACCTGGTCTTAATGTTTTTTTTGGAAGTAAATAAACAAAAGGGTTGTCTCTGATTTTTTTTTGCAGTGCTGTATATGTGTTTATTTGTGATAGAGATGATAAAACAAAGCAACTCAACAAAAACAAAACAAACAAGAAATGTTCCAGGCTGGGATTCAAGGAATCAGTGCTGCTGAGTTCTTGATATATTTTCAAGGCTCAAAGCCTTCGAGATTGGAAGCCTCCTTTAGGAGTGTGGCTTATTTTGGAATGAAGAAAGGATCAGATGAATGTTGACCCCCAGGAACAATCCTCTCTAACGTGGTGAGATTGGATTGTCTGTTTCAAAATGTCAGTAGCTCGGAACACACTGTGCTGTTTGAATGCTTTACCTTTTAGTCTTGTAGAGTCTCCTCCAATTACACAGAACACGAAAGGAAAAACAAGCGTCTCAGGATCCTATTATGGGCAGCCTCGCTGGGTTTATTCCTCATCCTCTCTACAGGGTCAGAAGGCTTCTCTCAGCAGGGTCAACAAAATAACTCACTCCAATCAAGCTTTTGGAGCTGCAATCAACTTCATCTCCTGTTGAAATTCATCTTTCTTGAGTGCTGAATTCAAATACTAAACCAGAATGTGAAGGAAACAAGTTATAAAGATAAGGAAGAGCCTATATTTCTGCCCTTATTTTGCCAATTTTGATAAATTAAAACATATATTGTGCGTTACATTTGAATTTAAACAAGTGCATTGATGCCTTTTTGAAGATTTTTATCTCTATAATGGGTGAATCACATAGGCATCACCTTTTGTATGTACTCTGTCCGTGTCAGGTGAGCAAACGTAATTGAGTGTCTTTGCATAATCGTTAATAAAAATTCAATTTTAATTGAGGCTCCAGTGATGGAAACTCCACATCAACAAATTCTGAAAATGGTTGGAGGACTACACAGTCTGTCAGAGAGTTTCCAGCACTGGAAACTCTAGTTTGAAGGGGCCAGATGGGATGATGAGAACACATGTCTGGGGGCAATTTGTTAAACTTTTGGTGCTAGACTGTGGTAAAATCTGCCAAAATAAGGGTATTCCCTCCCCAAATCCCTCTCTAATTTTTAAATACCTGGAGTAGAAATGATAATTCAAACAAAATAAACAAGCTGTCATTAGGTAATGGAAATGTGTTCATTACACATGACACCTATGTCTAATTAGGGTCTTCTAAAGGAATTTTTAAGCCATGCTACATGCATGAGCTAATGACAGGATACCTATAATCTATGATTCTACTTTACAAAAGTTAAAACCTCAGTGTCATTTTTCAAGACTCAAGTAATCCAAAAGTAAAAGAATGTGATCAGGTTGCATTACTTTAATGCAGTAATCCTTTGTATTAATCTGCTATTGCATTTTTAACAGATTATCAGTAATCTATAACAGACTTTTTAAAAGTAGCCATTCCAACCCTGCTGGAGACTATGGATAACATAGTACAATGGGTTGTCCCTGACACTTAGCTTGTAGGATATATCACACTTTTTACTAATTCCAAGGCCTGATTAGTCTATGCGGTGAGATTTCTTGTTTGTCTTTTGTGTGAGTTTGTTAGCATGATTCCAATTTTCTAGCTATGACTGAGTTTGACTAGCTTTTCAAGTTTTCTAGTTTGTTTATGCTGAAGCCTAGCCTCTTCTACACTCTCCCTAGTTTGGCCAGACCCTTGTTAACTAAAAGGTAACAATATGATAATCAATGAAACCTCCTTGAAAAACTTTACCAACACCACTATACACTTGCAGTCAGCCTATATGTGCCCAATGTTGTAGTCATGTTTAGTACTTGATTGCAAGTCCTTTCTAGTCAGTACCTGCTTGACGTTTATGAGCCATACCCCACCAGATTCCTGGTTTTTCAGTTCCTGCTTGTGTCTTCTGTGTTTTCTATGCTTTATCTTTATGCTCAGTGGGGTTCAGGTCTAGTGACAACTTGGCCAGACAAGAACATTCCATTTTTCCACACCGAAAAACTCCACAACTGCTCGCTTCTTAACAGTGTACTAAAAACAGTTGGCACACCTAATGTTTTGACTTTCTCTAAGTACCATCTTGTAATTTTAAACCCACATCACTGCCACATCATCTGCATTTGTTCTTGCTATTTTTTTATCCTAATAACACAAAAGTAATATATTTCAGATCCAAATGCCACATTTTATATAAAGTTAGGTCTTTTTTAGCTCTCTTATGCATGAACTAATGGTGCAGACACCCAGTTGGCCAAACGACAACTGAACAGCAAATTCACTGCGCTATTACTTTGGTGTTGGGACAACAAAAGGTCAAAGTCCAATGTGCTGGAGGCAAAACACAAACATTGCCCAATTATGTACAGACTGCACTGTTTGTTATACTGATAAAGTATACTTGTACTTATAATTTGCTGCCATTTTTAATATTTTGACAGTGTGCTGTCATGGATACTGAGAAAAGTACAGATTTCTTGACCTCTTCTGTCAGATGGAGGATAAAAGATTAAATGTTTAGACTGCCAAAGAAAGCCTCTTGTCAATAATAAAGCTGCATTTTCTTCTCAATGTATCACAATGTCTCATCTACACTTTATTGGACCTATGCAGTTTTCATTTGTTTTTTTTTTCTGTTAAACAATAGATTCACCTTGAATCACTTTTCACACTTCGTACTTGTTCTTTCTGTCACTCTATCTCATGATTAATATGCTCCAGGCAGCGTATTATGTTATTTGCAATACCACAAGGTCTCCCTCATTATCTCATTGTATCAGCAAATTAATGATATGCTGGAACCTGCAGTGGGCAAAAACAACCTCGCATATAACCAACTCAACTGTTCACTGCAATTATTTTCTTCATTATGCAAATGAGGACCATATGCAAGGGTCTGCACTTTCTTAAGGTGATGCAATCTTTTACAGAAAATATGTGTAAAAGAAAGAAAGAGATTATTCCATTTGATTGAGGTCGAATGCAAAAATTTTTTTTCAGTTAAAGCACACTGTTGTTTATGAGCTGTCCAAAGACACATTAATTATTCAGTAGAACACACTGCACTGCTTCAGATATTGCTTCTGCAGGCGTAAATTAATATCACAGGTTTTTCCTTTGAGGTTCATCAAGGTATTTTTTCAAAGGGTTTGTTAGATATCATCAAAACGAACATAGAGTCAAGGTGTAAACTAATCTAAAACGTATTTCAAGCAGCGCTGCTTCTTTAATCATACTCTTGTTGTCGAAAGTGCTAAAGTTCTCCTTTAAAATGTGGCCAAGCTAACATCTTTAAAGCGATTTTTAAGGGCTCTCTCATGAAGTTTCTTTTACATAATCCATAACTCCTATCTTCACAGTGCCAAGCTATTACTTTGCATAAACAAACAATCAGGCTTGAAGCTGTTCTTCATCATCATGGAAAATTTTTATAATTAGCCATGAAGGTGTGCACAGGTTATACAGCAGATCTCTTCCCACAGCTGGTGCCTTCACTTTCTTCTTTAACTACATAGCATTCAGGGAAAATTAAGATAACAACGCAACAGGCCAACCTCAAGCTGCTCTGTGAACACTGAAGTACAGGAACTCAAGCTGCCTATAACTGAAGCACATTCTTCTAACTGTTTAGGGACAGCTGAATGTAAGTGCAACACAAAATGGACCATAATCTGTCCGCAATAAGTGCCTGCAGTGCATCTGAAATTAACGCTTGATGTACTAAGGCCATGAATAAATGAGGTATGCAATGACCATGATGGCAGTTAAGGACACCTTAGGCAGGCTTGGTTGTACTTATTGAGACCCTTATTCAGAATGCAGCTTGTGCTTGTGTTGCATTATTGTAACATGGGGGAGCGATGATGAGGCGGACGCATGTGCTGAAAGAAGCGAGATTTATTAGTGGCAAATCCATAATCAGGGTCTAGACAGTACAGGGTCAAAGAGCCAACACGGAGAGATCGAAGGACAGACATTACGAAAAGAAACACAGACTAAACACACCACAGAGGCCAGAAGAAACAAAAACATACAAAGAGCAGCAACTAACAAGGGAAAACACAGGGCTTAAATACAACAACAACAAGAGTTAACAAGACACAGGTCAAAACAACCAAGGGCAGCATCTAGAAACAAGGGGGCAGAACAGGGAAGAATCAAAACAAGGAAGCACATGGACAAGACCAGAGGTAAACAGAATCACATGGAGGGCTGGGAGGGGCCAAGCGTGACAATTATGAACTGCATTGTGAGAAGCTAAATCATGTTTGCATAGCTCGAAAAGTTTGTGTAAAGTATGTTTCTGGCCTAAGAACACAGCTTATCACGCAAACTGTATGTTGCTATTTTACAATGTTTTTGGGCCTTTTACTTCATATACATATAATTTGTCACCAGCTTGTGACTGATAATAAGCATGCATTAGTAAGATCCAGCACTTTTTGTTTTCCTCCATGTCCTGCTGTGCCAAAATATATATTTTATAATGTCTCTGGGCACATGAATTTATTTTAAAGGGAAAGGCAGAGCCTTCATACAATCACTTCCATGTTCTTTAAATCAAATTGGATTCTTTCTAGAAAGAATTGTGATACATCTAAGAATTATTTTTCCCATCCCTACTTTGAACGCATGTTCAAGGCTTATGCCTCTGTCTAATCGATGTGCCCTTGCCATTGTTAAAGGGAGTCTCTCTTCAACACCTCTTTTGAGAATCTAATACAAATATACACCTGGCTTTAAGGGCCTAAATGCAACATTTTTACTACTTTATTTTTCCTTTTGTATAAAAAACATTCATTTTTATGTAGCCCCACTGAAACTTTTAGTTAGATTTATTTCCTCTATGTTTTAGTTGAATTAGCAGTTCAAATGTATATTCATGAGAATCTGGAAGAAGGGTGATTTGTTTACGTATGTTTCTGAAATAATTCTTACTTACTCTTTCTGAGCCTATAACAGCTAACGGAGTGGTTTTAATCAGCCAATCAGCAGGAAAAACAGAAGGTAAGGACAGACACGAGTAGGAGCTGGAAAAAGAGCAGGGAGACAGAGTGAACTCTATGGCGTTGATATATGGCGTTGATAAGTGAACGACTGCCAGAACGTTCTATGAGTACATCCCAGTGCAGGGTTGGCAAAATAGAGAGCCCGTGTAGGAGTGATGCGTGGATAAGGAACGTGTTATTACGTTCCTTATAGTGTGTGTATTATGGATGCTGGCCCAAGTCTATCAGCGTACAAACTTTCCAGTTAGCGACTGGGGTGACCGGCAAAGCCTCAGTTTCCACTGGCTACATTGGAGTTCACTGCCCTTGTGGGCCCCTGCTATATTTAATCATTTAAATAACCACCTATCTACTGGGTACCTAGCTGGGGCGCTACACATAATGGAGGCACTGCTGGGATCTGGCTAGGGTTTAGGGGTGCCGTGATAGATCTATAGCACTTCATTGTAAAGCTGAAGAAATTCACAACCAAAATGGTAGATATTCAACATTCCTCGCTGTATCAGGACATGTTGATAAATTGGTGTAGAGGGGAGGATTTTAAAGCACAGCATGCTGTCCTCCTGGTAGGGGTCCCAGAGGACCTTGCAATTGGACAATTAGAAGATGTGTTGCACACAGTGCGTTGCTGGGGCAGAGTGCGCATACGGGCCGGTAATTTAATAAAGAGACTCAAAACTTGCTGGTGATTCCATCAGATGGATCTGAGCCCTGGACAGTGGTCATAGCTAAAGGAAAGGCTATGGCTTCTGATGATTTTGCACACAAGCTAAATAAGATGCTCCAAGAGGAAGGCAAAACCATGGAAGACCTCCAGTGTTTGTATACACCTACTAGTTCACAATCACATACATCTGAGCCTCTTCTACGTACAATAAGTGAGTTATTGAGTCAGTCTAGAGGTGTTCAACTGGAAGGATATAGCTACCACAGACTCAGAACTTTTTCTGGTACCCTTCCAACCCCTTTGGGCGAGGAGATGTTAGACCCTTGGCTAGAACAAGCATATATGATAGAGGAAAGTGGATGTCCCGAAAGAGAGAAGCGGCGGCAGATAGTGAAGAGTATAAAGGGGGCTGCGCTTGAGATAGTAAAGGCTGTAAGGTGCAGTGATCCTGATGCTAGCCCAGAAGATTATCTTAATGTTCTGAATAGTACCTTTGGAACCACTGAGTCTGGTGAAGATCTATATTTCACTATAGTCCAGGTGAAAAGTTATCCAATTTTGTAAGGAGACTGGAGCAAACTCTGGCCAAAGTAGTACAGAAGGGAGGCCTTTCAACTAAGAATAGAGACAGAGTGCACATTGAACAGTTTTTGAGGGGTCAGTGACTTCTGATCTTATGTTAGTACAGTTGAGACTACATGAGAGGAAAAGTAACCCTCCCAGTTTTTTAAACTTACTTAGTGAGATTCAGTGAGCATTCAAGAGGAATATCAAGCTTATCAACAGAAAGTAAATGCTACAGTAAGGCAGGTGCCGGCTGCAGGAAAAACAGAGGCTAAGGATTCAGAGGTCCAGCATCTGAAGACTGAGCTGAAGGAGTTATAGATCCAGTTTGCAGAGCTAGCAAAAAGAGCCATTCCGGTTCAACTGAGGAGGCTGAGCCAAGCCAAACAGTGACCAGTGTTTCCATGGGTCCAAATCCTACCCCTGAAATCACAGAATTGAGAAAATAAGTCAAGAGATTACAACACAAAGTGGAAGGTATGGGTAATATGGGTGTGGAAATCTCAGCATCCTTACTGAAAGTTGCCTTAGCCGAACATGTCATGTCAAACACTGAGACTCATATGGTGACAGATGCTGATTACTTCTGTTACAGATGTGGAGAAAATGGGCACATAGCCACAAAGCATTAAGCTCCTGCAAATACACAGAGGGTGATCCAAAAACTGATTCGCTCACTTCAAAAAGCTCAAGAAACAAAGGCGAAAGACACTAAGTCTACAGGCTTTTCATGTTCTGTTAAGAAAAGTGCTGTGAGGCAGACGGATGACTTCCCAAAAGGCTTGATTGGTCCTTCCTCTGTGGTAAAAGTGAATGTAAATAGTAAACCCCTGCAGTGCATTAATGTACAGTGGGTTCCAAGTGACCATAATTTTTGAGGAATGTATCGGTTGGACTTGTCAAATGTGCCTATTCAGCCTGTGTCTGGTTTATCAGTATGGGGCCTAAGTGAATCCAGCTACCCATACTTATGGTACATTGTGATAGATGTGCAGTTCCCCAAAGAGCTCATGAAAATCCAAGAAACTGTGACAGTTTTGGCCTTAGTCTGCCCAGGCCCAAAACATCCTGACCGAACCCCCATTATAATAGGCACGAATGCTCATTTTTTCAAGAGGTTAGCAGAATTAAGCAGGGATAATGAAGGGGATAATGAAGTTACTCTCAGCGCTGCTCCACGCATGCACATCATTTTGCATCAGATTAGAGCATATAAACACCTCAGTCTGAATTGTATTCAATCGGATTGGCAAAAGTCTTTGCATGTAAACACAGACACTTGATTTTTTCTCATACTCCACTGAGTGCTTCTGCTTGAGGTGGTGAAACAGATTAGTTGTGTTTCCCTCTTCTGTTACAGGCTTCTTGCGTATCTTGCATATTACTGTGATCTGTTGTACATCCGAGATTTTATAACCAAACCATCTCCACTCTACTGAAGTCGCTCCTCTTTTTGGGAGAAACTCCACCACAGAGCTGCTTTGCGCCATAGCCACTTCTTTCTGTTCCAAAATGACTCATGTAACGAACGTACGCCATGCGCATGACATCATTACGTCAACAAGTCAGAATATCGCTGTTATCATGATAGGGATTTTTTTTTATCGTTTAGAAAGTTTTACCGGTATTATCGCAAATTATATGATATGGTACACCCCTATTGGTAACTTAATGTTCTGTCAGATATATTCATCAGCCACTAATTCCTAAGCAAATTTAGAAGTTACTGAGTAACCTGGGGCCGCAGCTATATTTAATCATTTAAATAACCACTTATCTACTGGGTACCCAGCTGGGGCGCTACATTTACATGGTCATTTTTCAGCCTGTCTTTAGTACTTAAATAGGCTGTTTTTTATCGTGTCTTTCAGTAATGTTGTAGCCAAGCGTTGAAAATCTCAGTCAGGACTAAGGTCTAGACACACTGATTCAGAGACAAGACAAAGACTTTGTGGTGGTCTAGTCAGAGTCACAACTAGACCAGAAAAGTCTAAGATTAAGACCATATTAATATTATTTTCAGAATATAAAAATAAAAAGAAACGAAAGGGAAAACTTGTATTAATTTGTAAAACTTTATATATACACACACACACACACACACACACACACACTTTATATACACACACACACACACACACACGTCAGCCACACACCAGCCACTTTATTATTACACCTGTTCAGTTGCTTGTTAACACAAATAGCTAATCAGCCAATCACATGGCCGCAACTCAATGCATTTAGGCATGTAGAGGTGGTCAAGACAACTAGCTGGAGTGCAAACCGTGCATCAGAATGGGGAAGAAAGGTGATTTAACTGACTTTGAACGTGGAGTGGTTGTTGGTGCCAGACGGGCTGGTCTGAGTATTTCAGAAACTGCTGATCTACTGGGATTTTCACACACAACCATCTCTAGGGTTTACAGAGAATGGTCAGAAAAAGAGAAAATATCCAGTGAGGGGCAGTTGTGTGGATGAAAACGTCTTGTTGATGTGAGAGGTCAGAGGAGAATGGGCAGACTGGTTCAAGATGATAGAAAGGCAACAGTAACTCAAATAACCAACCAAAATATCTGAGGAATGTTTCCAACACCTTGTTGAAAGTATGCCACAAAGAATTAAGGCAGTTCTGAAGGCAAAAGGGGGGTCCAACCTTTTACTAGCAAGGTATACCTAATAAAGTGGCCTGTGTGTGTGTGTATATTTATAGCATTATCACATTACTACTTATTATTATTATCATTATTACTATTATTATTGTCCTTCCTTCTTTGAAACATTTTCAGAATCACCACTTAAAGTCGACTGAATTTAAACCAAACAAATCTATTTTTATTATTAAATTAAAATGTAATTATAATAACTTATTTCCCCTTAAATGTTTACATTTTGGACCCAGTAAAGATCAACAAACAAATAAGCCTTTTAAGCCATTATGGAAAGAGTCCATTAGCTCCTCAACTGGCAGAGAACAGATTTAAATGAAGACATCACTCTCAGTTGGTTTCAACTTAGCAAATTACTCCATATGAGTCCAAATGATGTTGAGACCAAGACAAGACTGAGACTGTTAATGTATGGGCAATAAACTAAGACCAGACTTAAGTACTAAAACACTACGACCGTTTTATGTAAATGTTCTCTATTTGGATTGGCTCTTATATTGTGCTTCATTCAAAAAGCAGTCAGAGCTGAATCATCCTTATAACTTCATTGAGAATGGGCAGGGCTTAACTGCTGTTGGCTGAATAGGCATATGTAAATATTTGGTCTCTGTGACATCACAAATTCAAAACAGGCTGTTTTTTGCATCTTAATTTGTAAATCTGACCACCGTGGCTATAAGCTGCACATTGAATGTCTCCACCCACTTTTTTGCACGATCCTCTCATGTTTTGTGCAGCCCTCCCTTAACTGTTTTTGCAGATACAAGCATATTTTGCATTTTACCATACACATAACCCATAAATTGCATGTTTAGGCACATCTGTGCACAGTTTCATACATAACACATGGGCAGAATGAGCCTGATTTGTGCATAAAACTGGCTGAAAATGCTTTGTACTCTGGGCCCATAGTTTTCTCAATATCCGCAGTAAGAAACAGAACATTTCAATAAGCCAGTCTTGCACTTTCACCAATTAGTGCCACTGCTGGCATTTACACTGCGAATTCCCATTTGAGTCTGACTGAAACTCTTAGCTGAGAGAAAGATTCCCCCCACTGCTAATCTGGTTAAGGACAGGCAAGGGATTGTTGTAATCGCGTCGACTACCTTGTGTACTCAATGTGTGACACTAATGCTTATAAGCCAGAGCCAAGTAAAAATGCAAAGGGATTCCTCACCTGCTCAGTGCGGTGACTGGAATGCCTAATGCAGATAAATCCATCATGATTCAATGAGTGTAATGCAAAGAAATAGCTGACAGGAGGCCTCAAGGTTTGCAGAAGGAGATTAAAGGCTATTTGGATGCATGGGAAGATGTGATTATATCTGAGACTGGAATACAGCTTTGATGGTTGGCCTAAAACATGAGTAGTCACACTCCTCTAACAGCACTTTAAGGCTCTCCTTTATGAAGGCTAAATCAAAAATAGATCTTTATCCCTGTGTTGGTGTGGCAACACCAATGCTAGTGATGGAGAGAAGTCTTGTAATATACATTCAAACTGCTCAGAAGCAACATACATGCAATATATAGAAAAAGAACAACATAAAATTTTCTTTTTTGTTGGTTTGAATAAGGTTTTTTCTTGTAAGTGGATGTGAAGAGACCAAGGTGGAGGCAACAAGCGATGACCTCTCTGAAAGGTATGGACCAAATGTTATTTTCTTCCCCTATTAACTCTCGCACATGACAGAACATAGAAAATGCATTTTCGAAAAATTGACCGATTTTCAACCTTTGAGGCTTTGCTCCTCCATCTTCTGTAATTACCATCTGGAGAGGCTGGAAAGCACATTCCCTGGGAGACTATTCACTGAGAGATGCTGACATTAAATGGTGGTTAATGTGTAATAATAAAGTCCCAGTGGTTAGCCACATTGGAGGATGTGAGGGACACAGTTGGCTATGCTTATTTTTCTTTTCCCCTAATAGCCCCCTATAGAGAACTTAATAGTCCTGTATTCTCCTTGGTCGCTCCTTTCAAAAGACAGCCCTATTAAGAAAACCTATTGTGTATCTATTTGTGTTTAGGAAAAATAGTTACTAAAGATACTCTAGGGATCTTCATGCTTTGTGATGTTAAAATAAGTGTTTATGCAGCAAGAATGCTTAGCCCAACCAACAAATGAATAAATAAATGAAATGGAAAGCATCCCTGCTAAGATAAAGACCATCAGGTTTTGCTTTCTAATGGGATAAATGGGTCACTATTGGTTTTATTTTCATGTAGGACACCTTCAGATCCCATTACAACACCACCAAATGCATCTGGAATCAGTCTCAGTTAGAATCCTTTATAGTGTGATTTCAACCCATCAGAAAAGCACAAAAATACCCCTAATGACTGCAAAACCATGAAACAACAGAAACTTTCAAAGTCTATGCTGCTGTCGGAACAAAACCTCATATCTTCAAAGTGGTAACAATTCAGGAGAAGGAAAAAACATACTTTACTTTTAATGTAAGTCAATGGAGCCAGACTTTTATCTAATTTTGGGTCGTTTTGTTCTCACAAACTAATTTTTAGAACTTTTGTAGTCAGTATATCACTCTTCCTTTAGGGCAGTGCATTTAAAACAGACTGATGACAGTGATAAATGACTAAAAAAGGACTCTTCTTACACTAAATCCTCTATGCTAACCTTTGACTTCAATATATTTCAATAGCAGTTCAGTTGGTGAACAATCACTTAAAAGCTCCATTACAAAAGATTGATGTTACATTGACCTTTTATCTCTAAGATCACTCCTTGAGCTGCTACACCTGAGAATATTCTCTGCTCTATTGTCCAAACACAACACTACTCCCTGACAATTAGTGTTCCAGTTTAACATAATTGACTTACCCAAGCATTTCTTAACCTTGCTCTCCATTCCTTAATCTGCTGCTGTGGAGGTATTAGGTCCTAGAAGCATGTGTTTCTACATCTCAAGTTAATAGCCTTTAAAATGACCTTTAGCAGTTAGCTGACCCATGTAGAACACATTTTATTTTGTCCCCTGTAATTGGCTCACTTTTAGAGCAGATGTGCGCCAGCATTTTTATGAGTGCCAATAACAATTTTCTAATTGGTTGCTAAAGAAATGTCACCAGATCATTGCTCTTAATACAATTGATGTCTCTCATAACCACTCACCAAAATTAAACATGTAGGTAGTGAAATAAAATTATAGGGAGATAGTAAACATCTACATGCCACTACTAGTATTTTCAAAACACAGAATTACATTATATTGTATGCATGGGCAGCTGTATTGAATTCCAGAGTTTAGATAATTTATTAGTGTATATCCGTGTTTCTTTACAAAGTAAGCAAGTAGTATATTAATAATAATTCTTACAAGTCAGGCCTTAATGCCTGCACTTTCCTTCCCCATAAAATATGCTAGGGCATTAACCAATATGTCAGTGGAAGAGGGCTTAAGAGCCACATTTGTAATTAAGAGACCTGACTAATGTATATTGGTTGTGTGATTGGTGGCGAGACTGTATATTGATCTAAGCAACGTCAAACCTGAATCCATTATGCTTCCAAATAACTTCACTGCTTTATAAGAGATGTTGGTGGAGCACAGTGTGCTTATTTAGTCCAAATTGCTTCTAGAAAAGCATGAGCAATCTTATACCCTTATCACCTTTTCTTAAAATGAATGGGTTTCTAAACATGTAGGACTCAACACTTAACTGAGATCTTCCACGGGAGGAGGGGGGTGGTGGTGGGGGGGGGGGGGGGGGGGGGGGGGGATTAACAGCAGTTAGGTGTAAAAGACTAAATCAGGAATAGTGTTCAAAATGTGAAATGTGCCTTTTCATATTATTTTTAGTTTCAAACAAACCAGCTGTACTCAAATTATCTAAGAAAATCATCTGAAAAAATAGTAACTCTTCACTGCAGGAAAGTGTTCATAAGGGTACACAATGCATTTATAAGCTCTTAATGACAACTGATGCCTCTGAATGAATGGATGGACGGATGGACGGATGGACGGATGGATGGATGGATGGATAGATGATGGATGAAGGAGAACATTGTCTGTTCTCTTTTCATCAAGTGAGTTTAATTTTACCATTAATAATTAAGCTGTCACATCAGGATTATGTTACCAGAATATACACTAAGCTCAAAGTTCTTATTACCCAAAAATGATCATGACATAATCCAATATCTGAACAAATCATCACCTCACATCTAAGTTGATAAAAGCAGCCCTTACAATAAGGGATGACTGTTGGAAAAAGCCTTTATAAATATGTATATAGATTTTTGTCAGTTGTCATGACAAGCCTATGAGGGTGCCATGTAGCCTTATGAACTAACTAGTGTTGCAAGAAAAGAAGAAAAAAATATAAAAATCAGCAAGAGCCATTACTTTGAATCCATCCCAAGTGGTAGACTTGTGGTCTTCATGTGCAACAAAACAGTAAAACTAAATTATGAGCTGTGAGCAAATTAACTTCAGTGTCCAGAGACCAAAATGCTTCACTACTGGGCCTATAGAAGGCCTCTCACAGGTCTGCACCAAACAGCCAAGATTCAAACTATGGCAGTCCCTTAAGTTCTAGGTATTAACCAGCTAATTGTAATATACTGTATAGACATAAAAGCACTTTGGTAATTATTTTGGTAGCATAACGGTAACTTCCAAGACATTTTAAATAGATTTATCTGAAACGCTAATGAGGCTCTAAGTATTAATTGGGTAAGTGTGTTTCACACTCCAAAGTACCTTATGTCTAATTTGAATATAATAGTTCCAATACAGTCTATCTAAATTACACTGAAAAAAACATGGTTCAACTGATTAAGCAGAAAAAACTGACAAAGTATCTCAGAAATGAATTATTTTTAAAAATGAGGTGGTAAGTACACACAAACTCCATTACAGTTCACTGCAATGTCTTGTGTTTGGGCAGTAAAGTAAATGGTAAGGACCTGGAGAGAGTGTTCACTTTGCTGTTCACTCTACTATTTAAGAATTTTCATTGTGCTAAGATGCGTTTGGGAAACCTAGCCCTGGTCACTACCTAGGAAGACACTTATTGCAAAAGTGGGCATAAAAGTGCTAGGCAGAGCTTTTTAATCTTGGTCTACTGGAAGCCTCTTTAAATCACCACATAAAAACTATCAACATGCTTACTTAACTGACTTAATTGTTTTAAAGGACTAGGCCACAATGAATGTTAGAACCTGCAGGTTTATGAAGATAACATTCATCTTCTACCTTTTCTTCCTTTTGATTACTATGAATGAATTTGAAATGGTGACTATGGTTGTAAATTATATTAAATTATATTAGCACTGCTTCACTGCCACAACTGTAAATAATGGCAGCATTATTGAATCACTACTTGCTAAAAACTCTAAAGAACCAATCAGACGGCTAGAAGGCTCATATTTAGGTGAGTTGTATGACTCATATTGCAACATCATGATTCAAGAACAAACAGACATGATGTGTTTGGCAAGATCACTGAATACACAATGAAGAGGTTTAAAAATGCATGTGTAAAACATCCAATGTATTTTTTATGACTTATCAGGTTAAATTAACAACAAAAACACAGTATTATATTTTGTATGGGATTTTGGCACACATTGCAATGTTTAATGCAGGTTTTGCTCACATTTATACTCATTTATACTTCGCAAGCATTACGGCTTTTGCATACTTCCAGTCATTATCACCTTCAGAAGATGTTTAGTACATGGATGCGCTCCAGTTTTGTGCATTAGTAGGCTAAATCTCTACATGTTGCCTTGCCTAGCAGCACAGCATGACTGACACAATATGGAACACATGGCATACCTACCTAAGCCAAGTCTTCCATACCTCTGAGTTCCTCCCCACACTATCCATTCTTCTGTACATTGGACTCATTACAGTAAGTACAACCTCTTAGTTAGACTGGATTTTCAGTGAGAGAAAAAGTCTATTTTCCAGACTATTTTCAGAATAGAGGACCTTGGAGTTCCATGTTGGGGAGCTTTTAGCAAAAATAGATTTTGCAGTAATGAACTGGCTTACCACATTCATATGTTTGAACGCTTAAATAAATGGTTAGAAACGAAACATTAATTATGCAAAACATATGTACAATATGAAAAGTACTGAGTGGGAAGGAGCGTCTCTCTCATGGTTAGACTGTAGAAAATGCATTGATACATTATGATGTATTGATCTGAAGGCTGTATTGCATTTTGTAATGTAAGATTGTCCATCCGTCCATCCATTATCTTCTGCTTCTCCGGGGTTATGGTCACGGGGGCAGCATCCTAAGCAATGAGGCCCAGACCTCCCTTTCCCCAGCCACTTCCACTAGCTCTCCAAGGGGGATTCCGAGGCGCTCCCAGGCCAGCTGGGTGATATAGTCATGCCAGCGTGTCCTGGGTCCTACTCGGGGTCTGCTCCCAGGTGGACTTGCCTGTGACACCTCCAGGGAGGCGTCCAGGAGGCATCCTAACCAGATGCCCGAACCACTTCAGCTGGCTCCTCTCGACGTGAAGAAGCAGCGGCTCTACTCCGAGTCCCTCCCGGATGACCGAACTTCTCACCCTATCTCTAAGGGAGAGTCCAGCCACCCTGCGGAGGAAACTCATTTCGGCCGCTTGTATTCGCAATCTTATTTCTTTCGGTCATTACCCAAAGCTCATGACCATAGGTGAGGGTGGGAACATAGATCGACCGGTAAATCGAAAGCTTTGCCTTGTGGCTCAGCCCTTTCTTTACCACAACAGTCTGGTAAAGAGCCCGCATCACTGCTGACCCAGCACCAATCCGCCTGTCAATCTCCCGCTCCCTTGTATCATCACTCGTGAACAAGACCCCGAAATACTTGAACTCCTCCACTTGAGACAAGAGCCTATCCCCGACCCAGACCAACTCTCACTGGGACCGAGTCTGACTTACTGCCGGCTATGCGAACCAAACTCCAGGTTGTTTGTACAGGGCCTGAATGGCTCGTAGCAAAGAGCCATGTACCCCATACTCCCGAAGCACCTTCCACAGAATACCCCGGGGAACACAGTCGAATGCCTTCTCCAGATCCACAAAGCACATGTGGACTGGTTGGGCAAACTCCCATGAACCCTCCAGAATCCTGGAGAGGGTGAAGAGTTGGTCTAGTGTTCCACGACCAGGGCAGAACCCGCACTGCTCCTCCTGGATCCGAGGTTTGACTATAAGCTGGACTCTCTTCTCCAGTACCCCTGCATAGACCTTACCAGGGAGGTTGAGGAGTGTGATTCCCCTGTAGTTGGAACACACCCTCCGGTCCCCTTTTTTAAAAAGAGGCACCACCACCCCAGTCTGCCAATCCAGTGGCACCGCCCCCGATGTCCACGCAATGTTGAAAAGGCATGTCAGCCAAGACAGCCCCACAACATCCAGAGCCTTGAGGAACTCAGGGTGGATCTCATCCACCCCTGGAGCCTTGCCACCAAGGAGCTTCTTAACTACCTTAGCGACTTCGGCCTCAGTAATGGACAAGCCTATTCCCATGTCCCCAGACTCTGCCTCCTCACTGGAGAATGTGTCGGTGGGATTGAGAAGGTCCTCAAAGTATTCCTTCCACCGCCCAATGATGTCTTCAGTCGAAGTCAGCAGCACACCATCTCCACTATATACAGTGCTAGTGGCACACTGCTTTCCCCTTCTGAGTCGCCTGACGGTTTGCCAGAATCTTTTCGGAGCTGACTTAAAGTCACTTTCCAAGGCCTCACCAAACTCCTCCCACACACAGGTTTTTGCCTTGGCGACGACTGAAGCCGCAGATTGCTTGGCCTGTTGATACCTGCCAGCTGCCTCTGGTGTCCCACAGGCCAACCATGCCCGGTAGGACTCCTTCTTCAGCTTGACGGCATCTCTCACCTGGGATGTCCACCATCGGGTTCGAGGATTACCACCCCGACAGGCACCAACTACCTTATGGCCACAGCTACAGTCAGCCGCTTCAACAATGGAGGAACGGAACATGGCCCATTCTGAGTCAATGTCCCTCACCTCCCCGATATCTGGTCAAAGTTCTGATGGAGGTGTGAGTTGAAGATCAATCTGACAGGTTCTTCTGCCAGTCGTTCCCAGCAAACCCTCACTATACGTTTGGGCTTGCCTGGTCTGACCGGCATCTTCCCCCACCACCTGATCCAACTCACCACCAGGTGGTGATCAGTTGACAGCTCAGCTCCTGTCTTTACCCGAGTGTCCAAAACACATGGCCACAAGTCCGATGACACGACTACAAAGTCAATCATTGAACTGTGGCCTAGAGTGTCCTGGTGTCCTGTCCACTTATGGACATCCTTGTGTTCAAACATGGTGTTCGTGATGGACAAACTGTGGTTTGCACAGAAGTCCAAAAACTGAACACCACTCGGGTTCAGATCAGAGAGGCCATTCCTCCCAATCACACCCCTCCAGGTCTCACTGTTGTTGCCCACGTGAGCGTTGACGTCCCCCAGTAGGACAGTAGAGTCTCCAGGAGGAGCACGTTCAAGCACCCTTCCCAAGGACTCTACGAAGGCTGGGTACTCTGACCTGCTGTTCGGTGCATAAGCACAAACAGCAGTCAGGACCCGTACCCCAACCCGAAGGCATAGGGAAGCTACCTTCTCGTCCACCGGAGAAAACCCCAACATACAGGCACCTCACACCTGCCCGCTGCCTCTCACCATGGGCAACTCCAGAAAATAATAAAGTCCAGGCCCTCTCAAGGAGATTGGACCCAGAGCCCAAGATGTGTGTTGAGGTGAGCCCAACTATATCTAGCCGGTATCTTTCAACCTCGCGCACCAACTCAGGCTCCTTCCCCGCCAGTGAGGTAATGTTCCAAGTTCCAAAAGCCAGTTTCAGCAACCGAGGATCAGAACGCCAAGGCCCACGCCTTCGGACACTGCCCGATCCACAAAGCACCGAACCCCTACTACTGCCCCTCCCATTGGTGGTGGGTCGATGGGAGGGGGGACTCATGTAACTCCTTCGGGCTGGGCCCGGCCAGGCACCATGAGTAAATGCCCGGCCACCAGATGCTCGCTGGCAAGCCCCTCCCCCAGGCCTGGCTGCAGGGTGGGGCCCCGGTAACCCTGTTCCGGGCAGGGTACACAAGTCCTGTTTTTGTGTTTTCATAGGGGTTATTATGGATCACAATTTGTCTGACCTGTCACCTAGGACCAGTTTGCCATGGGAGACCCTACCAGGAGCTTTTGCTCCAGACAACATAACTCCTAGGATCATTCAAGCACGCAAACCCCTCCACCACGATAAGGTGGTGATCCATGAAGAGGATATAAGATTGTAATGAATTACAACAATATTCAAGTACACTAACCTTATTTTGGCCAAAAATTCATTCTTAGGGATATTTCTAAATATTAAAAACAAAGCTTTCTCTATTGTTCTATTGTGTATTGTTCACTACTTTGTAAATACATTAGTTAAGGCAGTCATATATAGTTTTTGGTGTATATTTAAATAATTCTGAATTACACCAAAACAATCAAATCAAACCATAGTCTCCTTGAGCCAGACTTGATTTCATAACAAAACATTACATCTTTGGACAACATGTTAAACTTTTGGTGCCGGATTGTGGCTGGAGACAAATGACCATTGCATGGTGATATTTACAAATTCATAATGCACTAAAAAGTTTCTGAAAAAATCACAACTGAATATAATTGCTGTGAGGTGTACTATAGCACTGTAGGAGTTTTTCTGTATCTGGATATGGAATATGGCATAACAGTGAACAGATGGTGAAGACACAACAACAAAGAAGACATAGTAGAGTGAGAACTGAGTGGGATTAAAAATATAGTGATAAACAGAATTTCCATCTCTCTTAAAAGCTTTTTAGGCCAAAAAATGATCTCAAAGGCTAGATTCAACTGGTGTGCATATGTAGGAGGCATAGCTTTTATCATTCATTAAATTATTAAATATTAAGGAAATACAAAAACATTATGTATTCTTTGTGGTAAAAGTCAGTTCCCAGTACAGAATGGATGGACAAATGGAGGGATGGACAGAGGAATGGAGGACACATAGAAGGTAGATGAATAACAAATGGTAAATGGATGGATGGATGAATAGATGCATGATAGATAAATGGATGGATTTATAACTGGATATTGAGAGAGATAGATAGATACACACACTATATTTCCAAAAGTATTCACTCACCCATCCAAATCATTGAATTCTAGTCATTCCTAGTTGAGTGAGTTTGGTATGGAAGAACTGGACTGGCCTGCACAGAGTCCTGACCTAAACCTGATAGAACACCTTTGGGATGAATTAGAGTGGCGACTGTGAGCCAGGCCTTCTCATCCAACATCAGTGTCTGACCTCACAAATGCACTTCTGGAAGAACGGTCAAAAATTCCCATAGACACAGTCCTAACCCTTGTGGAAAGCCTTCCCAGAAGAGTTGAAGCTGTTATAGCTGCAAAGGCTGGGCTGACATCATATTAAACTCTGGATTAAGACTGGGTTGTCGCTCAAGTTCATATGCATGTGACGGCAGACGAGCGAATACTTTTGACTATATAGTATAGATAGATAGATTAAAGTAGCAGAAGAACACTGAGTCTTATACACAGTGAATACACACAGTGACATATACTCCCTATCACATGATACAAATACATTAGTGTCACAAACATGAAGTGACATGAAGTGTAGAAATATATTTCCATTCATTTGTGTGGGATGTGGCGTATCGAGGTTAATGTGAAAACATTAACATGCACGCAGAACATGGAGAAATGTGTGGTATATGGGTTATGTTTTTCCTGAGAATCGGAGGAATACAGAGAACGCTTGTGCTCATATTCACTGTGCAAACAGTTTTAATCTGAGACTGATGCAAGCTGATAGCACACTGAGGGGTGGGAGGCTCTGTGGTCAGATTCACAGGATGAATATCATACTATTAGTGTAAATGAGTGGAGATTCGTGTTGAGTGTTGAGTCATTGGGAGTGCAGTTTAGAACCGACTGCGTTTTCTGAAAGGGCAGTCGTGACACATTATTCATCCACATACCCAGCTCACACATCTCTCTCTCTCTCTCTCTCTCTCTCTCTCTTTCTCTCTCTCTCTCTCTCTCTATATATATATATATATATATATATATATATATATATATATATATATCAATGTCTATGTGTGTTCATGTAGTTCATGTACAGTCTCTGATGTATCATGACCAAAGGTTGAGGCTAAATTAGTTCACAACAATTAGAAGGTTGGGTAAGTGGGGAAAAAAGTTTCCTTTGATTTAATCTCCTTTGATTCTCCCTGCATTTTAATCTGAGATTCAAACACCAGCTGACACTCCTCCTCCAGGTATAATAACTCTGCTTTAAAAATATAGTTCCATGTCTTGATCCCTTTGACAGTGAGGGAATTCCATTCCGTTCACCATAACAGGATGACTGATCTTCATTCCACTAGCTTCTGTATTTCTCTAAAACGTTTCTTGCTTCTAACATAGGCACTATAATGTGACTGATATTGGACTGCGACATCATTCTGAATGTTGAAGCAGTCCTTTCTTTATAAATGAAAGCAATTAAATGCAATTTATCTAAATAAGAAAATTAATTAATTTTCGATTTGTATTAGTGATCGACTGGCATATGTGCTGTGATATTGAAACAGAAAGCTCCATTTAGATAAAAACAATGTAAAATATCATACACTTACATGTGAGCCTGAACAACTATAGCTATGATTAACAGTGACTTTTACCTAAGGAGATTAATCAAAACCTTCTAGCTTCATTTATTTTGTTTTTTACACCATTTGAAATTGCCAGCTAACTTACAATGAGTGAACATTTTGAATAGAAATGGTCCAAAGGAAAAATCTATTTACATTAATGCATAATATCAGTTAAATATAGGTCATTGAGTATTCTTGCTTCTGTAAATGACCACTGCCTTTACTAGGATGCTTGAAGAACCACTCTTTTTGGGGGTATGTTGGGTAAATTTGTTAACTAATTGACATTATTTGTTTGTTTATTTACTATTATTATTATTATTATTATTATTATTATTATTATTATTATTATTATTAATAATAATAATAATAATAACACATTTGAACAGGGACATATTTACCACTGTGTTGCATCACCTTCCTTTTAACAAAGTTCAGTAATTGTTTGAGAATTGAGGAACTAGTTGTTGTTCTTTTTCCCATTCATCCTTCATATCACACTTCAGCTGTTCAACAGTCTGTGGTCTCTTTTGTCATATATTGCACTTCATAATACAACTGATGTTTTCAATAGAAGACAGGTCCAGATTCCAGACAAGCTAGTCTAGCACCTGACCTCTCTTACTAGGAAGCAACACTGTTGTAACACCCAAAATGCTTATCTACCCTTCAGCATTAATGATACATTTACAGATGTGCAAGTTACTCATGCCACTAGCACTAACACACTCCCATACCATAACAGAACCTGGCTTTGAACTGGGTGGTCAGGACGGTCCTTTTCCTCTTTGGCTCAGGAACATGCCATCGATTCGTTTTAGAAACAATGTGAAAAGTGGACCCAGACCACAGCACACACCACTTTGACTTTTCCTGCCAGACCAGTCTGGCACTCTCTTACTATGATGAGCTTTTTAAATGAGCTTTAGCCCAGAGAAGTCTGCGGTGTTACTAGATGTAGTTGATATACAGCTTCCACTTTGCACAGTAAAGTGTGAGCCTGCATTTGCAGATGCAGCGATAAACTGTTTTAAAGTATTCACAAGACAGCCTGGACTGTAATCAGTGTTCCATTTCATCCCAAAGCTGATCAGTGAGGTTGAAGTCAGGGCTCTCTGAAGGCCAGTGGAGTTCCACTGCAGTGCCTGTATTTATAGACTTCATTTTGTGCACAAGGGCACAGTCATTCTGGGACAGGAAAGTGTCCTCTTCATACAGGCGGAATCATATAAGTGTCTAAAATATCTTTGTATGCTGTAGCATTAATATTACCCTTCACTGGAAATAAGAGGCCGAGCCCAAACTCTGAAACACTTATCCCTCTATTGTTCTTATTTTCTGTCCTCTGCCACTTTGCTGTTGACACAACACACTGTGGAACCAGATTTGTCCATCAGACTGCCAGATAGTGAGGCATGACTCATCATTCCAGAGAACACATTTTCTTAGTTTCAGAGCCCAGTGGTTGTGTGCTTTACACTACTCCAGCTGACACTTGGCACTATGTATATTGAACTTAGGCTTGTGTGAAGCTGTTCAGCCATGGAAACCCAGTTCATGGAGGTCCAGCACACTTCTTGGGCTGATGTTTCTTCCAGAGTCTGAACTCTACAGTGAGTGATGTAATGGAGGATAGGTGATATTTTGGTAACACTTCATTTTGATGGTCCACCTTCAGATGTTTAACACAGAATCAGAAAGGTGCTAACAGTGCATCTGTTGACTAGCAATATGATACTATCTGTAGTGTTAATTTACCATAAACTATCAGCATACCATTGGTTTCCATTATGCAAACACTCTCTTTGACTCTTAATTATGGTCTGCAGATGATCATTTATAGACATCCAAAAGCCCCTTAGTAAACTATAATCAAGTCATATTGTAGGTGATCTATTTATCACTCCCAGAATGTCATCAAGCAATCAGTGTTATTCCTATATATGTGCTACTGACCATCAACAGATTATCAGTACAATGTACATAGAAACTCTCCATCTATCAGTATTATTTCTATACATGTGCTATTAACCATCAACAGATTATTGGTATGATGTATGCAGAAATTCAAACTGTCTTTAAAGCCATTAGCCAGACTCCAGGTGTTTATTAGAAGAAAGTCAGCAGAAGTATAACATTCCTCTCATGTACGCATTTGTAGATGTGAATTTGGACCTTCCAAATAAAGTGAAATGCTAGTCAATTAAACAGATCTACAGCATTTATATTTCATTAGTTCTAAAAACTATCAAAATGTAACGGGGAGCGAGGAGGCGGACGCGCGGGCTGAGATAAGCGAGATTTATTAAGGGCAAATCCAAAATCAGGGTCGAGACAGTCCAGGGTCATAGAGCCAACACGGATAGATTGGGGGCAGACATGACATAAACCAGAATACAACAGAACAAGCAGAACAGAACAAACACCACAGCAGAAAACACCAAAAAGACCAGCCCTAGGCTAATGAAAACACAGGGCTTAAATAAAAGAGGGCTAACGAGGGTTCACAAGACACAGGTGGAAACACAGGTGAGAATAATCAGGGGAGGAGTCACCAAAACAAGGGGCCAGACTAGGAAACCAAAACAAATGCACATGAAAGATCATAACACAACACGAACACATGGACAGGACTGGGAGGGGCCAATTGTGACACAAAAACTTAGTTGACTGCATGCATGTTTTAAATAGCCAAACGTTCAGCAGGGTTCACCAAAAAGTAAAATAAGAGCATTACTACAATTCTTCAAGAGCTAAACAAACAAGAATTATGATTATATAAAATTAAAATAAACTAAAAATGATTACATAATTATCATCATTGAAACTGCAGTTGGAACGTGTGCAATTTTCAGATCACGAGAGCTGCAATTTTAATTCCAGCCTACATTATCAATACATTAAGTGGGAAAATGTAGCCTAATAACATAGAGCTTGTGAACTGCTTGTAGGTAATTACATTAATCAGAAGCAGCAAAATATTTACCCCAATTTATAGAAAACAATCACAATTGCAATCCTGGTCAAAAGAAAAAAAAACAACAATTAAGTATTTTGCACAAATCATATAGCCCCAACAGACATATATGGGCCCACTCAATGAATGTGAGCTGTCTTTTTAAAGCCTTCTCAGTTCGGTTTGCATGCAAACGCAACACTTCACTTTTGAAGGTTAAGCATGCCCTTTTGATGTTTTGCGTGCGTGCCCCTGTGTCTGGATTAATGAAGTTAACACTGTGATTTACAGTTTGATGTTCATATCCTCTTGCTGACAGACCAGAATAGACAGGCCACTCATCACTTACAATAATGCTTTGACGCCTGATGTGCCTTTGGATTACGGGGAGTAGGGTCTTTTTATCTCGCCTCTTCACCAAGCACAGAACTGGTTTCCTAGAGGGCCGGATTTCCAACATTCCCAAAACCCATGTTCTCCGCCCCATGTCCTTCCAAAACAACCCTGGCATACTGTAAAGAATAAAAGCCCTTAAAATGATAAGGGAAAAGCCCACAGACTATATAAGCCCACTTGCCCTTTTAATGAGAAATATTTTACAAATGGCAAAGTCTCCAATGAAAAATTAGCTTTTAAAGGTGCTCTGAGAAACATGACTTGTAGCAGTCAGCATATGGCATTACTTAAAAAAATGAATCAAAGCAATTTTAAAAACAGCATTTTAATTCTATATTTATGAATCATTTTGTACAAAAAATTTGTTTTATATGAGGAGTTTACAAGGTGGAAACAACAGATACAAAACCAATGAAATACAGTGCCATAATACATGCTGATTGTGCTTCGGAAATAAGGTTAATTATTAAAGTTTTCATTGCAAATCTGTTTTATTTATTTTCTAACATAGAAAGTTAATAGAATTTCTGAAATTACTAATTCATTTTTTGCATAGTTACAGAAATTGCTTATATTACTGCTTGACTGTTTTGGGCCTTATAAGCCCACTAACTCATTTCTACGACATTTGTCATCACATTTTGAGTGGACGGATAGGGAATTGCAGAGACTCTACACTGGGATTACAGTTTTTGTTGCTTAATTCTTTTAGTTGTGCATAATGAATATACACTATGGGCAAAAGTATTGGGCGCTTTTATGACATCCCATTCTAAATCCATAGTCATTAATATGGAGTTGGTCCCCCTTTGCAACTATAACAGCTACTATTCTTCTAGGAAGCTTTCTACAAGATTTTTAAGTGTGTCTGTGGGATTTTTTACCCACTCCTCAAGAAGTGCATTTGAGAGGTCAGACATTGATGTTGGATGAGAGGGCCTGGCCCGCAAGCTCTCTTCTAGTTCAACCCAAAGATGTTGATGGGGTTGAAGTCAGGGCTTTGTGCAGGCCATTGATGTTCTTTCACACCAAACTCACCCAACCATGCCTTTATGGTGCTTGCTTTGTTTATAATAACACTATCCCTACTCCACCAAACTTTACAGTTGGCACAACGTAGTCAGGCAGTTAATGTTCTCCAGGCATTCACCAAAGCCAGACTCATCCATCAGACTGACAGATAGAGAAGTGTGATTCGTCACTTCACAGAATACATTTCCACTGCTCCAGAGTCCAGTGGTGGCGCTTTACACCACTCCAACCGATGCTTGGCATTGTGCTTGGTCATGTATGCCTTGCATGGAAACCCTGTTGATGCCAGAGGAGGTTGGAACTCTACAGTTATTGATCAGCAGAGCATTGGCGACTTTTATGCACTATGCCCCTCAACACTCAGCGCCCCTGCTCCGTAACTTTACGTGGTCTGACACTTTGTGGCTGAGTTGCTGAGGTTCCTAAATGCTTCCACTTTTCAATAAAACACTCAAGTTGATTGTGGAATATCTAGGAGGAAAGAAATTTAGCAAACTGACTTGTGGCAATAGTGGAGTCCTATTACAGTACCACACTCGAATTTAGTCAGTTCTTTAGAATGAGATATTCTTTAACTAATGTGCGTAAAGGCATGTTGCATGGCTAGATGCTTGATTTTATACACCTGTGGCGACTGAATGAAACACCTGAATTTATTGTTAAGCGGTGTGTCCCAGTACTTTTGACCATATAGTGTATGTACCTCAGTACTATAGTGTTTGGTTGTATCTTTACTTATCTCCAATTGCACATCCGGTTACTTGCAGTTTCTTTGTGTATTGTCGATGTTATGAATATATAGAGTCTTCTTCTATTTCTTTTATTTTATTGGATTTAATATTATGTTGACACCTGCACCAAGAGAAATTTTGTACACCTGGTACTTGAAAAAAGATCCTGTTTCTGATTGTGATCAAGCATTACAAAAACAAATAAGAAAATACATAAATAACACAATAAATGTGATTAGTGACTTAGTCAACAAAAAATTCTAAAATTAGTCAAGGGAACATCCTTAGCCAAACTTTTTGATAATTTGTTTTATTATTGGTTTTAGGTTTCAAATGTTTGTTGTTAATCCTTCTTGGAAGAGTGTTTCTGATGTTCATAAGCTTATTAAATATTAAGATTAATAATCTTTTCAGAAATAAAACACTGAGTGGGTTTGTTAGGAACACAAGTGGGCTTAAATGGCATGAGGAGCCCATATAAGGCTTGCTATCTATTCTGTTCTTTATTTCTTCTTCTTTCGGCTGCTCCCTTTAGGGGTCGCCACAGCGGATCATCTGCCTCCATCTTGCCCTATCCACTGCCTCCTCTACTTTTACACCAACCATCTCCATGTCCACCTTCACTACATCCATAAACCTTCTCTGAGGTCTACCTCTTCTCCTTCTACCCGGCAGCTCCATCTCCAACATTCTTTGACCAATATATCCACTATTCCTCCTCAACACATGTCCAAACCATCTCAACCTGGCCTCTCTGGCTTTATCTCCAAACTGCTCCACCTTCACTGTCCCTCTGATCTGCTCATTTCTAATCGTCCATCCTTGTCACTCCCAATGATAATCTCAGCATCTTCATCTCTGCCACCTCCAGCTCAGCCTCCTGTCTTTTAGACAGAGTCACAGTCTCCAAACCATACATCATAGCAGGACGCACTACTGTCTTGTAAACCTTCCCTTTCACTCTTGCTGCTACCCTTCTGTCACACATCAGCCCTGACACCCGTCTCCACCCACTCCATCCTGCCTGCACCCTCTTCTTCACCTCTTTTCTTTTCTACACTGTCCACTATTCTTTTCTTTATTTATTTTCTTTAAAAAAAAACACACAACTTATGTTAAAAAGTAACTTATGTTAGAGATTAATCTTTCGTTTAATTAATGTAGATCATGAAACTCTGAAAATCTCTATGAAAATGTTTACTTAAAGTTAGGTGGGCTTATTAGTGATTTTTCCCTTAATCTCTTTTGTGCACATAGAAGTGCACACACACTCCAAATGCAAAATGCTTGCTGCTGTTAATGACTACCCTTTGCTTACTTGACTATTCCTTCTGCTCAAGTTTAAATTGGAAAACAGCAAGAACAGGACTTACTTTGCGTTTGTAGTGAAACTTGCTCTCATCAATGTGCACAAAACATTGACTCCACCAATTTTCTGGCCTCTCTTTGTCATGTACTGCTTCATACCTTTCACACATAATTCCCTCAGTGTGCATGACGTCGTAGACAAGGTGGTACTGCTGTGTGAAATGCCATCTTGAATCATATCAATCTGTCTCATCTGTAGACCCTAGGAAAATCCACATCTCAAAAATAACAACAATAAATAATATAGTAGAGTACAGCATATGATTAATACAGCAAAACACTTTTGGAGCGACCCTGAAACCATGTACATGCTTGATAAAATTAAGGATTTAAATATTCTACATCTTATAGATGATATGTTCATATCGCTGTTGTCAGAACAAAACCTTGTATCTCCATTTTTGTCTTTTGTCTGTTTTTTCTGAAATTATCTAAAAGTGCCTGTTGTCCTTTACATTGTCTGTAAATTTCATTTTGAATGGACTAAAAGAAATGGCCCAAAATGACTTGGAAATACGTCTGGTTCCCTTGACTTACATTAAAAGTAAAGTATGTTTTTCCTTCTCCTGTAAATGTACCATTTTGGAGATAGGAGGTTTTGTTTGACTGCAGCAATATTTTATGGGTAATTGACTTATCGTTTAAAAAAAAAAAAAAACTGCGGCACGAAGTTTTGAGTTTTACATTAGGTTTATGTCATGTATGCAGATACATGCAAATACAGTTATTGTCTGACTCATATAGACCTAGAGTTTTTCCATTAGCTGATTACTCAAGTGCATATAAACAAGTTGATCGAATTACTGACAAAATCTGATTTTCTGCAGGTATCTGTTTATTAAGTGCATGTAAACACACTCTTTGTTAAACACCCTCTCCAGGCATTGATGAAACCCCTAAACTCACCTCTGTTGATCAGAATTGCATATTTTGAACACCTTTACTTTCATTCAGGATGTGCAGATCTGTGAAAATGCGAATAGTTAGTCTATAGGGCTTTCAGCCAGAAAGTGGCTTTTTCACATTCCATGTGCACTTGAATTAGCCATCCTTATCTTGCTATCTTTGTATTACCAGCATATGACGATGACCAAAGTCATGATTTTTATTTTTGTTTGAATTATTCTAATGAATTTAGCCATTTAATTCCACAAGCTCGGCTATCTGACAAACCTTTTGCATAAAATGAACAATACTGTTGTGTTCAAGTGACTGTGTTTTAAAATTGTATTTGTGGTCATTTTTGCATTTGTTTACTCCAATCCGCGTCCAAGTCACTCTGAGATACAGAAGGAATCACAGAATGATTTATGTTCTTCTTCTGACTCCAGTTCTTCTGCAGATTAAGATTCATCAAGTGATGAAGAATCCTTTTCATCACAAAACCAAGAAAGGGAAGAAAAAGAAGGATACAAGGGAAAAGATGAACAAGGCCCACAAAAAAAAAAAAACAAGAACAAGAGAAGAAAGGAAGATGCGATAATAAAGCAAGGTTTGAATGCTTTTCTCAGCCCGTCAGAGGCAGGACAAGTTGGTATCAAAAACATAAAGTGTTAATTGTGACCTTATTCTGCAGTGGGGAATTGCATATACATGGCTAATAAATAAAAAATATTAATTTATGGGAGTTTGGGAGTTTGGGAACCCCCTTTTTTTAAGATATCATTTGTCACATTCAGAAAATTGTCTCCGTCTGCTAAGTCAAGTGAAAAAACAAACTTTTTTTGTCTTGTGGTAACAGAATGTAAAATTTTACAAGAGTTAAATTTCCTACTCACAACTTCATCACACTAATATTAGAATAATATAAAGAGTGTTTTCAGATTTAGACAGTATCGTTTGCAAAAATAGCAACTTTAACATTTTGAAGTTATCCTTAAACAGATTAAAATAAATAACTTAAACAGTGCCCAATGATGTATAATGGTCAGTGATGTTTGCAAGAAAATGGAGCACAGTTTTTATATAAAATATTTACATAGTATGAGTCACTGACAGTGTTGAAAAAGCACTCATCAGTAGCGGGGCTTGCCTTTTCAGTGAGCTGCTGCATACAAGAAAGCTCACCAAACTAGTGTAATGTTTCATGCAGGGCTACATGAGTCACATTTGTCTGGTCAGACTGAACAGATTCATGACCAATTTCATTGTGTTTTTGCTTACTGTGTTGTTAAACCTTGTCATGTTATGTTTCCTCTTGATGTGGAAACTAACAGCAAAGGCAAGCACTGCATATTCCCATGTCTGAAACGTCTGAAAACACTGAAAAGCACATTTGATTGGATGTCCTCAGTACGTGATCCACACTTCCAATTCAGTGGCGCTGCAGGTGGGACATAGAGACAGGCTGCAGAAGTGCTGGTTGTAGGCTAAAAAAGGCAAACCATATCAGTCCAGAAAGTAAAATAATGCACTCAATAAAATGAAGTGATTTTACTGTATTATCTATGAAACACAAATTTGTATTGTGCAACTTAAAAGCATACACCCATGTTTTTTTTCCAACCAGTAAGATTGAATAAAATTGATATTTAATATTTTTTCATTGCTGTGGTTAAAAAGAGAATTAAAAAGCACTGAATTTTAAACAAGAATAAAAATAATTTAATTGGGCATTTTTATCATTTTATTTGAGGCAGGAAAAGACAAGATAATGATCTTTTTTTATTTGCTACAACACATTTTCATGTTACACCTTAAATTGTGCCCATATGACTCAGTGGCCTGAGTCATGTGGGTGTCACAATGTATTTGCTGCACCAGTTAAGGTGAAATGGGAAAATTTGAACAAGAAGCTTAATGTAATTTAGGCTATCAAAATATCCTACCTACAGTTGGATGTAGAGATGTACCTATAAATTGTGCTACAGTAGAATATATCAACAAGCACAGATCATCGAAAGTGATGCAGCACAGTTCATCAGAACAGTTGAGACTGTGTGTGATTCATATTAATGATGGCTAAATACATGTAGTTGCTGTACTAAACAACCTTTGACTAGTGCTACAATCTTCTGACCAGTTAAGTTACAAAAGCAGCTTTGCTCCCTGACTGCATGCCCACTCAGTAATATTTGTAAATACGAAATCAGTCTATAAGGCCTGTTGGTGGCAGAGGTAAGTCATGTTTGTTTATTTTATGTTTGTTAATAACACCTTTAGAGGACAGTAGAGAGTGACATTTGTTTATTTGATGTTTACTAATAACGCCTTCAGAGGGTGGCCGTGACTGTTTATCTGAACTTGAGCTGTGTCTGTAGTAAGGACTTGGAAGCAAGGCGGATCGTCAACCAGTTTGGCCACTTTACACTCTTGCTTTAATAGTTACATACAATGAACACACATAGACACTGAACATCACAATTATTTACATGGCGATTAATCATCAGCTAAAATATAATGATTGTGATAGGCATATGGACTGGATATGTTTCAGGTTTTGTATGTGATTAAATTAATAATCATAGAATGAAATGCTAATACTTGTTTAGACCAAGTTTTTCTTGTATACATTATTTACAAGTAGGACTGTCATGATTAATCGGTTAATAAATGTGTTTACTGCTTTCTTTTATTTACACCTAGAACACCCAATTCATGTTGTGCTTGTTGCAACATATGATTGTGAAATCAAATGACTATGGAGAATGATTTTAGCTTCAATAACTGCAGTCATTTCAAATAACTGCAATTATGCAATTACTTAAAAGGTGAGGTCCATAATTAACATTTATAAGGAGTGGTTCTCAAACATTTCCATGGTTCTGTAAAATAAAAAAAAAAAAACACCTACTTGTTGTTATCAGTCTACAGAGTGGCTGCTGCAACCCTGCTGAACGTCTGGCTATTTAAAACATGCATGCTGTCAACTGTGTTTTTGATAGTTTTTAGAACTTTACTAATGAAATATAAATGCTGTAGATTATCTGTGTTTCACTTTATTTGGATGGTCCAAATTCACATCTACAAATGCTTACATGAGAGGAATGTTATACTTCGACTTGCTTCTAATAACCACCTGGAGTCTGGCTAATGGCTTAAAAGACAGTTTGAATTTTTACATACATCATACCAATAATCTGTTGATGGTTAATAGCACATCTATATAAATAATACTGATTGCTTGATGACATTCTGGGAGTGATAAATAGATCACCTACAATATGACTTGATTATATTTTACTGATTGTCTGTTGAATGCCTATAAATGTTCATCTGCAGACCATAATTAAGAGTCAAAGAGAGTTTTTACATAATGGAAACCAATGGTATGCTCATATTTTAGTTTATAGCAAGTTAACACTCAGATGCACAGATGCACTGTTAGCACCTTTCTGATAGTGTGTTGAACACCTGCAGGGGGGGCATCAAAATAAAGTGTTGCCGATATTTTCACACACTGTGAGCTTGCATGATCCATTACATCATGGCTGAGCTGTTGTTGCTCCAAGACACTTCCATGACAGTGACAGTGCCATGTTTAAAGTCAATGAGATCTTCAGTATGACCCATTGTACCGCCAGTGTTTGTCTATTGAGACTGCAAGGCTATGTGCTTGATTTTGTACACCTGCTAGCAATAGGGGTGGCTTGAAAAACCTATATTCAATAATGATGATTGTGTCCACATAATTATGGCCACACAATGTACATTTATACACTTTTGTAAACCCGGAACATATAAAACTTACATATTTATACTGGTTTTCCTAACATGTCCACATCTATAGCTAATTTTAATGTGTACTAACAGCAGAACACAGCAGGCAGCATCATTGACCAGAAAAGACTGTGAATTGATGTGATTTTTAAGCTGAATTTTGAACTTTACCGTAATGTACTAACCATTGCATCAACTGGAAATGATTTGAAGAAATCAGAACTATTAGAATAGTCTGGAAAACAGTTTAGCAATGATGGATTGTTCTACACAATCAGCATATTTTCATAACGCTGCATGTCCCACCACAGCCTGGGCAGCTCAGTGTGTGTGTGTTCCTGCCCCCCATAGACTGCTTGATCATGTTATTAACTCACTTTGCAGATGTTAGATTATCCCCTTTGCCGTTCCCTTTCTTCTCCCTGTGTTCTTCAAAGCTGCAGCTCTGTTAGATAATCCCAGTTAAAGCACTTTGATGAGGAATCAGATATTGTCCCTGCAAACCTCTGGCCTGGGGCCTTTCTGCTCCAGGCAAATAGACCTGTACATAAGTCTCACACACAGATAAGATAACCTGATAATAAATGGCATATTCTACATTTAATCCACTTAACTGCAAGGAACTGTGAATGTATCTGACTTCCTTTTCTTGCATTTAGAACTTTTGCGTTGTGTTTGGGCTTAAACTCATACATGGTAACTGACAGCATAGCTATTTGTGTGCATGTTGTTATGTATGTTATGTTAAAGCAGTAGTTTTTTTATTAATGAAGACAATCTGACTAATTAGGTTAATAATGTTTTTAGTTTGATTAGTAATTGAGGCATTTTTATACTGAACTCAACACTATTAAGTATCCTTTTGAATACGAAAGAGAAGGCCTTATTCCATGCTTATTAAAGCTCACTCATTTCTGGCACAGTCAAGAAGTGACGTAGTGATTCGTTCTTACTGACATGGTCATACTGATGGCATATCCATAGACAGGCACTTTTCACATCACTGGAAATTCAGTCTTACAACCAAAGACGTAATAGAGAGAAAAATTGGCTGAAATTAGTGTAATTCCTTCAAGGCTTACACAGAAAGCAGAATCATTTGGACAGTGTGCATTGACAATTGTCTAAATGCTAATATGCACATTTCTCTAGTATGGCACTGTATTCTATGTGGTTAATTTTGTGCATGAATTAAACACTGCAAAACTACAAATCTGCATAGCTGAGTGGCGGTCAGGTTTGGGTTGATTCTGAAACATTTTATATTTTATTAAGCAGAACAAGTTTTTCCTCACCAAGCTTAAATAGGTCAATCTTAGCTGTAAACACTGAAAATATTTGCATGCATGCTAATTATTTCTATTGTATAACTGAGACATTGCATGAGATTTTTGAAAGGGGCACATAAAAGGCACACAATTGCAAAAATAAACCATCATGAAAATTCCTTAATGGTTTGTTTATGACTACTATAACTATTAACCCTTGAGGTTGATGGAAAAAAAATGGGTCTATTAATTCAAACGGCTTTTCTCTGTCAAAGGGAAATTCCAGCGATTTTGAAAATCTCTACTTAATTAAATTATTAAGATGTAAATAAAAGTCGTTCAGAGTGTGTCTGATAGAAGCCAAATGTACACAGCATGCCTCTAAAAGCTGCCTCACTGAAATCTATTACATGAAATGGTTACAAATTCTCTGCCTGATGCCTGACATAGTGTTTTACCACAGTGTTGTAATAAGACTTAAAGTTTAAAGGCTACAAAGACACATGTAGATTAATTCTGGTTAGTGAATAAAGTGGCCATGTTGTTGTAGACATTGTGACCTATGGTTCCTATCACCACCACTGTAATGCATTCTAAGGAAATTTCTCTACTCTGAATGATGTTGTTTACACCCCAACAACAGAACTATGCAGAAAAAAAATCATAATTTTATTTTTGCTTATTTCACAAACAATATTTTTGAACAAGAAATATGTAGATAAGAATATGAGTCACATACCAGTTGTGTTTTATCATAATTGTGATTAAACAAAACAGAAGCACTTAATATCCAAAGTGCTCTCAGAGAGAGAGAGAGAGAGAGAGAGAGAGAGAGAGAGAGAGAAGGAGAAAGAGAAAGAGGAGGGGGCTCGCACACACACACAAAAAATAAATAAATAAATAATAAAAGAATTGCAGTGCATGGATAATAAATGCACAAAGCTTTGATTGAAACATGAAGATCTACATGCTGTAACTCATCTGGCAGCAGATTTAAAGGGGTGATTGCCAAATTTTCAGACTGAATCTACTTCAGATGTTTGGTTTGTAAGGTTAATTACAGAGAAGAGGGACATTTAGAGAGAACTGGCTGGTGCAAATATAAGCCCATTCAGATTACAATGTTTATCAGGGGTGTCTATAATACAGTTTTTACATGTATCCTCAGTGATGAGTCTCACTTGCAGATGGTAAAAATTAACACAAGTTTCTATAGGTTCAAGGTTATATTTTGAACCCAGATGTTTTTGTCACAATTACTAAAAAAGTAATAATATTGTGAGTATAGCCATGTCAGCAACACGAGTTGTTGGGACAAGTTGGGACATGGGCAACACAAGACTGATAAAGTTGTGTAATGCTAAATAGAAAACAAACAAACACAATACCATTACAATTTGTCTCTGCATCCAGAAAACTCTACTATGCAAAGAGGAAACTATGTATAAACAGGATCCAGAAGTATTGCCTTCACTGAGCCGAGCTCATTTAAGAAGGCATGACAGGACTGAGGACCAGACTTGTCACCCACTGAAAACATTATGAAATGAAAAATATGGCAAAGGAGACCCCAAACCAATGACTAGCTGGAATTACAAAGTGCAGTGCATTATGCATTCCAACTTTTTTGGAAAGGGGGTTGTACCAATATCAGTATAGTCAGCCGTTTATTCAGCCTGCAGGATCTTCCTTTTCTGATTGACTTCTTTACCTCCTATTAATGCTCTCCAGTTTAGAGAGGATGGAGATGAAGTTCTACCTCCCAGACTGAGTATACAGTTGAGAGATACTCCAAAGCATGCACTGTTTCATGATTTGAGGATAATTTAATATGGGTATGCACACTAAGAGAGCAGCAGTGGTGAAAAGTTTCTTTTTCCATTGTGAGGCGACATCTACTTCGTAAGCACGGAGATGTAACATGACTAATATGATCAGACCACCGCTGAGTTCCATGGAAACAAAGTAGATAATTCAACCTGTAATTTTCTCAGAGGAAGAGAGAGAGAAAAAAACTGAAATGGCCAGTCCAGATGGAAATAAAATCACTGAATAGCACTTGTAAAAGATGAAATTACTGCAGCATCCATTGTAAATTTAGTGTGGTTTGAATCGGGCTTATGACTCAGACCATGTATTTAAAAAATGTAGGTTTACTTTCAAGAGATCAGAATCTCTTGCGTGAAAATGGACCATTATGAAATCCATCCATGATGAACAAATGGCATTGCTTTCACCAGTTTCTGTTACACAATTATGCAAATTAAAAAAACTGAAAATATCTTGACTGAATTGTGACTTGAATTGTGGCAGAGGCTACATGAAATAAATCACACATTGTAGTCTGGTTGAGCTAAGGCAATTGTTGGGGTCACTAATGGAAAGATCAGGTGAATTACCAAATGCATTCAGAATGAATGGTCAGTGCTTTGCTATTTTAGAGTGCTCATGTAGGAGAGATTGATCTGTGATGGAGCTTTGGGGAGCAGCACAGAGCTCTAAGAGACCACTGACTGCTCCAGAGGCTGGGCTTAATGAAGTGCTGTTTAACAGATAAACTCATCCTTCAATTAGTCTGCTCTCGCTCAGCTGCATTAGCAACACTGGGAGCAGGGCTGAGAGACTGATTGTGTGCTTTTGCAAAAAAAAACTCCAAGGCAGTCAAACGTAGAAAACATAGACGAAGATGAATCAGTCATGTACAGTAAGAGTTAAATACATATCTGTCCTTCTCCAGGCCTTAAAATGGGTTTCAGATAATTATTATATATTGCCTGTGGATGACGGCATCTGTACAGCTTCTTAATCCGTTCGAAGAAAGTATTTGATTTCCAAGCAGCAGCACTTCCCAAGGCAGTCTACTGAACATTTGAACCTTGAATTAAGTTTTTTTAACCTTTATTTTCATTTCCATTGTCTTTTTACTGGCCTAATCCAATCTGAAGCTTTGAAGAAGTGCAAAATGCTATGAAACACGTTCTGTCTTTCAAGGTCACTGCAAGCATGGCTTAAGCTGTAGGGTGGACTACTGTACATCAAGCATTCTTTAAAACGCTTGTGATGCTCAAAGCTGTGGGGCTGAGGAAAAGAAGGCGTCTAAAAGAGGGCTGGGTGTACTATGCTAAACACAAGGTCAATGGAGACAAATAGTCACAGGGGTATCGTATGAGAACAGCCATTTCGGGCATCACCTCATTAAGTTTTACTCCCCTGCTCACAGCTGTATTTTTGAACAATTTGTTTGTTCCTCTTACAGCACTTTAAAGGGTCATCATAGCAGCTGAGGAGCTATGAATTGTGTCACAGACAAAGTCAATGGGACCATAAAAGCACATCTTCCTCAAGTTGAGCGAAGGTCTCTAAGTGAGACCTTTTATTTAAAGCCACAACAGGCAGAATAATATGAACATGATCGTTCACTCTAATGGACGCTAAGAGATGAAATACTGATCCACTTTGAAACGAAAGAAATGAAAATGGATATTTGACTTGTAGTAATAAATAAGGGGTAATGCAAAGATTTTAGCAGATTAATCACACATACACAGTCAGCGGACTTTCTGTCATTATGCTGCTTGTCCTTTAGCTTAGTGCTGGCAGTCCATGAAATAAGCTACTCCATGCTGGACTGACCTTTCTGATTGACTATTTTAGGCTTCAGTAGTCAGAACTGGATCCATACTATATTTACACAGACATCCTTTTTATCCTCCCAATCTAAATCCAAATTGAAATCTAAATCAGAACACCGATTTATCTGTTTGAGAAATGCTCCTGATGACATTTGGCTAGTCTCAAAATGTTCATGCGAGTAAACACACAGAGATTTTAGTGAGCTTAACCTGGGGATATTACTGTGCCTGTATGCATTAAAGAGCCCTTTTCATGGAAAACTGTATTTATATACATTTTTGCAATAAATGAGTTTGAAGTGCTATATATGAACATTGTGACAACCTATTTTCAGTCCATACTGTTTATATTTGGAAAGCCTGTTTTGAATGGATTGTTTTTGTGATGTCTCAAAAACCAACACATTTACATATTGTCACTGTCCAAAGAAAAACATGTCACCTCCATTGTTGTTGATTTTTATTTCAACAAACCAGCTGTTCTTATGACGCATGTCAGCGCTCCAATCATCGATCACATTCACCTGTACATCTGTTTCTTCTGTGTCTAGTTAGTTTTAGTTTAAAGCCTGGGCTTTTAGACTAGACACTTTGTGTTGTATTGCTTCTTCAAGTAAGAGCTACTGAGTGTTTTTCTGAGTGTCTTCTTGTTACCATTTTTGTCTGCCTTGGATTGTTTTTATTTTTTTGACTCAACCCCTTTGGACTTGGTTGCCTGGTTTGTTATGGCTTTTCCTTTTTGCCTTTGGATCTTTCTGGTTTTGACCTCTGCTTGTATCATGACTATGAGTTTTGCCAAAGCCCTTGACAATAAAGCCTCACTTTGTTTCACTGCAAGTGTCTGATTCATCTGGTAGTGTTAAATGTACAGTGGAAAAGTCAGAGATCACCCTTCTTATATTAAATTTCTCAATAAAATGACCATTAAGTACAAGCTGATAATTTTTCATGAGATATTTCTGCACAGATTAGACGTAAAACAATAAAAAAAATAATAATAATAATATATTTTTTTTCTGACATTCAAAAAATTTGCAAATTCCAACAAAAATGTTGGTACTCCCATAACAATGGACTGGCTACATTAGAGTCTAGACCTCAACCTCATGGAACTTGTATGGGATTACTTGTATCATGAGAAGCAAGAAGTTCAACCAACTTCTAAGACTGAACTTTCGATGTGTGGAAAAATATCATTGAAGATGTCTTTGGAAAACTGTCTGATAATCTTTGAAAGCCTTCAGAAACAAATGTGAAGCTATAAAAAAACAGAAAAACTGCTGAAAAAATGCTTCTGGCTATGTTCTTATATTATTTAGCTATACCATTCTGATGAATGAAACATGTTTTCATTCTGATGAATGAAATGTGTTTTCTTTATTTTGCCCATTATGTAGACCTACTTAGCCTACAGCAGTTTAGCTTCACCCATTTGTATCAAAGATAAGGAGTGTTTCAGTCTGCTCTGCTTTTTGAGTTTGGTGAGGAGAGGCAGAGCAGCCAACAGGAGAGATTGTTTGCATATATCAGTAGCAAATACAGCCCGTTTAATTCTTTATCTCATAACCACACACAAAATATGGAGGTAAAGTAGTGCAAATATCATGACAGTCAGACTTGATCATAATACAGTAGGAAAGTATTAGTCAAAGCTCCAGGACTACTAGTTTTAAGCCTTGTGCTGGTGGTACAGCTGAAATTCTTATGCATATCTTAAATGTTACATTGGCTCCTACTGTGTAAAATCTGTCCTTGTACAATGCAACAGATGTTCAAACAGTCATTCCTATAATGTGAGAAAGGAATGTACATCACCTACAACATACAGTACATATTAGTGTTAAATAATTAATACACAAGTTGTCATTTTGCTAATTAATTCCTCGCAAATGTGTATTATGCTTCTGTGCCTGAGGACATGGAATCTGACATCAAACAGTTTTCCTGTCTCTCTCTCCTCTGGTGCTCTAGGACGGAAAACTAGGCCAGGCATTTTAATGATGTAACCCCCAGTAGAAGGGGTGGGTTAGATGATCAACCTATTAAACCTTTAATCAAAACAAGGACATCATGACTGTTCAATAATGAAAATTTCCATAGCTTCTTGCAAATCGATGCAACATTTTCCAGAGTTAAAGAACATGATTAACTGCATTGATCACATATTAGATTTGTTTTGATTTCCAATATGATTGTTACCATGAAATATGCAGTGTTGAGAAAAGGTGAGATGTTGTCTGTTGTCTATTATTCTTATCCAGCAAAGATCATGCAGATAAAATATTCCTTTGTAAAATTGTGTTGCAGGGAAACTAAACAAACAGCACCTGTGGATAATTTTGTTTCTCCTCTCATTGGCTTGCCATCAGATGTAGTTAGCTAATGTTATCAGGTGAAAGACCTTGAAGCTAATTAGCCTATGCGACTACACTTGATAATGCACTGTTCTTTGTAATGGACCACATGTTGTCAATAGAAGACAATCAGGCCAGTCTAGCACACTCTCTGATTACATAGCCACACTGTTGTAAGATATGCAGAATGTTTCTTGGCATTGTAATTTTTAAAAAGCCATGACTGTCTCTGAAAAAGATGGCATCCTAAAAGTAGAATATCGCTGTTGTTGGAACAAAACCTTATATCTCCCAAATGGTAACTTCACAGGAGAAGGAAAAAATTCCTTTATTTATGTAAATCAATGGAACCAGACTTTTTTCCAAGTAATTTTGGGCCATTTCTATCAGTCCATTCATCAAGAAATTTACACATAATGTAAAAGACAACAGGCACTTTCAAATTATGACAGAACCTGAAAAATGACAAAAATGCAGATACAAGGTTTTGTTCCGACGACAGCAATGTGTTGCTCCAAAATTACACTAATATGCCTCCATCCTGTTACAGACCCTGGCTTTTAAACTTTACACTGGTAACAATCTTCCACTCTGCGTAGTACATTCTTAACTTGCATTTGTGGGTGCAGTGATGAACAGTGTTGATGGTGAACAGTGAAAATGGTTTATCAAAGTTTTTCTTTGATATCTGTCAAAGGAACATGCAGGTATTTAATGAAGCTCTGTCTGAGGGATCGAAGGTCACGGGCATTCAGTTGGTTTTTGGTCTTGTTTTTTACATTTTTCTGGATTCCTTGAATCTGTTGGTGTGATTATGCACTGTAGATTCTGAAATACCTGATTTTGCTGCAATGACTCAACAAAGAATGAGTATATTTTTATAAAAAAACAATGAAGTTGACAAGATAAAACATCAAATGTCTTGTTTTCATACTGTTTCCATTCAAATACAAATCAAAATTCATTTATGGATCACTGCTTTCAGTTTTTATTTTCATTTGACCTACTGTCCCAACTTTTTTGGAATAGGGTTTGTGTATTTTTCTTCATATTTTCTATCATGAGCCTTATTGGTTTAACCTGTGGTTACAAACCCTGTTTCTGGATTTCTGTCTTACTGGAGACTTCAACCCCCACCCTAATCAACTCCATATAATCCAATTAACTATCACCTTCTGAGGTCAGAGTTTAGCTTAATGGGTCGTCTTTGATTTGGGTTGGGAGTGAAACCTGCAGAAAGGTAAATCTCCAAGAGGAGAGCTAGAGACCACTGGGTTAAACTCTCGAAGTGCTGTACAAATACATTATCTAGCCTACTGTTTGTTCTGGCATTGTGTAACACAAAGAAAAAATAAATATTGTTTACTCCCTTTGTCTTCTGTAGGCTTACTGAGGTGTGAAACAGATAATGATGCACATCTAATTGGTTGTTTAAAGTAGATGTAATTGAGAAATGAGAGGTTCACTTAGACTTTCACTCTAAATAATGTAGGCTGACTTTGCCTTTGTGCCTTCACACAAGATGTGTCTCAATCCACACACTAGTGTGATTAAATAATATGTTTAAAATAATACTGGCATGGCTGGTGAATTTGACATGCTATTTATTATGGAATTTTTAATATGGCCCAGTACAAACTGGATACCTGGCAAACCTTCATCCAGACAATTGTATACTTATGGCTATTTCTATTTAAGATTTTGTGTAAAAAGGGAAAATACTGTGCTAGGGCTTTAATGATATTCAATTTCAGTCTAATTTAGGACTGAATACACCCATTTCTTAACATCCAACAAACAGCTAAAGGAAAGTTTCTTAGCCATTGCATTTTACTCAGCTTTATGCTTTCATAACAGCCAGGTGGAGAATTACAGTCTATTCAGTATAAGACATATTTACAATGAATAATTGACATGCAATTGAGTGGTGAGTGAAAAGTCCTGATAGACCAGACCACTCTCAATATAAACCACACCACCCCCCTAAAGTGAAGAGTTTGCGTGGGCAGAATAGATTCTCATCGCTGTGGGTCAAAAGCATGGTACTGGCGGTCTGAAAAAAAATATTGATTTCAAACCTGAGCACTTCACTTTTCTAGCCTGCTGAAGTTTTCTGGTGCGTCTTCTTCCCTAGGGCGACAGTGGATGATTTAACTGTGTGCACTGCACATTCGATCAGTAATTATTGCCCTGTGGCTTTCCCTTCCACTGCCTCTCCAAAACCATTTTTATCAAATTTGATCAAATCATAACAACTTTCTCAGCTCACATGCACCCTGAGCGACAGAGGGCATTTTGGAGAGAAATGGCAAGTCATTTAAACACCCCTGTGTATGGTTGCTGACTGACTACTGATGGCATGTTGTACTGAGTGTAGGAATAGGCCATGAAAGCCCTGCAGTCCATGGAGATGAGTCAGGGTCAGTGGCGACTCTCGGTGCAGTGGACTGGCTGCAGCCACAGTCATTATGAGACACTCTAGGCTGCCTAGTTTCAGTCAACAGATGCACGATAACTGTCATCTCCTCATATTAGCTGTAATTAAAACTAGTAATGCTCAGTCAACATGGACAATGTTATGCGTTTGAAAAGGGACACACTGTTCTAAACATTGAGATTAAGCAAAGGAAACAAGCAGAAGTTACTCGTTGTGAGGATAAGGGCCTGCTTTTCCTTAAATGAGGACCCTTATTGCCCAGTCGTAAAACCTGCCTGTGAGGGGAAAAATAAATAAATAAATAAATAAATAAATCACCTAATGGTCTTTCACTTGAGTCAGCATTTTGGGCTGCTTTTCCTTCAGATAATGAATGACTTCTTGTTCCTCCACAATGTGTGTGTCACTCCCTCTCTTTTTTGTTGCACATTAATGAGCCTCTAGGGGTTTATTTTCCCTCGTGCCTACCTTCCTAAAACTCACCTCACACACGCTAACGTGCCTGTCTTACACTGGACTCCGCTAGTGGAGAGAGTTAGCTGGTGTGAGAGCTAATGGCATGTCTTGTGTGGCATTGCAATTGCTACAAAAGCTTTCTCCATATAAATCCTTAGGTCTAGCACTGGAGTCGACTCGTATGCCACAAGAAACACTTAAATGAAGCACAGTCTACTTACACAAATTTTGAGATAAAGTTTAATGACCAGTATTTTGGACATTTGTAAACTGTGCTTTGATTAGTGTGACTTTGTAATTTTGGTAAAAGCAGACTCTAACATGTATTAAGTAGTAACAGCAGATGATGATTTATGAATTTGGGGATATTGTTTTTTAGTAATTTCAAAGGATTTTGCTGTTCAGTACACTGGACTTTTTCTCATTAGGATAAAAGAACCAAACTAAAAAAAAAAAGAACCTAAAAGTGTTTAGTATGTCTAGTACACTGGACACAGAATTTTATGTTTCACAGTAATAAAAAATCCACATAATGTGTTATGTGGTACATAACAGAGAACATGTTTAATAAAAAAAATGTTTGTTTTTAAAGTGTCCAGTTTCTGGACTAGAGGAAGTTAAGTGTTACTACTCTTTCTTATGGTTTCCTTGCTTTCAGTTCATCAGAGATATCTGCAGAGATATTTTCCACACCTCCAAAGTTCAGTCTTAGAACTTGGTTGCATTTGTTTTGCATATTTTCATCATGTAGGTTTAACACAAGCACATTTGATGATGTTGAGGTCTAGGCTTTGCAAATATAGTTTGCATCAGAGTCTTAAAATTGCTGTTTTTTCCCCAACTTCTTTTCTTTAATTTGTCAATTTGCATTCACTTCTTAACATTTTCATCAGAAATGAATGCAGCAACAGAACGAGAATGTTCTCAGAAGTCTAAAGAAAAAAACTTCTAGTGATGTAGTCTTGTGGTTGAGTTTAAAAGCCTTTAAACTTTCTTTTTAAACTGAAATATTTTCACTTCTCTCAACATTCATAAGGAGATTAGTTATACCAATAACATTGCTGGAAGTATTGTAGGTAAACAACATCTATTTCTATGTTGCACAGATTCAGTTTTCATAATATTCAAGAAATATTTGCACAAATGGCTGTTTTAATGGCAGCACTGCTCTCTTATATGACTCACATTATGTTCGTTTCAGTGTGTGAGTTTTCTGGCACACAAACATTCTTGACATGTTTATGACTGTAATGACTTAATAAACTCTAAATTAAATACACGTGGTGATTTAACACTTCATCATACTACCAGTAACACTAAGGCTAAGTTAATACTGATGATAACTAAAGTTACAATGTATTGTAATGTTTGAATTCAAAGAAAGTTTTGGACCACAATTTGTACGTCTATGAGTGGCACAATATAGAACAGCTCTTTCTACAATGTAATAGAGAGTGAAAGGACTGCCCGAGATGTCCTCATCTTCCCTCATTCCAGATTCTTTATTATTTCCTGAAGCATAAAAGTGTTCCAACTTATATATAGTTTTCAAAGTGGAGAAATTGAGTGCTTTTGGACATTTCTCCTGCAGGGTACACAAGCTTAGAAAATCCCAGTCAATTGAAAACTGAAATATGAGATATGCTTTTCACTCTCTGCTACACATATCTACTCTCCATGCTAACCAATTCAAACATTTTACAACCTTCACGGTTCAGGAAGCGCTTATGGAAACAGGAGCGAAGCTACAACTGCGTCCTCTCAGTTGTGCATTTCTTACATGACTGAGTCTTCCACATGCATATCAAAAGAAACCACACAGATTAGCATTGCTTTCTTGTATACAGTAGGAACAGGATCAGTTGGGCATGGGCTGTTGGACAGGCAGCTTGAAATGAAGTCTATTTGTTGAAATACTGCAGAACCTGCATACTGTGATAAGAAACAAAGCAAATATGTGCTCAATTTTTTCAGCTGTAGCTTCTTCTAGCATCCTTCTGCCGAGAAAACCAGCTGATTATACAGGACTTTGACGGAATTTCATAAACTACAATCCCATCAATGATCTTCAATTGGGCAACTACAGGCTTTTCCTCATTCTAGCGACAGCCATCTATGGGGGAACTGCACTGGTATTTTACTCCATCTATTCAGGTGTGAATCCAAAAAAACACTGTTTAATATTGTTGGAACAGTAATAGTAAAGATATATTAAGCCAGCAGTGTTTATTTGATATTTGTGAAAATAATTCAATTTAATTTATTTAAATAATTTAGTTGAGTGTTTCTGGAAAAGAGGTTGCTATGTTAACAGAAGTTACATAGCCATAGCTAACATAGCTAATGGTGTTCTGTCACCACACAAATAATAATTGTTCTAAAAGAGGAATGTTGTTGTTATTAATGTTTATTTACTCTAACAGCTTGTAGGTCTTGCATAAGAGGTCACTGCCACCATTATAAGGTACTAATATTTGTATGAAATGAACATGGTAGACTAACTGGTGGATAGATATAGTCAATGGAAATAATCTGTTTTAAGAATTGTTCATTTACTGAAAATTATACCTTAGTACATAACATCCATCCATCCATCCATCCATCCATCCATCCATCCATTTTCTAAGCCGCTTCTCCGTCAGGGTCGCGGGGGGATGCTGGAGCCTATCCCAGCAGTCTTCGGGCGGAAGGCAGGATACACCCTGGACAGGTCGCCAGTCCATCGCAGGGCCTTAGTATATAACATGTGAAATGTAATTGAATAGAGTTATTCAGAATGTAAAGTCGGCACGGTGGTGCAGCAGGTAGCACTGTTGACTGGGTTCAGTTCCCCAGCTGGGCGACCTGGGTCCCTTCTGTGTTTGCATATTCTCCCCATGTCTGCATCTGTTTCAGTGGTTGACTAATTAAGTAAATGTAATTTATTACTGTTAGTTACTGTTAGTTTTTTCCTGTATATGAATAAACACAGGTTCACAAATGTGTTTTCCTTTACTGTATTGCATCTGTGTGTCTCTGTTCATAAACATAATCTAATCATAGACATAATCATAAACAAGTTTACTATAAAATAAAAGTTTTTGTATGAATTCAGAAAAATACACATGCCAGTCACAACTGCATATGTGAACATATTTCTATATTGTGGTCTATTTACAACCCTAATTCTAATGAAGTTGGGACATTGTGTAAAACATAAATAAAAACAGATTACGATGATTTGCAAATCCTTTGCAACCTATATTCAATTGAATACACTAAAAAGACAAGATATTTAATGTTCAAACAGATAAGCTTTATTGTTTTTTGCAAATATTCACTCATTTTGAATTTGATGCCTGCAACACATTCCAAAGAAATTGGGACAGGGGCAATAAAAGACTGGGAAAGTTGAGGAATGCTCAAAAAACACCTGTTTGGAACATTCCACAGGTGAACAGGTTAATTGGAAACAGGTCAGTGTCATGATTGGGTATAAAGGGAGCATCCCTGAAAGGCTCAGTCGTTCACAAGCAAGGATGGGGCGAGGTTCATCACTTTGTGAAGACCTGCGTGAGCAAATAGTCCAATAGTTTAAGAACAACGTTTCTCAACGTGCAATTGCAAGGAATTTAGGGATTTCATCATCTACAGTCCATAATATCATCAAAAGATTCAGAGAATCTGGAGAAATCTCTGCAAGTAAGCAGCAAGGCAGAAAACCAACACTGAATGCCCGTGACCTTCGATCCCTCAGGCGGCACTGCATTAAAAACCGATATTCTGTAACGGATATTACCACGTGGGATCAGGAACACTTCAGAAAACCATTGTCAGTGAACACAGTTCGTCGCTCCATCTACAAGTACAAGTTAAAACTCTGCCATGCAAAGCGAAAGCCATATATCAACAAAACCCATAAACGCCGCCGGCTTCTCTGGGCCCGAGCTCATCTGAGATGGACTGATGCAAAGTGGAAAAGTGTCCTGTGGTCTGACGAGTCCACATTTCAAACTGTTTTTGGAAATCATGGACGTCGTGTCCTCCAGGCCAAAGAGGAAAAGGACAGTCCAGATTGTTATCAGCGCAAAGTTCAAAAGCCAGCATCTCTGATGGTGTGGGGGTGTGTTAGTGCCCATTGCATGGGTAACTTACACATCTGTGAAGGCACCATTAATGCTGAAAGGTACATACAGGTTTTGGAGCAACATATGCTGCCATTCAAGCAACGTCTTATTCAGGGACATCCCTGCTTATTTATAACAATTAGTGTCCTCAGTTCCCAAACCTTATTGAGTGTTGTTAAAAGGAAAAGTGATGCAACACAGTGGTAAACGTGCCCCTGTCCCAACTTCTTTGGAACATGTTGCAGGCATCAAATTCAAAATGAGTGAATATTTGCAAAAAACAATAAAGCTTATCTGTTTGAACATTAAATATCTTGTCTTTGTAGTGTATTCAATTGAATATAGGTTGCAAAGGATTTGCAAATCATCTATTCTGTTTTTATTTATGTTTTACAAAATGACCCAACTTCATTGGAATTAGGGTTGTACATAAAGTTAGGTTAGTTCATCATTTCTGTTGATTAGACACTCCCAAAAGTTTATGCTGCTGCGCCGATGCTGAACGTTGGATGTGGAGTGAAAGTATAAACTCGCCCAAAATGGAAATACTTCGGTAAAGTACAGATACATGAAAAAACTACTTAGGTACAGTAAAGAATTACATTTACATAGTTACTGTACATCACTGTAACTAAGTTGACAATAAATTTTAAACTAACACTTTGCTTGTTTGCAAAACTTATTTCAGAGCCACTCAGTTCTACCTAATGGAAATTGTTTGCCTTCAGTGTTTTGTGCTTATGATAATTTTAATAGAGAACAGTGTCACTAATTGATGACATTTTATTAAAAGACTGTTTTACCAAGAGTGACACTGGAGTATTTTCACCTAAAATGAGTTGATGAAGCGAGTCTTGTTACAAAACCAGTAAAAGGACATTAAAGTCATAATTAATCTTTTAGTACTTTTACTTTTGATACTTAAGTGGATTTGAAGGCAAATACTTTTGTACTTTTACTCTAGTGGAGGTCTAAAGGGAGGAACGTCTTCTTTATATTTTACCTTGGGTATCTCTGCTTTAACTCAAGTACATGGTTCGTTTACTTCGTCCACTACTGGTCTATTTCTTCCCACAGTCCAAAGACATGCAGATGAATTAGAGATGCTAAATTGCCCCTAGGTGTGAATGTATATCTCTACATATCTGCTCTGTGATGGACTAGTGACCTGTCCAGGGCGTATTCTGCCTTCCACCCAATAACCGCTGGGATAGGCTCCAGCCCTCCCCCTGTTCCTTGTGACCCAGGAGGATAAATGGCTTAGATGTGTTTATTCAGAATTGAATTTTTATGGCTTGAAATATTTTAAAGGTACAAGTGGAGCATGTAAAATGCAGATATATGTAGATAGCTAAAGCCATATTTAGGAAAAGTGCACTGTGCACAATCTTTTACTTCCTCTGTTGAGGGTGGCAAAATAGATGGTTAATGATGTCGTCTGAACCTGAAGTAATACTGAAAAAGTAAATGGCAAACTGACTTTCCACCAGCCTGCTCCACAGAAATTTAAGTATCACTACAGACTACAGATACTACAGGCTTGAAATCAGCATGACTCTTCAGTCCAGCCAGCTGTAATCAGATCAAACAGATGAAGTGAGTGATATGTCACGGTGTTTAATGAAAGGTCACCCTGCAGGTGATGAGAACAACCTGCGAGAGGCCATTAGAGCTGAGCTGTATCTGTCACTCATCACGATTACACTTGAGAGAGCTCATGCACAGAGAGGGAACTAAGCTGCTACAACCTGTCCTTACCAAGGAGGGTCTGACTTCGAAGAGAGTAATTATCACACTGTGCAGACAGAAGGAGAAAAACATTGCAGAGGGTGAGGAGGGAGAAATGTGTAAGAGGGACAAGAGCTATATTGTGTTTTCAGGTGCGTTTATGGACTTGAAAGTCGGTCTCACTTTATTTGGATAGTCCACTATAGCCCCCATAGACTATCTACAGATGTTCAAATTGTTAATAAAAATTGTTACTTATTGTTAATAAATCTGTTGACACTAAAAAGTGGTGGGGTTAGGGTCAATATTTGGACCAAGATTACGGCTAAGACCAGGGTGAGGGCTGGGTTTAAATTTTGGGTTGAAGTTAAGGTTAGAGTTAAAGAAAATGATGAGCAGTTTAATAGATATTTAGTTTAATGTAACTTGAAAGTAAATCAAGTGTCTACAAAGCATCTAAAATGGACTATCCAAATAAAGTGTTACCATATATTTACGTAACTTGACATGTAAGTTTACTAAATCCATATTATTGTTTATAATAAAAGTATACACTTTCCATCCTCTTTGTTAAGAAACTACCTTCTACTCAGATGACCATCTACCCTGTAAGTTCAGTATGTAAAAGTGTGCAGACACCTGCTTGTTCAACATCTTTTTTCTGAAATCATGGTTATTAATAAGGAGCTTGTCCATTCATTGTTGTAGTAGCCTCTATTCTTCTGGGAACATTGTTATGAGGATTTCACTGCAGTAAGCCACACGATCATTGGCACTGATGGATGATTAACTGCCACTCCAACTCATCCCTGGATGAGCATCATCACTCTTCATTCATCAGTGGTCAGATTCTGATTTTAGGAATATAGTTGACCAGCTATTAATTAGGTGATGGGCCATTCTCAACATATCAGTGTCATTGCTAAGTTGTTCCACCAACCAAAAATATCCAGCCAAGATCAGCACATAATAGTGGATGGCTAATGCAAATTTTGGGCAACAACAACCAGCAGGGTGTACAATTACTGTCAAAGTAGATGTTTATAAGAAAGTGAATGGTGAGTTTATGTGTCAAATTAAGGATTAACTATGTGTGTCTTTATCTTTGATAGAGCACTAAACTTTATAGGGTTTTGCATATTACATATTTCCACAAATGACCTTTGAGTGGTGATTAACCACTTTCTACTGTCACCTTTAAAACACCTTTTAGAATCGTTTTGGTGTCCCTGTCTCTGCTCCTTTTAGTGCCAGAGAGGACCTTTTGAAAGTGGTTCTGTAAAGACTATAATGTACAAAAGGGCTCTTTAAACCCTAAGAGGCAACTTTTATGTCACATCATCCTTTCATCACAGCTCTGGGACATGCCTTATTCACGGGTACAAAGACAGAATACAATGAAAGGGCAAGGATATTAGAAACTGGAGATATCTGAGTCTTGTTGAGCATGGAAAGAGACACTATCACTAACCAGCAGGAGCAGAGCAGGTGCTGACATTCCTTTCAGCTATAGTTATATAAACAATACAAAAACAGTGTATCATCAAATCCTACTTTATGACCAATGTTACAGGTCTTAAATGTTAAACATGTCAGGAATGAACACAAATTTAATGAGTATGTTTAGTATGAGGGATTATGGATTTTGTTTTTTGTTGTTTTTTTGTGTTTATGTATGTTTTAACTTCAGAGTATGTTAAAATACAGTACTGGGGGGGGGGGGGTTTGGGGCGGCACAATCCTTCCATTGTTTTAAATTTCCAGGCAGAACAGCCACTTTATATTATTATAAATTATAACAGAAACATCTGTGGATGTTTTCTGGTCTTAAGCAGGAGTGGAGCTTTTTTTTTTGGAGATTTTTCTCCTCTCTCTCAAAGAGGAAAGCTTTAAATCGGCTTATCTAAGGGTTACTGTTCTAGTGGTCTGCCAGGTCTTACATGGTTGTTACATTTTCTCAGGCTTGAAATAATTCACATTTTAGAAAAACTTCTGTTTTTTCCCTTTTCATGTTTCTTTGACATATTTCTTATATCTAATCCTCAGAAATATCACCTTTAGCCATTTTAGATGTGCATGAAAAAGACAGTTAAGGTACGTAAGAGTAGCTGCTTGTGTGAATGTGCCTCTGTGAAGGGGAGCATAATGTCAGTGACTGCTCTGGGAGCAGCTTTTGCTGGGAGGACACAGCTGTATTTTGTTGGTTTAAAGATTGGATGGGTGGAGGAGCCTAAGTGGCAGTAGATACACACAAGTAGAGAGGACAAATGAAATACTAAAAGATTTAAAAGGAAGCTGAGAGTTGGAGGCTTTGTGTCATTTTCTTTACGATATGTGTCCTGTTTTTGCTCCTGGAACTAAAAAAGGAATGATGTGTAATTGGTTGCCGTTTTGACTGGAAATGTAAGTAATGAAATGATGGTCTGTAAATAGATTTTATTCCAGGTAATGTTGCACCATTCATTGGATTGGAATTGTTCATATGGTATAAAAAATGGTTAAAAAAAATAAGAAATGAGAAAAAAAAGAACTATGAGTTTTACAGCAGAAGAAACTTGAATTAATTCAATATTTCTGAGTGCATATTCCTTCTGGGTGAACTGTAGACGTATATATATTAAAATCAATATTTGAGGTAAAAAGTGCAGTCTGATGAAGAGTGACAGGATGGCGGTCATCTCCCTGCAGCAGCAACCCAGAGAGACAAATACTTGGAGCGACCCAGAGCTAAGCAGTGACACTGCTGACTCCATCTAGTCTAAAGGACTACTGCCTCCATCCCATCATTGCTACAGTAACTAACAGGGGATGACAGGCACTGCAATCCACTGAACGACCCTCAACCCTCGCTGATGGGTGACTGTATCTGTAGTCTAGCTAGCACCTCTGGACATTTTTGAAGGTGAGTCAATTTTCTACTCGCAGCACTTAATAGTACACTTAAGGTTACTGAGCCAGGTACTGATGGGTTATGAGTGTGATCCACTGAATAGAACAGCCTTGCTTTCTGCACACTTGAACTCTAAGAGTAGTGGAGATGGTGTAAGACTTGCACTGATATTTTTTTATAGTTAAGTCATCTACAGCCAGCACTGGTAAATATCTAACTTCCTGAGACCACCTATTTATGGTCATTAGTAACTTTTTATACATCTATTTGTAGCTGTTTAAAATACAGTAGAATACATCTGTTCCTTTTGAATAATGTTGCCTTTTCATATTTGGTTATACCCCTACAGCAAGCAGGACTCAGCATAGCTTACAAAATCCAAAAATATGGAAAAATTACATAACAGTACAGTTGATACTGTTCTGTAGGTCTATAGTTGGTCTAAAAATGTCTGTTTTCCTCCGGTTTTAAAAGCTTAAAATTATTCTGTCACTTGGCAAGCACAGGAATACACTTCATACAGCATATTGTCACTGTCCAAGAAAAACCAAATACACAAACAAACAAACAAAACAGTATCGCTACATCATTTGAGCAGAAAAAAATGACTTGATGAATTCTCTTTATATTAAATGTTTATATGGACATTTTTGCCTGTTTTGGAGATACAGTGACAATAAGAAGTTTTAAATAACATTCTGCAAAATAATTAGTGGCTTTAAATGTTTATAAAAAGCATTAAACATTATAGCCATGCTTGTTATGCATTAAGTACTGTTCATAACAAATTATGAGTTCATAAGATGTATTTGTCCACTCTAAGCTAAGTGGAGCACACTGAACTAAAGCCTCCTCCAGTGTTAAAGAGTGAGGCTTCAAGTTGAAGTATTTACTGAAGAATTCACTGAAACACTAAAACATGCACAATAAAGCACATTACAGGCTTCAAGTGGCAGAGTTTAAACTATTGCTGCCATCAGTGTTTTACACAACGTGGGAAAGGCAATGTACAGCACCCTTAGCCTGCTACTAACATAACACTGCTTATCCAATAGAATGCTAGCAGACATAAGCATTACTGTAGTGCAGTGATGTTCCAGAGTTAAGGATTCTTGACATTAGAACCAGTGAGGGAAAAAATTACAATGACAGCGCTCTACTATCTCGCCTCTCCCTCTCCAGGCCTTCGCTCCATAATGACTTCATGCTCAGTGTGATATCAGAGGGGGTTCAGGAGAGGGGCTCATGGGTACATGGTTTGCTGTGATGTTATGTAACGTTTAAAGTGAGAGCACTGGTTAAGAAAAATGCATTGTAACAATAATTCTAGGCTGGACAGCCTGTTTGGAGCATCTGAATATTCAGGACTGAAGCCCTGAAGATGCAGCCCTAACAGTGCCAGCACTGAGAAATAAAATACTGGAAATCTCAGGGAGTAAATAAACTTTATATTCGTTTTTACGCTCTCCAAGCTGGGACTGACTTCTTTGGCACTGACAGTATAACATGTTATTAACACTATTTCTGCATTATATTAACAACTCATAATGTATAATAAACGTATATAAAGTGTAATTCAGTGTAATTTACATTTATAAATATCTATAACCATGTGTACAATGCTGTATGACTGCATTATAATATGTTACAAACAGGTTAAATAGTGGGTGTGACATGTAATTATGTGGTATATTTGGCTGCTGTGGGTTTGAAAAGTTGATATCATGTGGAACATTGCTCTACTGTCCTTAAACAAGTGCGACATGTTTAGTGCCTTATTGGCTCCTAAATATCACTTAAAATCATTCATTTTAATGCATCAAAATACAAACCTTGATTGCATATAAACAAATTTCACTGCTAAAAGTGCACAGCTCACTAATACACTTAAACAGCAGCATAGCCTGTCCTCAGTTCAGAATGTCAAGTCTAAGCTACTACAGTAATGTGGCAGGGCAAAAATGAAATATGATGACCTCATATGAGTCTCAGAAGGTTATGGTAACATTTTAGGCAAAGCATATCATAGTTCAATATACTGTACAAATTATTCAAGACTATGTACATATATACAGCAGTGCTCATAGCTATTCAGTTCAGCTGACCTGAAAATTTCCTCACCCAAAGCATAACCTTCTCAGTTTGGCCATCAACTCCATTTCCTGCTTACAAGTGGAGACAGGCAGTTCAATCAGCATATGTTATCTTAGCAAGACAGTGGGGGGTAGAAAAGCTTGTTTGGGCCATTTGGTGTTTCCTACAGTACAGTTCTGAGCCAAAAAATCTTTACTTTGATGGTGGATGAAATTGTGTTTTTCTGCTAAGCAGAAGTTGTGTTCCTGTCAATTAGCTGCTACAGCTCAAGCAGCGAACATCGATCATTTATTATTTTCTCCATTGCCTGTACTGCTTTAGCCCCCCCCCACTCTCTCTTTCTCTCTATTGCTCGGCCTCTCTCTCTGATGTCTGCCTTCATTTTATCTGACTGTTTGAAAGGCCAGAGGCCGTCTTCTGGCTTGTGAGAGAAATGCTAATAGCTAACTGACTGTTTTTTGTGCGGTTGCCCCAGCAGGGTTTCCAGAGTGCATGTGGCCATTCTGCACTGTTCCGATGGCTTGTGACCCGTTCAGATTTCTTTTGCCTCAGGATGAAACAAACTAGAGATACTGTGGACGCACTCAGAATACATACTGAAATTCAGGGTGGCAGTGCTGCGAATATTATTGCGAGACACTGGAGGCTGTTTGAACCTGCAAGGAGCAAAGGTCTGCTTACTCACACAGTGAATAATGTTCTGACATGTGCACTGCTCTGTATGTACAGTCTCTATATTTCTGTGGACTTTAAGCAAAAACAGTGGCCATAGCCAGCGGTCTTGTTTAAGTTTATCATCAGAAACACACAGATTTTTCTAAGCTTTGAGTTAATGCTGTTGAGTGTTGGCAAATATGGCAGTTAACTGTTTTTCAGTCTGTTTTTCAGAGAGCACATGCACAACTCACAGTCAGTAATTATTTATGCAGTATAAAGAAAGAATTGCTTATTTTCCTAAGATTTTGACTTAAGCAGGTTTGCTAAGAGAAGCACTAATTACCAACAATCTCCCAATACTTTGCACTGGTTATCTGTGATGGACATGAACTTCATAAGTCGCATATGTCCAGCACAATATAACCATGGGTTTGCTTTGTTGTAAGAAAGCCTCTTTCCACCAGATGAATTTTTAAATCCTTCTTTGTTTCATTTTTGACTAATTAGTTCAAAATAATGACTCATTTTCTCATTATTTTGACTTTATTGGTTAGAATAGTGACTTACTTCAAAAAATAAACTATTGATTTGCTGACTAACCTCTTTGATAGTATAAAACATTTTAGGAGGTTTTAGGAAAAAGCAGTATTAAAAGCAGTTTTTTGTTTATTGATGTTTCCAAGTGCTTTTTAGTAACATTAGCAAATCTGCTCTTAAATGTCTTGAAATATACTTGTTTTCTCAAATTGTTGATTTATTACCTTGAAATAATTTTTTTTTTCTCAAACTTTTGACATTGTCTCAAGATTTTGTGATAATAAACCTTTAAATTTCAAAAAATTAAGTGATTTTCAGTGTAAATCATTATTCTGAAAAGTCATTATTTTTAAGGCAAATTGAAAATAAGTGATCATTTCAGTATAACAAAGTATTATACACTCTCAGAAAAAAGGTACTAAACTGTCACTGGGGCAGTACCCCTTTTGTAACTGGGGTGGTACCCTCACGGTTACATCTCAGTACCTTTAGTCAGAGAACATAAATGTACCTGAAATTATATTTTCTACATTCTGAATTGACTCCACACACCTTGCTTGCCTCCAGGCTTTTTATTTTATTGTTCTATTTTAAAACAATAAGTTATGAAAAGATACAAATATGTACTTTTCACATGGGAAAAGTTATTTAAGCTATAGGAAATACACCTTAAAACCACTGTCATACCTTTGAGGGAACATTTACATTGTTTGAACCTTGATGAATGAAAAATGTACCTGCACAGAACCTTTATTTCTAACAGTGTACTGAGATACTAAGTCATTTTTTTGACATAGTCTGTCAAATTGTGAGAAAATAAGACATTATTTTGACAATAAGTCAGCATTAAAAAGTCCTTATTTTGACATACCTAGGCAAAATATTGAACACAAAAAAAAAAACGTAGAGAAATTCTTAATTATTTTGAGATGCTAAGTGAAAATTATGACATATTGCTGCCAAAAACAGAAAAATAGTCCCCATTTGTCCTTTAGCTGGTGGAAATGGGTTTCTGTACCAAAGAATAGAGTGTGAGTATGCAGAGATTTAAAATCAGCTTCAAGCCATGTTTGTACTTGTGCAGCATGATAAATCTTTCCCTGCCCCCAAAAACCATGATTGAGAGTTTATGTCATTTCTGTGTCAATTGCTATGCACTGTTGAATAATCTGGCCTTTAAATCACGTGACACTGCAATTTCAGGACTGATCAAATTTCTTCTTGACATGAAGGAGCAAAATAAAATGTGTTTTTTTTTTCATTTTGCTGTTTTGTTGGCATTCTTGATAAATCAATGTTTGATCTCTTCTGATGAATCAGCATTTATGCAAGCCACACTAGATTTTATTTGACATTTTAATCTGCCAGAGAACGTGAACGGCTGACTTGCTCAATAAATAGTTGGGTTAAAAAGTCCCATCTAACTGCTGATATAATTTGTGCGGATGTGCTGTGAAAGCTCTTTGCCTGAGTAAACTGAAAAAGCAATCAGAGCTCTCCTGTCCAAACTCCCTGACAATTGGGTTTTATTATGATTATTATAAGAGCGACGTGCACACACAGTAATGGGATTTGAGATGGCTGAAAATTAATATAAACATTTTCACAAAGAGATGCTGAACAGACCTCGGCTTATATTGAATCAATTTGAATTGCACATTTCTGTCTCCAGGAGTTGATCGGTTTACTACAGTCAAAGTGAGTTCAAAAAATTAGAGGCTAAATAAAAATGGCACCCCAGGAATGTAGGATCGATTAGATATGGGGCTCAGGGAGCCACTTACAACGACGATTTATTTGGAGTCTAGAGATGGAAGGATCAGCTAAGAAGAAATTCCAATCTAGGGTGAGACTGCACTAGCATCACTGTGGGTAGTGCAGCAATTTAAACGTCCCTGGAAACCATCCATTTCATTTTTCCCCCTGAGCTGGGCCTTGTGTTTTATATATTTATTATTTTTTAAGCATTTGAAATTTAGCAGATTTAACACACAGTTCAAAATGTTGGAGACAGAGAAAGAGCAGATTTGACCTGTTAAGTTTCCATATTAATCCAATCAGCCAAGGACCACAGAATGTATTTCTGAAAGGTGAGACTAAGAGTCTATCACAGTTGTTTCTTAAACATGAAGACATCCAGTGCATTCAATCAGCTCCCAGAATCCTATGCAGGGAAGCCAACATTTTTTTGCTTCCTCATTAGGTTAATCTTCTACATCTAAAAAATGTGCTCCATTAATAATGTTCCAAAGTCCACTAAAGGACACACATCCTGCAGTAAAATCAATAAAAGCATGCCTTTGTTAAGACGTTAACATAAAAGCTGGATTATGTTATAGTCAGCCATGGACACAGCAGGGTTTACAATATCAACTGCATGCATAGAGCTTATTATTCAATGTTATTCAATGGGGTGTGTGTGTGTGTGTGTGTGTGTGCCCCCCCCCCCCCCCCCCCCCCCACGGGGGCGGATTTGGGGGTGCTGAATGCTCATTTGTGAAGAGTTACCCCTGCTACTGACTGTTCTTCCCTGTGCAGATCTATCTATCTATCTATCTATCTATCTATCTATCTATCTATCTATATGAAAAAAAAACAGGTTGAGCCATAGGTAGGCTCTGTCTGGGTAGCCCCCCTCTACTACATACTTTCCATAATAAAGAATAACAGCATGTATCTGACTAATACAAAGATGCCATGTCTCTATGATCTCATCTCATCAAGTGTTTGCATATGTCAAAACATCTAATCACAGTGCACTTTCTACCTACATGAGCCTATTCACATTTAAGTAATCTCTCACTGCCAGTCCAAACCCATGTTACCTCGCTTCCAATCCCAACCTGTGTAAAAGCCTATGCTGTTCAGAGTGGAAGCTTGGGACAGCCTAAATGATCATCTACACCTCTGACATCTGGGTCATAATCCTGCATGACAGAGTGCTGATGTGACAGAATATAACGATGCTCTCTCTCTCTCTCTCTCTCTCTCTCTCTCTCTCTCTCTCTCTCTCTATCTCTCTCGCGCTGTCTCTGGCTCTCTCTCTCTCGGTCACACTCCCTTTGATGGACAGTGGCAGTAGAGTAACCATGACAATGCCTCATTATTTCTTGCAACACCACTGCCCATTTAAATCATGTTTTATATAGAGTGGGTGGGGAAGAATTAAAGCAGGCCTTTATCCTGTGGTACGACTCCATAATTACTGCATATGCGAGAGAATAAAGCATTGCAATATGACCTTGTGCTATTTTATGGGTATTGTGAGGAAAACAGAACTTGAGGCCATATATTTTAGTGCATAGCTTTAATGCCCAAGTGCACATTAGCAGAGACTTTTGTTCCATTCTAAAAACACAGTGGTAGACTCAAAAATGTGTAACTGCTGTAGACATATTCTCAGAATCAATACTATACAAGGATATGTGGCATCTTGGTAAAGATTTTTATTCCAGCAAGGACCCTGAAGTGATTCTATCTAATTTTTTGTACAACTATGCATATATGTTTGTAATCACTATGAATAAAAGCCAGCTGTTCTATGTATCTATGTTCTTTTGGATATTAAAGCACACACCCCCTAAAAAGCAGCATATTACATACTAAGGTTTATTATTCAGTAACTATAGGAACTTGTGTGTGAGCTGATCAAACTATTCTTAGGTTATAGAATTGGGTAATGAAACTTTGAGCCCACCAGTGAGTCCTGGCCATTTATTGGGTTAAATCAAATCTGTCCCAAAGCAGCCCAGTTACTTACCATATATATAGCATATATAACATCTAGCTTATGAAAGAATAACAGAATAGACTATATGTTCAAAAGTATCCAGATACTCCTTCTTATTATTGTGATCATCCAATTTAAACCCATTGTTGATGTATGTTTTTGTGCATGCACAGCTTATATTATCTCCATAGAAAGGCATTAGTTATAGAACAGGACTCTCTGGAGAGACCACACATAAACTTAAAGTCGCCATGTCCAGTGCCTAGAGGCTATAGGAATAGAAAAATCCTCAACATTGGGCTGTTGAGCGGTGAAGATGTGTTATCTAGAGTGATGGAGCTCAATCTAATACATTTGTGATGAATTTGTGTCACCCAACATCAGTATCTGACCTCACTAATGCTCTTGTGGTTGAACGCCATCAAATCCTCACAGCAATGTTCCAACATCTAGAGTAAAGCCTTTCCAGAAGAGTGGAGGCTGGTACTGCAGCAAAGGAGGGACAAATTGTCTGTTGACGCCTTTTGGACACACGCTATAGTATCATGAAGACTCGCTTAAGTGTACCATGTTATGTGTCATTGAACACAAGCACATTCTGCAGCTTTCACAAGTAGAGCATGTGGGAATCACATGGGTACAGAGAAATGTTTCTGCAGTACATGTGCAAAGAACACCCAGAGGAACCATGGAGCCTCTGTTAATGGTCTTCACAAAGGCACATGAGTCACCTTACCTGACAGCAGTGTGTTATGTGTTTTATGTGATTGTGAGAAAGAAAAAGAAAGAGAGAAACAGAGAGAAATGTCTGACTTGGCCATCATATCACAGTAAATTATGCACTTGGGGATTTATTTACTGTTTAATATTGTCTCCATGCTGAAAAATGCTCAAAGCAAGTGGAATTTTAATGCTATTGCTTGAAAACTTGAAGGTGTAAGACTGTTTTTGTTTAGCTTCTTCAAATTCGTGACCCACAAACAAGGGTCAGTTGCAAACAAAATTCCAAATTTACAAACCCAATTCAAAAATAGTTGGGACACAATCTGAAATGCCACTTAAAACAGAAAGCAGTATTTACTATATTCTGTTTGACCTCTACAAAACTGGTACAAAAAACAGTACAAAACCAAAGTATTTTATGTTTTATCTTATGAGCTTCATAGTTTTTTGTAAATATACACTCATTTTAAATTTGATGTCTGCAACATGTTCCAAACATTTAGTATTTTGACCTCTCTTTTAAATCATCTTTCCTTTTAACAGCACTTAATAATCGTTTGGAGACCAAAGACACAAATCTTCAACCCATTCTTCTATCATACAAGTGTAGCTTTCAGGCATTCAGTTGTGGTTTTTAAGCTTGCACTTTTGCACAGTTTTTTGTGCAAAATCTGTTGGTATTATCCACTGTACAGGGTGAAATACCTGAAATGCTTGGGATTGCTTGCTGTTATTTTTAAACTGTTGGAATTTTTTGCTGATGCATTTTTAGGAAAGTGGTGAGCTTCAACCCATCCTTGCTCATAAAGGACTAGGCCTTTCCTGGCTGCTCTTTTACCTAAGAATGACTGTATCACCTGATTTTTTATTATTTTTTTTAACATTTCACAATGGTCCTAGTCTTAAATCACTCCTGTCTCAACATGTTTGGAACATATTGAAGGCATTAATTTTAGAATGAGTGTATATTTACTAACTAACTAAATAAATAAATGAATAATACAATTAAGTTTATAAAGTAAATCATTACATATCTTGTCTTTCTGCTATTTTCCTTCTGATTTTGTCTACATTTCACATTTTATCTCCACTTTTTTTAAAATTAAATTTACAGCCTAAACTATCATGAAGTCTAAGTTGTTCATTTTTCAGAATGAAAACATATATTTATATATATATATATATATATATATATATATATATATATATATATATATATATATATATAACAGAAAATTACACAGAAGCCTCAACAAGTAAATGTAATATTATTCCTTCAATATTCAGTTTGCAAAAGAAATCTGAAGGGATATTTTTTCTACACCTTAAAAGTTCAGTTTTAGAAGTTGGTACAAAAGCACTATTAGCAAGCAAGCAAGCAAAATTTATTCATATTGTGCTTTTTACAACAGATGTTGTCACAAAGCAGCTTTACAGAACAATCAGTATTACGAAAAGAAAAGAAAAGAAAAGAAAAGAAAAGAAAAGAAAAGAAAATAAAAGAAAAGAAAATCCGGGTCTGAGTCCCCATAAACAAGCCATCGCTGACGGTGGCAAGGAATAACTCCCTAAAGAGGAAGAAACCTTGAGAGGAACCAAGACTCAGAAGGGGAACCCATCCTCCTCTGGTCGACACCGGATAGCAAACATTATTAGTATGAAGTTTTATAGTACAAAGTGGGAAAAGAAAAGATCTGAGGGTGAGGACTGCACAGCACTGTAAAGCAAGAAGCTCAGTGGTGGTCAAACCAGTCCAGAAGGCTGGAGAGCAGTGGCACCCAATCAAGGCAGAAGAGGCAACAGCATCAGATGCAGAAGATGGGCAGCTATTCAGCTCGGCAGAGAAAGGAAAGAAAAAAACGCAGTCAGTTCTATAAAGAGTGACTGACCACAGATTACAGTATAACAGAGCAGCAGAGACTCTGGCAGGTCTAGATCTGACAGGGAAGACTAATCACCAAAGGCTGGACTATACAAGTAAGTTTTTAGCCTAGACTTAAAACCTGAGGCTGTGTTAGTCTGAGAGTAGAGGTTTTGGTCGTCTGCTAGATTTTGTCCAGCTTCTTTTTTTCTCTTACTTATCCCTTGCTTGTGGAAATGAATTATCATATATCTAATCTCCTTGGAAATATCTCAAGAACTTGTGTTTAATGGCCGCATTGACTGAAAACTCAATAAAAAGAGAGTAGTTTCTGTCTTTTGAACAGTACTGTGTGTATAAATAATTGTTGCTGCTGAGTATAATCCACCCAACTGAGCCATTTTATCTTCACCCCACCTGTTCAGTGTTTACTGTTTAGTCTCTTTTATTGTGCAGGCATTTTGTCCACTGCTTAGTGTTTGTGTGAATTATTGTCTGTGTTTATTGAATTATTATATTTATTGCACTGCTCTCTGCTGCTGATCTGTGCTAAATGTAGCACCATGTTCTGGAGAAAGCTATGTTTCAGCTGTCGTCTGTTGTGAGAGAGAATGACTGTGAAGTACTTTGACTTTTAGATTCTTAATATATGAAAGTGATATGTGGTGATCTTACAACAAGTGCATTAAAGCACTGTCAACAAAAGCAGTAGAATAGTTCTATTTCTACACATTTCAACAAATTAGCTTCATAATGCTGAAGATAACGTGTATAACATATTAAAACTTCATTAATTCCTTCTAATCTATCAGACATGCATCTAGCTTAGAAGTTTTTGTGTTCTGCCAGCTGGCTCATTCATGATTCCACTGTGTTTAGAGCACCGAGTCCTGTCACTCCCCTCTCGGCTCTCTCACACTGCTCTTGTGAATTCTTAATGGTTGCTTGGAATGAGCTGTTCGTGTTGTATGCTAATAGCTTCATGAGGTACTAGCAGTGCAGCAGCAGTGCCAAAGCGTTCTGCCAGTGATTTTCCCCTATTTCACTGCGCGCAAAGCAAACATTTGTCTCGAATCTAGACGCTTATTTTTTTCACAAATGTTTCTCTGAGATACAGAAGCCCATTGAGAAACTTAAAAGGAGGCTCAACTGATTTACTTATTTTATTTAATGTCTGTTAAATGTATACATTAATATGTAAACAACGTCATCGACATTGATTTGATGTGAAATGCTCATTTCAAGGTAATCTCATAGAGTCGGAATTGTTGACAGTGAGGGTGACAGAACCAGGAGTTTGAACAGATTAACCCCTTACCAAGCCCAAGGCCTGCCGGAGGGCCTAAAGGTTATCATACACTTCAATAACCCTATCAAAGCTCCATTAGTTTGCATTGAAGTCCCTGTAGTTAATGAATAATAAGTGTGTAATAAGTCTGGAATGTTAAGGGATTTAATGCATCCAAAGCCACCTCACAGAAAGTCATTACTAACTTTTATTGAGTACTTTTTATTATTCTGTTATTGAGTTGGTTAAGGATAAGTTGCCAGACACTTATGACAGTGTTTTGCAATAGTTTGAAGAGGTGCATGTAGTGTGTTTTAAGGCAAAACTGAACCCCAAAAAACTTGTTTCCACTGTTTTAATGTTAACTAAATCTTCATTTTAAACATTAATGTTAACATATATATATAACATATATGTGAAATTAAAGTCAGAGTATATTCACTGATGTTTTGAACACTGAAGAAAATGATGATATTTGTGTTGAAAATGTTGTGAACCTGGTTCCCATCATCACCATTGTAAGGAAATCTGCATCACGTAATACAGAAATGTTGAAAAATTGTCAGAATTCCCTTAAAACTTCAAGCTTACAATTATGCAGTAACTTCTAAGAAGTAGACTATAACTACAAAAATAAACCTGTAAGTTATGTAGTCAGGAAAGGGGGAAACTGGAGCGTGGACCCACAGAAATCTCTCTGAAGTCGTTAAAATTAAACTGAGCTTATTGAGGCAGAGTGAGAGCTTTGGCCCCAGTGTCTCAGTAAACTGAAGATGCTGTGTGAGTGTCAGCTGTCAAGATAGAGGCTTTTCCTGCCAGGAGATTCCTTCCACTTTCCACTTTCAACACTTTTTTCTGGCGTGCAACATGATGGAACTGCCAGGCCAACCGCTAAGCACTAGCACCTTTATCTGCACACCCCACGATTTCGCTTTTCCCTTATCACACCGCTTTAACCCTTCATGCTCTCACTGTTCTCACTTATTGCATAGTGCAGATGCTGTAGAGGCTCTGTTTGGCTCTGGGCCCTGCATGTGTGAGGGTAATGGCTCCTCAATGGGTGAAACATTACCATTCTCTGTATGTTGTACTGGATTTGAGGTGCTGCCTGAAACTGGAACTGTTGTTATGAAAACACATGCAGCCTCTACTGTCAGCAGGAAGGCAGATACACATATATGAATAAGTAAATATATAGATTCTGCTGGATATGGACACAGTAAATCAGATAATGAAACACAAGGCTGAGCTGAGGCTGCTGACGCAGAATGTATTTATAGCTTTCATTGTTTTTCTTGCAAGTAATAGAGCAGCTATAGGAGCACCTATAGAAGTACCAGAACTGAAGGTAAATCAAAATTGGCATGTTTTCTTTTTCTTTTCTGTAAAAAAGCCAAGATGAAAAAGAATGGTAAATGCATAGTGATTTATTTGCTAAGTCTTGTTTTGTCTCCAGAAAGTCCAAAAGGATTTATTTAGTCCTTAGTTTAGCTGCATTTTCCTTTTCCCTGTTTTTATATATATGTATATGTATGTGTATATATATATATATATATATATATATATATATATATATATATATATATATATATATATATATATTCAGTAATATATATATTTTTTTTTTCTTTATTTCTTATTTGTTCCTGCTTGTCTTCCTGGTTTTTAGGTATTTAGATTTACTTACCTGCTTAAACCTGTGCCATTGCAACATGTTCTCGGCACCTTGTTCTCCAAATAAATACTTTAGGTATTATTTTAGGTATTTTAAAGTGTCTTCATTAGATTAATAGCTAGAACCTGTTATGAATTTCAGTGTAGTTTACTTAGACTGAGAGTCTGTACCCAACATTTACCCAGCAAATACCTTGAATGTGTTTGGCCTTTCACTGTAATTTGGTTAAGTCCTCATCATATCCCCCAAAATAATATCAGATTTCTTTTAGTACTTTGGCCAGAGCCCACAGATGGGGCCAAAGTTTTATTGCATATTTCCATGACCTAAAAGTAGCTCAACCCATTTGCATTGAAGTCACTGTAGTTACTCAATAATATGCCCTAGTATGGACTAAACCAGGGACTTCAAGGACTGAATATGTAGAACATTAGGGGATGTAAAAGAAAGCATGCACATTCTTTGAGTGTCCCTGTTATCTGACCCTTACCACGAACTAATAGAACGATTTCTGGAAAAGCCCTAATAATTAAATATTTTTATATATAGCTGCTTTTCTGGTTTACACACTGTCAATAGATTTACTTGTTTGTCATTCTCATCTTTAATAATAAAAGTTTAAAAATGTTTGCACCTTCTCTGTCTTGCCCCCTCTCTCTCTCTCTCTCTCTCTCTCTCTCTCTCCCTTGCTCTCTCTCCGTGTGAAAGTTTACAGTTTGCTCTTGCTTGCCAGTATTTCCACATAATCCATTGATTTTACAGCAACATTGAAACAGAACCCCCTCTAACAACACCACACTGAGGACAAACCCTCTTTCACACTACATTTCCCCTCGAGACTAAGGACAAAGCCACAATATGATGCCTTGCTGTATTGTCTGCTCTGTTTGACTCTGCTGAATCAACTCTTTTCCCTCAGAGTTGACCTAAGGTGAGCACTACTTTATTTTTATGATGACAGCATAATATTGTATCTACAGAACCCCCCCAAGCCCCCCCCCCCCCCCCCCCCCCCCCAGTCCACCACAACTAAAATAGAGCAGATTCAACAGTGGCTTGTCCAGAGGGAATTAAACAGCAGGCCTGACTCCAGCCAGCTTGGGTGGCAGAGCTCCAGAATGTGTCGGGGAAAAGGTCACGTCCGAACATTTTTATAAACTCATAATTCATTGACCGTAAACCCCAATCAATGCCGAATTAACTTACTCCATCCAACCCGAACACAAGCAAATAAAAACATGTTTGTGCACCGAGGGTTGTGTTTGCGTTTGGTTATTTTTGGAGGGTAAGCTGCTTCACTTGGCAACAAATCTGACAAATCCGGTATCTCTCTCTTCTTCTGCTATGCTCATCTTGTTTACTATGATTCAGTTTTGATTTAATTTCATCTTCAGAACATAAATGTCATATGTATTGCGCTCTGCTTCATAAATGGAAAGACAAGATATATAAAGCTGGGACTATATTGTCTTATTCCTAAGTCAGAGATGTTTCTTGTGCCATTTGAGGTGGAATAGTGAAGGCTTTCACAGCCCATCACTTTATAATACACAGGATTGTTGCCGTATCTCAGACCTCGACTGGTGCCAAGGTTCAGAAGTAAACATGCTCGAATACAGCTTAATAACTTTCTGTCCGAGGCTGACCCGAGCTGACCCACAGCATTGTGTTCAAACCCAACCTGAGCCTGGCAGAATTTTGTCTGAACCTGAACCACGTTAGGTTTTTGAGTCTAAATCTGTGTGAATGTGTGTGTGTGTGTGTCATATATATGTATGCTGTACTGTTGCTTAATAACTCTTGTGCAAATCCATTGTTTTAACTGTGAAAGGGTATTACATGTACATACAATTTAATATTTTTATTACTTTTCTAGCAAATCTTCTAAAATTAAGTGTCCTCTCTATTTTAGGGCCTTTTTAGACTGCTGGTTATAGCAGGGCATACAAAAAGACCACTGCACTGTCTAAAAATTCTCAACCCATCTCAGAGCGCTACTCAGTATTTTACCAGAACTGGATTAAACTTAGGTTATATTTAGACCACAGAAAGCCAGTGGGTCACCTGTGACCTTAAATTTACATAGAGAAAGGCAGTCAGTCCTGTAGATAAACGGGCAAATGGTCTGTCATCTCAGCTCATCACGTTACTCTTGTCTTTTTCACCTCTTTATTTTGTTTTAAAACAGTGAACATGTAAAGGAGCATTACACTAATGCAGACTGTGATTAATGCAGTTGAAAGGTTTATTTCATTTAAATTGATACAAAAGAAAGGTAAAACAGGACCTGAACTTGATACTTCTTGGCTGTCCCTGTCGGCATTCCATAGCAATGCTGTGCTACATAGCATGTTCATTGTGTGGAGGCCATTAAAGGGCACAGTCCAACCTCTTGCCAGTCGTGGTGCAGAGGTGTCGAAACAAACGTGTCAAATTCTCAGTTAATGGCACAACAGCCTTTTTAACTGGAAATGAACAATGTTCGTTATCTATTAAATTAAGCTGGACTAAATATAAGAGTTGCTAACCTAAATAATGCAATCTAACATGTTTCTGGTTGGCTACTAGTGGTTAGCTTTAACATAAGTGTTAGCATTACACTTGATGCTCTGCTACTAAAACAGCATTTGTATATCTATGCTGTTAAATATTGCCTACATGCCTGCCTACTGCTAGCTTTGTATTGACAATAAATGCTAACAGCTACAAGGCTGAGCATATTTGCCACAATAGTGTGAAAGCTGCTTGATTTGATGGAATGTGAAGGTGTTACAAAGGTGCAGGGGCATGATGGGACATGCAGTGTCTGTGGTGAATTCATAATGTCTGTGTTATGTAGTTTAACCAACCAGTCAATGGGAAACTCTATGGCTTATGGTCTGCCTTTTACATATTATTATAGTCTGGCAACATTGTGTTCCAGTAAAAAAGTTCTAGTGGTATCCCTGCTGTAGTTCTCTTTTCCAACAAGGCAATTATCAAGCATCATTATCATAATTGTCAGTCATTGTGGCTGTCCAATCGTTGTGCATTGCTTTATTGCACAGGCCTACTCCTGAACCAGCCTCAACAGTAACCAGTAAAAACTGTGTATAATTGTGGAAAAGTGCCAGTCTCTGTTGTGGTCCACAACAACATTGCAAGGCATAGTTTCCACCTTTCTTTCATGTAAATTGTTTGCTGATTGGTTTGCCTTGTCTTTAGCTGAAGTATTCATCAGGTTCAGACGAATACTTGATGCTGTAGGTGCTTTTATGTTGGAAAGGATACGTGCTTCTGTATATCCAAAGAAAGGGGCTTTATTAGGTTGGTTGCTCTTAACATGAGTTTCTATAGTGCATCAAATGCATCCTGAACAAGATCAAACACGACTAGATCAAACGTCACTTTTTCGGTGACAGCTTGGGTAATGTCATGCGAAGAGGAGCGAGGACGAAAGAGACACTTTCTCCACATGTAGACTCAATATTTCAGCTCATTGCTGCCACTATTGGTTATTATGGCCCTTTAATGGCCTTCTAAACTCCTTAAGCCCTTAACATCAACCTTTTGATGCCCTAATAAATCACTAGGACAAAAATCCAGTGACCCGTGTTTGTGTGATACAAACATCTCTTGCTTTTTAAAGCCTTGTTGCACCTCTTAGGGGTTGCATTCATGTTTTAAAGTCAAGACAAGCTATCACAAACAATGTGTCTTCTCATTAAGCTGTAATATCTCACATACACACACGCACCAGGACAGCAAGGACTGAGTGACACATAGCGTGGTTGCCCAGGTAACGAGGGGCTGGTGTAATGGGCTGATAGTGGCGCTCCTCGCTCCATTTCCACTCATATGGGCCTGGTGACAGCGGTACACACTAAGAGTGATAAAATACATCAATCACATCTGCTCAGCTGGGGAAGCTCTTTATTATTTTACTCATATATAGTGAGACTGAGAAAAAGAGAAAGTGAGGCATGCTAGCACGCTCAACTGTGACAATGGCAGTTACGCTCAAATCCACACATATAAACCACGCTTATGGTGGAGTTGGGACTGGAGTGATTGCGTAGGTAGTAAGGCATTTTCATGTTGACAGCACTGGACAAGTGAAAACTCTGGGGGAGAGGGGGTTTAACCCACAACATGAGACATTCTAGCTGCAATAATTCACCAACACCTACTGAGAGCAGGCTATTTTACATGCCCACAATACTATATTAAGAGTAAGAGTGAAAACATTTACATTGGGTTTATCATTGGGTACACTTGCTGTATACCTGCACTCATAGGTTTACAGTTACTGACTAAATCTGTTTCTGTACAATTTATCTGCCTCCCCTCTTTCCCATCCCTCAATAATGGGACAAACATCCCTTTGTAAGGCACCAATATCCACACAAAAAATCACATATATTTCACTTGTGAAGTTTCTGAAAAACCACATGTAAGTAAGAAATGTAATATCACGGTAATAATATGTAACCACATCACACAATGTCACCTTAAATGGAACATTTTTTCCCAAGTGATCACACATTATTTCAGATGTAGTCACTTTTTTTTCTCCACATTTTTTTTGTACTTTTCCTGTAAGGGTTTTCTGTAAGAGGTAGGACCACCACAGGCCATATATGAAAAATGTCTTATGTTTAGTCTTAAGACCTAAAATGGCCAATTTAGAAATTAATCTTATCTTATACCTTATCTCAAGCTGAGGAATCCTAATTCTTGGTTGATAATAAATTGTTCTGTCAGTTATCAAGCAACAGCCAAGATGTAAACAGCTGATGGAAATATAGTAAAAAAAGTTATAGTTATAGCTTCCATTGTTAAAAAAGAAATCTTATTAAAACTAGAAGTTTTCTTGACCTTCACTCAAAAAAGCCTCCCCTTTGTATAATTGGCTCATCACTGCTCCACATTTCCAGTTTTTCATTTCAAAAGTGAAACTTAACTGCCTACTGTCCAGTGACGAACCTTCAGAGCCTTCTAGGACTGAAACAGATATGTCTATAATGTTAAATTAATTTGATTTATTAGAATCATGTTTGTTGTGTTTAAATTCTGCAGATTTTGCTGTAATATGCTTATGTCATTGTTAAGTTTTGACTAAAAAAAGTAAAAAAAAACTGTTGAACCAGACAACAGAAAACTACCCTCTCAATTTTTTTTGTTTTCTATGGTATCTAGGTAGGTGCACCAAAGTGAGCTCTCTCATTGGTTAGGACTTCAGGAGCTGGGCAGAAGGCTGTTAGATTAACAATGTATTCTTAACAAATATACAATGAACCAATCTAATTAGCAACTGAAAGCGCAATCCAGTCACGTTTTGATTAACAATAGATGGGACCAATTTCAAGAGGGGGAAAAACATCACTGTAGGTCTCCAGGAAGTCCTAGATACATCACTGCCCGATTTCAGTCAGTTGTAAGAGATGGAAAACAGTGGTAGCTCTAAACCGGTAATCTTTGCTGAAAGAATCACTGTGAAACTGCTACGTACGAGGTTAAATATATGTTAACCTTGCCTGTCAGGGAATATCTGGATAATTTATCTTGGCAGACAGCAGTTGACATTGCATTAGTGCTGGTGGGAATGATGTGAAAATGTTATTTGATTAAACAAATTGGATGTGACATGCCGCACACACCAACACATGCTCATGCTCTACTATATGTTAACATTTGCTTACAATTAACTGTTTGCTAAAATGTTTGACCGGTGTTAACATAGAAACAATACGTGAGATAGGGTTCAAATAAAACATGGATTGTCTTTTCAAACTGTGTTTAATCTGCCTCACCATTAGCTTAGTACTAGCATCACTTACAGTAGAGTCACACGTTTTTCAGAACTGTTATTAGAACCCTCAAGTACAAGTAAACACATGCAAATAATGTGAGATCACGTGACATGAAATGGTAATCGTGTTCTTTTCAATATCATAATACATTTTAAATGTATGCGAAAAATGTCATATTTGCAAAAAAACCTGATGTTATCCTAAAGTTATTTATGACAATTATTTCTGAAATGATTACATATTTTAAAAAGAGTCTGGATGTTTCTGTAACATGGCTCCAGTTATTATGTTATTTAGGTGGTGGACCACACTCAGCACAGCAATGATACCAGCATGGGAGCAGCATGTTAGAAAACAGTTCTGTAGGTTCCATGCACATGTCTTCCATTACTTATTTGTGGACCAGATTTCTGTTCTTCCCCGACTTCCACAAATAATAAATAATACTTATGTATTATTTAATGCTTGGAGCTGTGTTTAGTCCATACAGTGGGCTCATCAGCTGTCTTTGTAAGATGAACTGTCTGATAAATAAACATCAGACACAAAGCTTTGAATACTGATACATGTTGTTCAATAGGTTTTTCTAAAGAAGCATGAGCTCATGCAGCTTAGAAACATCTCTATGTAGAGCCAATTTGCTGAGTCTTTGAATTAGAACCGCTGTCATATATGTTCTATTATAAAGCCATTGTTAAACAGAGTAAAGAGTGACTTATTCAAGATTATAATCACAGAACACACCAGGTATTTCAACCTGCTTATTTCTGATATTTGATCTCATTTGTTTGGTACATCGTAAATGACACTTTCAGTTTGCAGTCATTAGATATTAATTCACACCGCTGCTATGTACAGTGGTTATTCTTGAAATAATTACTTTTAATGAGGCTGATGCCAGAGGATAAAGGATAAAATTCTTACAGGCATCCACAAAGTAAGGCTATGTTCACTTTACCAGGTTTGAAGAGGCACAAATTCGATTTTTTTGCCCTAATGTGACTCAGATCTGATGTTTTCAGGGCTGTGTGGACACAAATCTGATCTTTACAAATCCAACCTGAGGCACTTTCATATGTGGTCCTAGATCGGATATGTATCCGATTCATGGCCATGTGACCTTAATCTGAATGCTCAGTTTGGAAATTCATGTGCTTTTTTCCCCACTGCGCATGCGCCATCATTCAGTGTTACCATGACAGCAGCGTCGAACAAAAGTTAATCCCTGTAAATGGTGGAAAAGCAACACATCTCACCTTTTTCACCTTCGTCTCACTCTAATAATGAACAGCTGAGAAATGTTCAGACTTAGTTATTTTCACAGCGAATGCTCTTCTGCTCGTTAGTTTGCTAATGATGCACGTGATTCATTCACATGATGTTACTTAGCATTACATGGTAATGCACGTCATTTCAGGACACCGGTTCACTCACATTAATAACAGATTTGGGTTACTTACCTAAACGGGTGTGAAAGACCTGTCAGAAAGATTGGATTTGAGCAAGATACCGGATTTGAGCAATGAGGCTTGAAATGTGTACATAGCTTAATTGACCAGAGACTATGAGGCTCATTAACAACAGTGGTCAGTACATATGCAAACAGGTGATAGATTCATTTACCAATTATTTTGATGATTATTCAAGTAAAAAGGGCAAGCAATTGATGTTTCTGTAATATGGATTCAGATTTTCTAATATATATATATATATATACTGTGTAAACACTTTGTGGCAGGAAATTCATATAAATGGGTATGTCCAGCTACATTTCTTGCTGTAAGACAGACCTGCAGGAGAACTGGAAATGTATATTGTGGGAATAAAATTTCCAAAAACTGATTGCAGATTTTTTTTGCCATTCTTTAGTTATACAAATCTTCACCTGTGCAAACATACAGAGCTTTTGTTGTCGTATTAAGCACTTAATAATGAGCTAAAAACATTTTCATTAGGAGACAGGCCAGTCTAGCACACTCTGATTATGCAGCCACACTGTTTTAACAGACGCAGAATGTTGGTAAGCTTTGTAATGTTGAAATAAACATCCCTGAAAAAGACTAAAATGCAGCATATGCTGCTCCAAAGTGTGTATATATCTTTCAGTGTTAATGATACCTCCACAGATGTGCAAGTTAACCACTAATACACCCCCATACCATGACAGACCCTGGCTTTTGAACAGCTGGTAATAATCTGGATGGTGCTTTACTTCTTTTGGTCCAAAAAACATGATGTTCATTATTTTGCATCAACAATCTGAAAGGCTGACCCATCAGACCACAATACACATTTCCACTGTGCATCAGATCATTTTAAATGAGCGTGAGACCAAAGAAGTCGGCAGTGTTTCTGAAGGACTTCAACATATGCTTGGAGAGGGTGAAATTACTCATATCCTTGCAAATACTCATTGAGAAATGTTGTTCTTAAATAGTTGGACTATATGTTGATGGGTTTTTTACCAGAGCAGTGAGCCGTTCTCATAAAAACAAAGCCTTTCCTGGATACTTCTTTTACACCCAAGCGTGATTACATCACCCCTTTTAAAATATTTTCTGAGCATTTAGCAATGTTGCTAACCTTAAAGTGCATCTGTCCTAACTTTTTTTGAATGTGTTGCAGGCATTCAGAATCATCACTCAGAGTATATTTACAAAATAAATAAGTAAATAAGGTTGACATAAGGTTCACGTACTGTCCCAACTGTTTTGGAACCGGGCTTGCATGCACACTCTTCTGTGAGCAGTTTTTCCTCCTTGCTTTGTGAAAAGCAGAAGAGACATGTGTTGGAACTTTCCTCTACTTCTGCACAGCTTGCGTGCCCCCCATTCTCTCATCTCACCTTTCCAGACTGTCACAGTGAGCCCGCAGCTGGAGCACACGCTCGCACTGCACACACTCACACTTCACCGCAGCCCCAGCGGCTCCCTCTCCCACCTCAAATCATCTTTAATTAAGGCTGCACTTTCTCGTGCTCTACCCCACGGGCTTCAGGAGGACAAGGAGTCTCCTCCGTAGTTTATATTCCGAGCGCTGAGAGGAGAATTACCCAGTTAACAGGCATATGGCACACTACCCACCCTGGGAACATCAGGGCATGTTAGGAAAATTCATGTTGAATTCAACAGAGGCATGCTAATTAAATCTGGATTAATTTACCTTGACAGAAAGAAGTTGACAGTGCATCAGCACTAGCGGGAGTGATGTGAAAATGTTGTTTGATTGAGAGAGTAGGATGTACCATGTGACACTCATCAGCAGATGTTCATGTTTTAATATATGTTAATGCTTACAGTTAAGCAAAACACATCTGTATACCACCACATTCAACCAGCATTAGCATAGTGAAAAGAAAAGGATGAGATTATCCAGTATCTGTCTGGAGGCATGAAGCACTGCAATATTTTAAAGTGAATAACATAAGACCAGCTCCTTTGGGTGGTATTGGGTAATAGTTGGTAATTATGAATTCTGGTGCTCACTGCACGAAGGCCTGGCTGTTGTCTGTGGTTTCTCTTTTTTCCTACTCAAGCACAGTACAAAATAAGGCATCCAAAGAGGAATGATCCTGTAAATTCTCCACTCTTTAATCTCTGCTGCCCTTTGGCGGTTTTACAGGCCACAGATTCTATGCAGTAGTACCTTATTGCACATGATATTTATGTTCCAAATCTCCTTCCATACAACTTCAACCAATAATTCCATTAGGAATTTTCTCACTTGCTTTCCTTGAGAAATTATAGGTTGGTTAAAAAAGAAAAAATATTACCAGTAGTGATTGACCACAGGCACTGCATTTGAGATCATGGCTAAACTCTTAAAAATAAAGGAGCCACAAAGCATTCTTTGAGCAATATCACAGAAGAACCACATTTCCAAAAAAAACATAAATTGAAAATTGAAAAAAAAGACCATTTTAAAGGTTTTACGAACTGCTGTACAGGAAACCTTTTCTACACACATGCTATAATGGTTCTGTACTGTCTGCTTCATCTAGAAAGGCCAAAAAATGTTCATGTGCCCCAGTGTTCATTTAAACATACCATTCAAAATCCAGTAAGAGCTCTTTCAGAAGTCAGCATTGTCATAGATTTTTGCCGTATTGTTTTTCTTTTTTATTGAGTTCTGACTCTTATGGCCAGAACGGAAGTCCTAGCTCCACACACTTAAAAAAGATGGTTCTTCAAGGGTGAAAAAATGGTTCTATATTGAAACATGAACACTCAAAGAACTTGATTGTTCATGGTTCTATATAAACGATTAAAGGGTTCTATGCTTGATGAAAATGTTTGCCACATTGATGGAAACGTGTCCTTTCATCATGCACAATGGAGTGCTCATGGTTTTATATAAAACCGTTTTTTTACTAAAGAACCCTTGAAGAACCATCTTTTTTGAGAGTTTAGCAGGGAAGTTCTATGTGGTTGTATTGTACTGAATTGTTCTATTGTACTGAATTAGCTCAAACTACAGCTCAAAACACCTTAAATTACAATTTCTGAAAATAATGTGAATGCCTCCTTGATTTTTTTTAATTCTGTGTTTTAAAAGATATTTTTGATTTGCTTTACAGTGATTTTGAAACATTTAGGAGGATCTCGAGTTGAGAAAAAAAATGCTGTCGATGTTTCAAAATCACTACTGAAACGCAAGCTTTTCAGTCTGTAGACTGAGCCTTATTTTAGCCACACCACTACCAAAACACACTTTTTCTGCAATTAAGTAAACCTATTTGGATTTTGATGAAAAATATGATTTTATATGTGTACAGCTGTTCAAAGCTGTGTTTGCTAATCATGTGCTGGCAAGCACTTTGAGTCATGAAACAGTCACTACCAAAACATGGTAAAGTCTGGATACATTATTATTATATTGGTAGTGAATATTCAGTCATTTATTGTAATCATTTATTAGGGAATAAGGTTCTTCAAAGCAGAAGGACTTTAGTCCTTTACTGTGTTTTAATGCATTTTCAACTCTGACTTTGAACCACTTTGATAACATGATCTATAGTTTGTCACTGTTCATAAACATTGGATATAAACATTTTGTGCTAAAAAGTACATGGAGATGGGAATGTCCATCAGGCTTCATTTCATACTGTAAGCGAGACCAGCTGGAGAATTGAAAATGTATCATCATTGATGATTCATTATGCAATATTGTACTACAATGGAGAAAAAAAAACTTTGTTAGACAGCAAACTGCATAAAACCGAGAAACTGAGAAAAATGTTGTAATTAAGGGAGAAGAGAAGGTTAAACGGTAGTAATATCTATGGTTAGCATCATCCTTAGAAGGTTTAGGAAAAGGTTTCACACTCATACATCTCACTTCTGAAAAATGGCTTTCTAAATCATCGATTGAACGTTTATTTAGGGAATGAAAAGTGTTTTTTGGATGGCGTCATGCAAATTGAAACTCTCTTTGGAACCTTTGCTTTTAAGACTATACGCTTAAGTAATGCCTGAAAAACAGATTGAAGTCTGATCACATGTATTTTTTGTTATTAGATATCATAGGTACTTAGATAATAACAAGTACAGTTGTAAACACCATTTTCTGAACACAAGCATTTTTACACTTGAATGTCAGAGTATTAGAATGACTTTATTGAATGGGAGAGCAATTTTCAGCCATTAAACGTGCTCAAACAGTCTATTTCTCTTGGACTGGATTTACGTTTCCTCTGATCCCTTCACCTTAATCTGAATGACAAGCATTTTCTATTCCGCTGTGTCTCTGTAAAGAGCTGAAACATGGAACCACCTTCTCAGCTTCATTATAATTCCACTTGACAGCTGAGCACTTTATCTCAGACTGATTCAGAATTCAGCTAGCCAGAAAAGAAGTCTGCAATTACATCTCTGCCTATTTTTTTTACCCTGGTGAGTTTGTGTTTTGAAAGATAGGCAGGTTTAAAGATTTCACATTTGTTACTGCGTGTAATTCCGAAAAGTCTAAATCCTTGACAAGCGCTGACCTGAAGTCATTCACTCCTCTATAACATCTCTAATGTGCAGAGACTCGGCAGCAGTGGATGTCTCCATAGAGATTAAAATGTCCTCACATCCTCACACGTCTCTCAGTTCATTCTGTCACTTTGACATGGCTGTCTCTTCCGCAGGGACACTGTCTACCATGCTGAGCACGCTACTGGCACAAGCCAACCTGCTCCATGTCTGTCTCTATCTCTGCCCCAACCCCCCCCCCTCATCCCCCTGCACACATTAATTGGTCTGTGACTAGATCCTAACATTTAGAGGTTACATTTAACAAGACATCCAATTAATCTGCAATGGTAATTATGTGGAAATTGGGTGTCACTAAGGCCACCTCTCCTATTTAAAGGCCAATTTGTTTGCATGATCAGCAAACAACAATTAGCGCAGCCAACCCTGTCTCCAGAGTTAGTGGAAAGACAGAAAGTCAAAGTTGTTTTACAGTTCTGAGCATCATCTAAATTTATCAACAGCTCGTCCATGCTGGAGCGGCACAGTCAAGAACAATTAAAAATGAGGCATACATACATAGAAACGACAAGCCTTGTAAGTCTGCCTACCCTTGTTTAACTCCTTATAACTTAAGATTGTATTGACATTATAAATAACCTTGTCATCTACTGGCTCCTTTTTGAGTGTGTTGCCAAGAATAAATACTAGAATATTAGAGCCTGTAGGCTAGCTCCATCCTCTGATGAATCAGGGGTGTAGGCTGAAATATATTTTCAGGTAGGCCTAAAAATGAGTAGGATGTCTTGGTAGATGGTAGACAATTTACAACCACCCTTTTCGGAAAGCAGTGTGGTCATCAGCCTACCTAATTCAATGCTTCTGCCACATGATGCTACAAAACAATAGCAAGACTGTGCACACATCAACCAGAATATTGGATTCACATCAACCCAACCAACACTGCCGTGCCCTCAACTATAACGCATGCATCCACTCATCACATGGACAATTTTTGCCCAATTAACACAGACAACACAATTAAGTAAAAATCAAACAGCCGAGATGTATGATGCTGTAAAAACAGCACAGCAAACTAGGCTAAAGTACACTGCCACGGCAGACACGTTATGGACCTTTTATGTCTTACTCAATGCGCTGAAAAACATGTTTTCATTGATATCTCACAAAGCCCATTTCAGCTTTCATGCTAAAAGAGCACTGTGAGTGCTAAATTTGGAGACCACATTTGGTATTGATTGGAGAGCTGAGGAAAACGAGACTGAGCAATGCAGAGACTGTAATGATTTTACTGACCATCATACAGTCACAGAACTCACAGAAAACAATTCAGAATTGATTGGGTAGACCCAATCTGTGATCAGTCTCATGCCTTGCTGAGGTACTGCAAAATTAGGGGCTGCCTAAAAATAATGGCTACAACAAGCTGTGTAAATGACATACATTTATACCTAGTTATTTTACTCTTGATTGGTGTTATTGTTGTTATTATTATCATCATACATTATTATGCCATTATTATGGCAGTGTTTTGTTTTTTGTTATTTTCACTGTACTATTATAAATGTTTTCACTTTGTTATATCATCATATCATTGCCGTCAGAATAGTACAAAATACAGTGATATAAATTTGAGTTCATATTGCCTAACCATTACACAGGCACACACACACACACACACACACACACACACACACACACACACACACACACACACACACACACACACCTAAACCTTTAGTTTGTTTAGTTTAGTTAACCTAAGTTAACAGAAAAAGGTTTTACCCAATGTTATAAAAGAAATTTGTGAAGCTGTGAAGCTGAAATTCACTCAGGGTAGTTTAACTGACTTTGTTTGACAGACATGAGATTCACTAATTCTTGTTGTCCAATAATGAACAAACAAAAAAGGCATAAAGGAAGAAAAAATAGTTTTTAGGCGTGATTAACCAGCTGTTCTTTTGCTTCTCACTCAAGCATCTTAGGCAACATAATGTTGCAATAACGTTCCTAGGGCCCTTTTGGAAGCTGCAGGGCCCTAAGCAGCTGCTTATGTCTCTTCATAGGTAGAGTTGCCAGTGCGGGTAGGATATGCATCAGAAAAAGATGTGGAAAACCTGGGTCAAAAAAATGAATACAATAATCTCCCACCTAATTCTCTGTTCTGCAAAGTGTTCAGAAATGTTCGACTTTGTTTCACTCTTTATGCTGCGCTCTATTGCTCCTCTCACTATCCTTTACACAAGGCTGCTGTCTGTGCTCATAAAAAATCAGTGGAAGGCAGAATGAAAATTACTTTTGCAATGTAAATGCAGTGTAAGGATCCATAGGTGAATCCATACTTCAGTTCCTTACCGGAGGACTACATGCCTTACTGCCTTACATACTAGGACTGAATAATTAATAGTAGTTATAAAATAGCAGTAAGCTTCAAGATTGAAATACATAATAAGCCTAAAGTTAACCAAGGGGTTAACTAAAAAACTTATGCAGTCCTTGCACACCACAGTGTTTTTATCACCCCATCTATTTACCTAAAACTCTATCCTGTTATGCCTGGCTGTGGAGCCATCATCTGAGCTAAAGTGGCCTCTTTGGAAGGGGGGCACTTATAGCTGCAGGCCATCAAATAAACTACTTGAGAAGAAATGTACTTAGAATACTGTCATTACTATGCTGGACACAAGTCTTGCCACAGCTTACTGCTGTAGGCTCCCCTCAGTGTGGCATTTGCTGAATTTCCTTTCTGAAAATGATGCAAAATGAGGGGTAAAAGCAATGACAGCAGTCATCTTTCCATCTGCTATTATGAATGAGGAATAATATAGTAGTTTACACAGACCTTAATGCAGGATAACAGCTTGCTGAGGTGCACGTCTTTTCTCTTCCTTCACTTTGGCAAGATTTTTCAACACATTTATTGATAATTATGTGAGGAAATTGGATAGAACGGAATGAGTCATCAGCAATCACATTATGTGCAGCGGCTGCGGCTACAGCAGCAAGTGACTTTTCATAAACAGGGGGAGACACATGGAATTAAAAATAGATAAGGTTTTAAAATGTCTTCAATTAGTCTTTCTCCCATGGGTGTCTGGAGAGTCAATCATTCATTCATACTTCCACAGTGGATAACTCAGCTGAACTGAATTAATTGAATAAGACACCCTCACAAACAATCCTCCTAATAATGTTATCACAACCATGCCTCACTTCTTGACATGTTGTATGAATTAACATGGTTTATGGAGGGGTTGGGGGCAGGGGGGCTGCTTGGGAAGCCTGAGAGATGGCTTCAATTATCATTTGTTTGCCTTTCAATTTGGAATGGAATCTGGAGGAATGATTTAAAATGAATAAGCATCAAAAACATTGCAAATCTTGGGGAAATGTATGGTCAGGTTTATTTACTCTGAATGAATAAAGAATGATGTTTGGAACTGCTTTGACAGAGAAGGTAAGGAATATTTGGAAAATGAAGCAACAGCACATTGTTAAAATGAAAAAGGTCCCAGCAAAGGTTCTTCAAAGCAATGCTGTAGACTGACTACTTTTTATTTCCCAGAGAGCCTTTAAATGGATTATTTTCTGAAGAAATTTGGTTAATGATATAAAATGTGCAGAGCCTTTTTAGAGTTTCTAGAACTGCCACTTTACGCAGAAGCATCAACAACTAACTAACTACTGTGCCAACCTTTTGCTATCATCACAACATCTGTTGTTTTTAAGAAAACTTTCAATTTTTCAAAGAAATCTGCAGGGATATGTTTCCACACCTCCAAAGTTCAGTCTTACAAGTTGGTTGCATTTTCTGCTTCTTGCAAGCCAAATAATATCACATTCAATGATGTTGAGGTCTGGACTCTGGGGTGGCCAATTCTTTGAACACCAGCAGCTTCTTTGATTAGCATTTTGTCCTGGTCAGCATCCTTAGAGCTTCACACCCTTTCAGACTCATAGTTTTGTCTTCTCACAGTGGAAGGATGGACAGAAACACTTGCAGATTTTAAAGTGGAGCTTGATTTTTGCCTCTCTCTCAAAGATGAAAGCTCTAGGAATTTTTTATCTGATGATGATGATGATGGTGTTGGTCTACCAGGTGTTGTATGGCTGTGAATCCTCCCATTTTATCAGGTTTTTAAAATAGTTTTTGGCAGTGTTTGGGAAACTGCTGTTTGTTTTGCTTATTTTCCCTTGGCATCCCTCTACTTTATGCCATATGATGTGTACACACACACACCTAAACCTTTAGTTTGTTTAGTTTAGTTAACCTAAGTTAACAGAAAAAGGTTTTAACCAATGTTATAAAAGAAGTTTGTGAAGCTGTGAAGCTGAAATTCACTCAGGGTAGTTTAACTGACTTTGACAAACATGAGATTCACTAATTCTAAAAAGGCATAAAGGAAGAAAAAATACTTTTTAGGCATGATTAACCAGTTGTTCTTTTACTTCTCACTCAAGCATCTTAGGCAACATAATGTTGCAATAACATTCCTAGGGCCCTTTTGGAAGCTGCAGGGCCCTAAGCAGCTGCTTATGTCTCTTCATAGGTAGAGTTGGCAGTGCGGGTTTTCCCTTGACATCTCTCTACTTTATGCCATATGATTATCTAGAGCCATTTAAAAACCTTTACTTTTTAGAGTAAACTTTTTTTTTAAATGGTCCTTTTAGATGAAACAAATAGTAAACAGACTCTCATGACAAAAACATATGAGGATTAGAATTGGGTTTCGGTTAAGATTAGGATTAAGACCAGGGTTAGGGTTAGGTTTTGGGTAACGTTGGGTAAGGATAGGTTTTATGTAATGGCAGCAACAAATTAACAATACTACTAAAAAAATCAACTTAATGTAAGTAGTGTATCAAAAGTATATCTACAAGATATTTACTACAACATATTCAGATGCTTTATTACTGCTACTTCACTGATATGTTGTTGGTGTGCTACTGATAATATATTAAGATTTATTAATCATCTACAAAGAAACAATCAAATAAAGAAAAAAATAAAGTATTACCTAAACTTCTAGACGCTTTGTAGATGAGTATGTCCCTTATACTGTTAAATATACAGTACCTCTAAACTCACCCAAGTGAACTGGTTCTTCTACACAATTGGTGCACATCTCACAGGAAGGTGGAAGCCTATTCATATTCTCTGTGCGTTTACTCATTGAAGTGCCTAACACTAACTGCAGCTCAGTACCCACTTACCCACAGTTGATGACCCCTTGAGTAAAGGTCACAGTTGATGATGCCTTCACTCTGCTTGACACCTGACACTGGAGGTAATGAGCTGCAAACAAGCAGAATAGTAAGTTTATTTACCAGGAGAGCAGAGACCTGGGTGAAGCTAAAGGGCCACTTCTCCATAAGGACAGTTGTGCGAGGTGATTATACAGCAAGCAGCTTCTGACTGACAGGTAAAATTGCATTTTGAAGCAAGTTTCCATGTAGTGTCAGGGTAGGCTCTTAGTAAGCATGCATGAGGTTTGCCTTTTGATACCTGGGTAGTGAGAGAGTCCTATAAATCTATAAAATCCATGTGGAAGAAAAGTTACAACGATGGAATATTACCTGTGCTGTGCCAGAATGGTATTCAGTCTATGGGTACAAGATTCTTTCTTCTTTCAACAGATACAAGTATTTGGATTTCAATATAAACTAAAATTAGATGTGATTTACACCAGACGTGGATACAAAGCACCCAGTCACAAATTGGTGGTGAACAGTGAAAATTAGGCCCTCATCAATATCAAATTTTGTCTACCACTGTTATAGCATTTTTATAATAGTATGTTTGTGCTAGGCTTACATACTATTAAGAGCTACACAAGCAACTGTAGTGTGTGCTGTTCTCCCAAGCTCTGCTATGTTGACAGTCTTTTTTTTAAGCTATTAAACTGTTACAGAGATGACTTTTTTTTTCATTAATAGAAATCATTTGGCTTTGCCCAAAGACCCGGAATATTCATTACTATGACAAATAGGTTGCATTTCAGAAACGCTAGAAATGCATTCATGGAGTGAAGGTGTCCTGAGCAGAGAATAAATTCACATCCCCTCTGTGTGTGCTGTAATCTTTCTTTCATAGACACACATGCACGTTTGTTCCATGCTGTCAGGGTTTGTAGCTAGCTACAATATAGCTACTTTTCCAGAAGAGTAGTGGCTACTTTTTAGCCACTTTTTGAAAAGTAGTGTTTTACTTTTTAGCTACTTTCAAAGCCCAATTGTCAGAACGTTTGTGAGTCTTCACCTGACACACCAAACAAGCCCAACTAATAATGTGAACAAGACGCTGCAGTTAATCCTGTGCCACAAAGAAACATACAAATGAAAAGCTGCAAATATACAAAGAGCTCACCAGAAAGCGTAACCAACAATCAAACTTACACAACCAAATGTGTGATATCCAACCAAAATTAAGACTAAAGACAAAGTCAATCATTCCAGGTTCTTTCTAACAAATGAACAAAAATAACCAACAAACCAGAGAATTTTGTGCAAAGTTTTGTCTACTGTTAAAGTAAAACTGCTCCAATTTAAACATTTCAGCAAGATACACCGATAAAGCATAACATTATGACCTTGTTTCTACACTTATTGTCCATTTCTTCAGTTCCACTTATTGTATAGGTGCACTTTGTAGTTCTACAATTATAGACTGTAGTCCGTCTGTTTCTCTGCATACTTTGTTAGCCTCCTTTTACCTTGTTCTTCAGTGGTCAGGACCCCCATGGACCCTCAGAGCAGGTACTATTGGGTGGTGGATCATTCTCAGTGCTACAACAACAATGACGTGGTGGTGGTATATTAGTGTGTGTTGCGCTGGTCTGAGTGGATCAGACACAGCAGTGCCGCTGGAGTTTGTAAACACCTCAGTGTCACTGCGGGACTGAGAATAGTCCACCAACCAAAAATATCCAGCCAACAGTGTCCTGTGGGCAGCATCCTGTGACTACTGATGAAGGACTACAAGATGATTAGCTCATACTGTACAGCAAGAGATGTCATCTCTCTACATCTACAGGGTGAACCAACAATGCAGGTTCATCTAATAGAGTGGACAGGGAGTGGACACAGTGTTTTAAAAAACTCTAGATGCACTGCTGTGTCTGTGTTGTGCTGGTATGAGTGGATCACACTAACACACCACAGAGTTACTGCAGTGCTAAGAATGATCCACCACCCAAATAGTACCTGATAAAATGGACAATGAGTGTAGAAACAAGGTGGTGTCTGATTGGTGTGTGTATAGACATGACATTCAGGGTCTTTATTAAACTTCAGCAACACTTTAGCCTCAAAATCCTCATCAGCGACTGTGGCTCTGTTTGGGCTGAGAATCAGGCCTGAATAAGAACTACATTTTTGGAGTTAATGCATAACTGCTAGCTCACCAACCTTCAGCACTGAAGACTGACGCGCAGACTGTTGATCACACAATAATGCAGAAAACTGGACTTTACAAGGATTTTCATTTATAAATCCGTGGTTGTGATACACTTATTCTGCAGCAACTCGCGAAAATGAAATCAGCTTCTCATTCTCTGGCTTCTTATTCGAATTCTCCCGTTCCACCTTAAATGGAGCAGCAGTATAATCTGGTGCCTCAGGCACCATTTAAGGTGGAACAGAACAATTCGAAGGATAAGCTAGAGGATAAGAAGTGACTTCAACCTCATAAAAATCAAACAATGAGAGACATTTTACAAGAAAGTTGAGCTGAGCTAAAGCTTAAAGCGTTTATATTTTTAGCCTGTATTAGCACATCAGCACACACTGAGACATACTTACAGCCAAGATGGTAAAACAGACATAAAATGTGCCTCCCAAGGTGGTTTGATTTCTGCTGAAAGGACAAAATGGCTCTTCTTAACATTTCGGTTGACACCCCTGAGTTAAGCCTGCTAGTAAGGGGTGATCAGCATGTTGTGTGAGCACATGCCGGTTTGCTCGAACTGCCCGCAGCTCAGACAGGATTGCATAGTCGCCACCAGCCCAGTTAACCACCACGCTATATGGTTCAGGTTTTGAGCAGATTGCCTGAAGCCTGTAGTGAAATTGTAGTCAATATTTTCGCTATAGCTACACAGAGAACTGTAGGAGCTACAGCTACTAGCTACATTTCATAAAACTGTAGCGGCTACTACTACTAGCTACTAATATTTGTAGCTAACTACAAAAAGTAGCACACTACTTCGCTACTACCTCATCCCTGCACGCTGTGAACACGTCGGCCCTCCCTATGTTTGGTTTTGCCCTCCCCAGTGACTGCCCACACAGCATGCATGCACAATTTACATTTACATTTACAGCATTTAGCAGATGCTCTTATCCAGAGTGACTTACAAGAAGTGCTTTGTCAATCTAGAGAAAGTATCTTTGCTAGTTACCAATAGCTTAGAGAAAATAGACAGTCCTGAGCTCAGATCCTGATAGAAACAAGTTGTCACTGCAGACACTGAGAGAAAAAGAAAGAGTTTAATGCAGAACTGTGTGCTATTCAATGCAATAAAATTGCAATAAAATACAATACAATAAACTACAATACACTTTCATTTAATGCACAATTTAATGCAGAATGTGAAAAATGGAACACGAAGCTGGTGAAAAAGAAGCTGACCTAAGCTTCAGTGAGAGTTCAAATGCATGAAACGCTTTCTGCTAACTCAGTACTGAGGTATCAGCTACAATACTTGCTTTGTTGTTGATCACTCTGAGGTTATATCATGGTATTTGTGTGTAAGGTTTAAAAGGTTTTTAAGACTACAAAGATCTAAAAAGGCATGTTGGCCTTGTTGTTGGAGGTTTGTTTCGATTTTATTTTGCTGTTAACTGCTACTAAATACTGCTTGTAACTGCACATGAACATACAGAAAGAATGTTAACTAATATGTTAGCACAATATAGGTAATGTAAGTCATACATTATGACAAAATTCCTGTAAATTTCTAGGGTGTCATTGGCCAGAAAGGCTTGGCCTAATATCAGTCTCAGAAATAGCAACACAAAGCTTCACAATGAGCATTCAGAAAGGCCCATTAGTAGTCATGGTAATGAGCCACACTCACAGTTCTCATTGAGCAACATTTGTGGAATGCCTTATAATAGCTGAGAGGAAAAGATGAGAGGATCTTACATGAAGGTTCTACAGTTCTGAGCTTTTATTAGGACATAGCAATGTCCATTAGAGAGGGGCTTCAAGAATGACTAAAAGCTTCTGCATCTTTAATCAGCCTCATGGGAACAAACATCTTATTCTGAGACAGTCTGATGCCTCCTATTTCTAGAAATGCACCAAGCCTTTAATAGAAGTGAGCTTGGACGCATTTGGAGCATCATTGTTATTTTAAGCGTGGCCTGTCCAGACCAAAGCCTGCTGCAAAAGCAAAGTCTAGAAGAGGATCACCTTGCAATGTTTAAATTAGGAAAATGGGAAGACATCTCTCTTCCGCCTTAGTTTTCTCTCATGCTTGAAGAGCAGCGTGAGAGTGTTTAGCAATGCTTAATAGACAACAAATAAATGAAAATTTCCATGAGTAGAGTTTATGGCCTTGAAAGGCTAAGATTAAACGAGTATGAAATGAAAGGAAAAAGGCAAATTAGAAGAAATGCCATGGTTATGGTCTGTGCATGTGGTGTTTATGGCTGATAAAGGAAGATTAGTAGCCCTTAAAGACCTTTTTATGTTCTCCACTGTAATTTTATGCACTGGAGAAAATGGCATATCTTCCTTTTTTAAGCAAGATGACTGTGATAAAAGTTCCCTTTATTGATGCCGTTTCCCTCAATTCACCTTAGAGCTCATACATCAGCATCTTACTATATCAAGACAGAATTCTTAGTGTTCAGTGAATGCAGTCTATTACAAAACTGTTCAAAAGTCAGAGATCATCCTTCCTTTATTAATCTCAAGTTAAAATGGCCATTAAGTACAATTTATTCATTTCATTCAGAAAAAAGCAGGAAACATGTATTTAACAGAATCCTCAAAAAACACATATTTATTGTAGCTTCTATTCTTTTTAAGAGACTTCTGCTTGGATGTTTTTCCACATCTCCAAAGTTCAGTCTTAGAAGTTGGTTGCATTTTCTGCTTCACGTAATCCGAGTAACCCCAAACGCCTTCAGTGATGTTGAGGACTGGATGTGCAGATGTTCTTCTTTTTGACTTCTTGACAGGTGCACATACTTTTAGATCCTAAACATTGACTCCTCTTCTCATAGTATAAGGATGGACAGAAACACCTTTGGATGCAGAGCAAGAGTGGAGCCTGATTTCCTTTAAATACTGCTTAAGTGATGTTTTGGTGGTCTACCAGAGTTTCATTTTTTCTATATCCTTTTATCTTTTTTTGGGTGTATTGTTTTTTTTTCATTATTTTTCATTAGGCTTTCCCCTTCCTTATGCAAGTGTAATATCGTCAGAAATATTTCCTGAAAAATGAATAACTGATATTGAATGGCTGTTCAGACTGGAAATGAAACAAATGAAAGGTGGTTTATAACTTTTGCACAGAACTGTGTATAGTCAAATATAAAAAGGATGCAGAATTGCAACAAAGGATATTTTACTTTAAATATAGCATGTTTGTGTTGTGCTGCTTTTAGTCATCACGTTTAATTAGGACCGTTGAAAGGAAGACGATCCTCACAGCCTTACTGAGTCACTCTCTTTAATTCCGACTTTTAGATGCTCCCTCTCCATTTCAACACTGGACTGCATTGTACTATGCATTGTATTGAATGGCATCTAGCAGTAACAGAGGGAGGCTGACTGAATGGCAGGGCACGGAAAAACGGGCAGCCTAAGAGGGCATTGAGTTTCACTGTATAAGGGAAGTTTTGTCTTGTTTTATTCTAATCTCATTCTTCCAGTCATGCCCCAGCCTCCTGGATTTCCTTCTTTGGGGAGCCAGGCGTTGTGGGAGGAAAAAGAAACCCTCCTCTCTCACCCTTGCACAGACTATCTCCCTGTGAACACCCTGAGACCAAGGTGAGATGTAAGAAACAGGTATGCTGTTCTGTATTGGAGTCTATCCTACATACTGTACATCTGAATGGATTTCTGAAAGCTAATGTGTAAACAATACTTCTCCATACATGCAAAGCCATCAGAAATACACGAAATTCCAACAAAAGCTCCCCTTTTCTTCTCGGTGTAATTTCCAGACTTTGTGCACAAGCCTGCTCTGCGTGCAGTTTTACTCGGATCATCCTGAAGAGAGAGGATTATTTGAAGCCTTTGAGTGCTGTGTCTAGAAATGTGCTGAGAATTCCAATTGGCACTTATCATCTCTCAGGAAGAACACCTGGTGGCACAACCTAAACATGCTTTCATGAATGTGACTGACATTCTAAACATTGCATATATGTGCTAAATGCAAAGAGCATTCTAGAAAGCCGAGCTTTACACTGTAATTGCCAAATGGCACAAGAAGCTGTAAGCACACAGGAAAGATGTAAGTGCACTCACACTGTGCAGGTTTGCCCATGTGTATACTGGGCTGTTTTGTCTGGGTTTGTCTTATAATTAAATCATCACTGTTGAAGCAAAACTTTGTATTTCCAAAATGGTAAATTTGATGCTTTATTTTGAGTGGTCATTTTTACATGAAATAAACACTCAGACTCTCAAGTTACATATGAACAACATATCAATGATGTATATTCCATTGTTTTTCACTTTATTTGGAGTGTCCAAGTTCATATCTGTAGATGTTAACCTGGAAGCTCACTGAACATGTAACAGGTTTATTACAGACCATCTCAACATCCTCAACAAGTTGTTATAGACACACTACTGACACCATTTGGTAACTGGAGCTTAACTGGATTTTGATCAAGGTTAGGATTAGGCCAGAATACAGGGTAGGATTAGGTTTTGGGCTGAGTTTAAGATTAGTGTTAGGAATAGGGCAGAGTGAGGGTTAGGTTTTCCACAAGGTTAGGTGTTGCATAGTAGAAGTACCGTATAAAGTCTCATTCATTCATATCAATAATACTAATGTAAGTAATGTATCAACAGAATATCTTCAAGATATTTGCCTCAATATATTCCGATGCTACACTGCTGTTACCTCACTGATATGTTGTTAATGTGTTACTGATATTCTGTTAATGTAGATAATCTGTTACTACTGATAATCTGTTAAGTATGCATTATTGTTAATACTGATAATCTGTTAATACTGATAATCTATTAAATGTTTATTACTCATCCACAAATGACCACTGAAAATAAAGTATTACTGTGCAAACATCTTTTGCAGTTACATAAATCTAACATTAGATAAATTAAAGCTAAACACTATCTATTTTAATTGTTACCCACAAGAATATAATATAAGCAACATAAAATAAATGAATGTTATTAATAATGTATCATATTATTAATGCATTAACTTTGACACCAGTAGATTAAATACAAGAGAGGATGTTTACATCGACAAAATTTTGACTTTGCTGAAATGCACAGACTGCTAACCTAATAGTGCAGACAGAGTGTAGAACCAATCAGCAACTCCATTTTAGCCTGGGAGGCAGGACATTTCACAAACAAATGCTTTCTGATTTCATGTTCAGTGAGAAGACTACTGCAGCTCACTAATCCAGTTCAAATGAGACACTATACATGACCTAATGCACTTGGTTTTAGTTCATGTTCCGAACTCTGTGAAATTGACTTACTAAATGTTTCTTACAGGTACAGCACTAAAGAAAGATTTAATGTTCTTTAGAGATGTTACCTAGCAAAGTTTAATATCTGATCTGAACACTGTGCAGTGCACAGGGTCAAAATAAACAAAGACAGTGTTTATTAAAAGGTTTATAGGTTTATTGGGGCATGTTCTTCTAATTGTGTGGCACCATAACTTGTTTTCTTGTCTTATGTATGTTTTCAATCAACACAAGCAAGAAAGGTTCTTTTCGCATGATGCGTATTGTCGCTGTCAGGAGCAATCTGCAGAGGTTGCCAACATGTAATAGGCTATCGCCCAGATCTGATTTAAGAAGTGCTAATTGTTGATCGAAGCCGATTTCTTCTGGCCAAAGTGATGACAATCAAACTCCAGGTCTGCTTCAGTGTGTGTTCTAGAACCAAGATTGTTCTTCAATGTGACAAGGTTTTCCACCCAATTTCCTGAAACCGATCATGGATGTCGTGAATGGTTTTGTCCAGTACGTCAAAATGCAATTCCTTGTAGTAACCCATAGCAGAGTCAGCACCTGATCTAGTCACTGTCACTTTGGTGGACATCTGAGGGCCTGGGTAGTTGTTTTGAGCACACAAGTCAGCCATGTGCTTCCAGAGATTTTGAAAGTCACTATCTGTTCCCATTGCTAGCAGAGTAGAGAATGTGTTATACTAGTGAGGCATAATTAAACTTAGTGACTGCGAGGCTTTTTATAATACATTGCATTGCATGGAAACTCATTGCATCAGAATGCAGGCTGCCTTCTAGTGTCATGAAGATTGGTCTCAGTATATAGTACATGTTTTTTCATAATTCTAATTATCCATAATTTTCTAGTGTACATGTGCAGGACTAACAGAAAACAAGCCTAGATTTGGCATAGAAGTGGTGTCAGGCTTCTGGTCACTTCATATAGCTTGTATGTATATAGATCTTAAGAACAATGTCTACACTTGACTATACACACACACACACACACACACACACACACACACACACACACACACACACACACACACACACACATACAGACTTGTGTTATAACTGTTATTACTGTCTTTGTACTTTCAAACAATCAGGAACTGCTAAAATGATCCTCCCCTCTGAGGTGTACTAGATCTCTTCTCCTCCCAGCAGCAGACAACATATCATTTTCCTCTGAAGATGCTCCATGAACACATTCCATTTTGATCTTCTCTCTGTCTCAGAAAAGGCTGTAGCCCGGGTCAGTGTCCCACTGTGCACGTCTCTCTGTGATGGGAACCCCCAACTGTGACGGAGACAAACTGCTCTAACGGTTGCTGCTGATGGAGGTACTGTCACTCCAATTATCACACCGCATCTTAGAGCAGCAGTGAACTGTGCAAGGGAATGACAGGAATGTGTCATTGCTCAATAATAGTTTGTCAAACAATATGAGCTTGTACAGTAGATGCACTTTCAGAAATAGCTGGATATTTGCTTACCAGACATATCTTCACACTGCTGGAGTACAGAGTCTGGCACATCTCTGATTCAGGTTCACTGGCTATGTAAAGAAGTCGAGCTGCTGCAGCTCCACATAATTTATACCTCATCTGTAACACCTCAGTGCCTGAGGTGGCTTTGATTCACTCTGACTGTGGTGGTACACTATCAGACACACTTTCCACTGCAGAGGCTTTGTTCTGTCACCAACAAACTCACTACTGCGTACTAAAACATTGACAGAACAGTTACAGTAGATCAGAGCTAAACAGTATAAATGAGGTTATGTGGCTAGCTAGCTTATTTGTGTTTATTTTGTAGTTATGAGAAAGATCCTCCAACTTCCACACCTTTGAAGCATGGAGCAGGAGTCCACCACCCCCTGCTGTTTCCATGTTTTTAGAGTCTCTCTCCAACCAGTGGGCTCTCTGTCATCTTGAACATTAGTCAGGCAGAGCATGTTTTGGGGGGAGTGGCTTTGGAAGCAGGGCTAAAAGAAGGTGGTGGGATTTTTTTTTTTTTTGTTGGATTTTTTTCAAAAACTAGCTTACACTTCCTAATTCTACAAAAAGCATCTACTCCAGCTTTAAAGAGGAATTCCATCCATTCAAAATGTCTGCATAATTTAATAATTGAGACAAAGCTCGAATCATCGTGTTTTTGGCCATCAGGTACAAAGGTTTGGTGGGCCTTTACTTCAGTACTTTTTTGGGTGGTCATATTTTTTTTATGACGTCACAGCAGGTTACAGGAGCCTATGCCACATCACAGAATGGTAGAATACTAACAGTGGTATTGGGCTTGTCACTGATATAAGTGTAATTTTTTCCCAATCGAGACAAAATAACAGCAGAATTACACAAACAGTGATTAGAACAAAGGTTAACATAAATCCAATAACCAATTCACCATTTCTCTGTGAAGCATGTGTCCAATTTTCACACATTTTACCCTAATCAAGATTAAAATCACACAGTTGACATCTCAAAAACTCAAATCTCCAGACTATTGAGCATCCAAAGCTAAAGCATACTGCCAAATTGGGCATGGATTTTTTTTCCTTTTATATTTTACCACGAATGACTTTATGCATAGAAATAAACAGTTTTCAGGCCACTACCAACAAGTACACGGCAACTTGTTTCTTTAACTCAGATTGTTTGACGTTTTATATTTGGCTTTGGAAAGGGACATCCTGTACTCTGTCAAAACTATAATCTTGACTGAGGTAGTGGAGGATAGTGGAATATTTGCACAGCAGTGGTTGAAGGAGAGCATCATGATTATGATCAACACCATGACCATTTTTTTTGCTCTGCTGCAATTTCCCACTGTGAGTCAAAACACCTGTATTTTGTCATAATTGCCCATGAGGTCTAAAACTTGCGCAGTACAAAGTGTATACGAGGCATTGCAAAGCACAATGGAACCCACTTTTTTGCTGTTGTTTGCCCACACCTCAACAACTGTGAAGTTTTCTTTCTCTATGGTCTTTTGAGGATGAAAATCAGGCTGGTAAACTGCCTGTACAGTTTAAACAACTGATTTGACAGTTGATCATTCCACGCTTTCTTTCACAGCAAACACAGAGGTTATACAAGCTTTACAGAACACTGGCCAAAATAATCTTTAACCAAATGATACATTTAAGGAATCTTTGCTTTGAGTTAATACAAAAAGTTTCCCATTCAAAATGCTAAGTTACTGAGCTTAATTATGTACATAATTGAAATAAGGTAGATTGGAAACATTTGTTGTGAGTTAATCAAGTTACTTTATCTGAAAAGATCTGTATGGTTTGTAGAATGTAAACATGCACTGAATGGCTTTTTTCTAACCTGTAAAATCTAAATCCACTTTCTTTCATAGTCATTACTTAAAAAGTGCTGCTAATCCCAGCACAGTCAGCCAAGTGGCTCATTTGGATGATGAAGGTTTTTCACAGCCTAAGCCTCCATGCTCTTTCCTCAGCACACTCTGTCAGTCATCACTTGCCCTCTGGTATGGGGATTTAATGTCCTCTCAGTGTCCTCACTTAGCCTTTACATGATGTCTTTCTTTCTTTAGCCCTTGGAGCATTTGGCACCATTCTGAAAAGCTCACCTTACCCGAGAGCAAGCTTAGCTCTGATCTCTCACACCGTCACCAGTCATTTTCACTGAGGCTTAACATTCCATTGGTTTAAGACAGAAGCATGTTTTATTCAGGCTTTAAAAGAGCATGTTTCAAATGTGAACTTATGAAATACTAATCTTACAAAGATTAATAATAACATTTAATGTGTAGCATGCATGAAACACTGTGATGGATCTGGCATAACATTTTTGGTAGAAGTGTATACATATATATATATATATATATATATATATATATATGTGTGTGTGTGTGTGTGTGTGTAGGTGTGTGTGTGTGTGTGTGTGTGTGTGTGTGTGTGTGTGTGTGTGTGTGTATTTTTTCAGCATGTTAAACTCAGCAAATGGATAGGAATTGTGCTCTAAAATTTGACAAAAATCCAATTTAAGTTTCCTGTAAAGGTGTTGAATGCATTGTATACAGGATTATAAACTTTTGGTACAGAGCTTCAGAAATCATGTGATGCATTTCACACAGATCCTTCTGTTTCCCAAAGAAAAAGAAAAAAACTGAGTATTTACATTATCGTTAGATAGAAAAGGTGCTTGTTGCCACATGACAACACCTTACAGTAAAGTAAAAACTCTTCTTCTTTAAACCACCAGAGAATCCTAACTATACTTTATCAAGCTAGTAAATCCCTCTTTGGAAATGATTGCCAAATGGCTGACGGCAGACAGAGAGCTCTCTCACCCACCTGAGGTCTGCAGTATTTTACAGTGGGCTCATTGATAGTAGGGCTGGCTGCAGGACTCAGATCTGCTGGAGGAGACCTGAAAGCGAGTGGAGGAGGATCGCTGTTCTCTCAGGGTCAGTGTGCACCTCCAGGAGAGATTGATCTATGATGGAGCTGTAGGAAGCAGCAGAAAGCTCTAAGAGACCACAGACTGCTCCCAAGGCCAGGCTTAATGAAGTGCTGTTTAACAGATAACCTTATCCATCAATTAGACTGCTCTCACTCAGTTACATTAGCAACACTGGAACAAGAGCAGAAAAATGCACCGGAGACAAGCACTCAGAGGATAAGCAGAGTTCAGAACAGTGAGTGGCAGGTCGATAGCGAAGAATTGGTATGTTCGATCTTGCTGTTTGAGAATAGATTCAACAACTCTGTCTGTTTTTTTTTTTATATACATTTAAGGGTTTTTTTTTACAACCATTTAAAAATGTGACAATGATTTTTCCACTGTAAAATACTGTAATTATAATTTTATTTATAGATATTATCTGTAATAACACAGCAAGTTACTGTTGCACTTGTGGGCCATGAAGGCAGCAGAGTTGAAAATGTTTTGGTGTTTTGAAGACTTTTAATTTTTTACTGTCTGTTTAAATGCTAGAACACTGAGGTGTTGACAAAGAATTATTTTGTTTATTGATATTGCCAGATTTATGGCAATGTATTGTTTATTGAGATTGCTCAGTCTGCACAGGTATTCAACATTTTAAACTCAATGTTTAATCAATAGTCAATATCAATCCATTACTTTCCATTTTGCATTAGACCTGAATTGTAATCAAACTTGACTAAGAGTCTAGATAATCAGTGTCTTGTTTTAAAATGATGTGCGCCTATGAGGAGAGTCCAGTATTGTCTGGACTGGACTGGTCTTCACAGAGGCTGCTACTGCAATGCATTTTGTGCACACGCATATGAACATGTTTATGCATGACACTGATTTCTTTCCTGAGCTGCAGTTTGTAGACACTGTTGCCTGTTGCTAAATCTATCTATCTATCTATCTATCTATCTATCTATCTATCTATCTATCTATCTATCTATCTATCTATCTATCTATCTATCTATCTATCTAATAACATGTAATAAAACAGTCTCACTTTTTTGTTATGTGCTGATATCAAACTTGGAGAGGAGAGAACACAAGTTTACCTGATTTCTGTTTCCATTGTTTTCCCTTTTTTCGTCAACAAATGGATACTTCCACTTCATCCTCTCATCCTTGACATGAAGGAGAGGCGGCGCCTTGGCACAATTTCCAACTTGGGCCAACCAGCTCTGCTACTACAGTTGAATTGAATTGAATACATGCAGCATTTGCAGTGCAAAATTTAAATGTTTGTGTAAACAAGCAACATAGAGAATCAATAAAAGTAGTAGAAGGAGTGATTTATTATAACATATAATAAAGCAATAATAGAGGATGTGGATAATAAGAAAAAAAAACTTTGCCTGCTTGTCAATTCCAAATACAGATGGTGGAGAAAAACTATTTTGTCATTCAACCTAAAAGCATTACTTCCTGTGGTGATAAGGAGTTCAGCTCGAATCATTCTAAATCAATAAAATACATGATGAAATGAAGCAATGCAAATTAACGGTTCATATAGATTATGGCTGAAAATGTCCTTCACCAATCCAAATTTCAAGAAGACCTCAAATAAACCTCTGCCCTACTAGTCAGGATACAGAAACAGAAGAATAGTCTTTGAAAACACTCACATTGAGTTGTGTATGCAGCAGCTATAAAGACCGTCAGAACAAGAAAAGGAAATTGTGCCATGTTTCAAATCAGTATTCCAACCAGTCAATGAGGCTGCAAGGACTTACAAGTGTAAGCCGCAGGAGGACATTAATACACAGTATAACACGCTTCATAATTTCCACTCTTCTGTCTTCATTTCTGGCTTGGATCCCCTCTTATCTAGTGCTGCAGTTTGCTCTTGAGAAATTAGCCCCAGTTAGAATAGATCATGCTGTCTTTCTCTCTCAGAGTCCCTCTGACCCCTCCTTAAGCATCTTGGCTGGGCTCATAAATTCTGTATCTCCCTCACAGACTTTTAACTTGTGCTCATTTTACTGCAGTGAGTGTGGGGTGAGATAGAGCTTTGGGAAATGAAGCTCCAACACCAACCCATAGACAAGTGTCTCCTCACTGTCCTCAGGTGAATCTGAAAGGAGAAACAGAACACAGTAGGTGAAATGAGGAACCAGCACATCCTTCTGCTCAAACAGAGCCCTTTTCAATAGTATGTAATGCACAGTAGGTTTTATGGTGACACTTCATTTGCACTGGTCCTTTTAGATGAAACACACACTCAATGGACTCTCAGTAACATGTTAAAAACATATGAGGCTTAGGATTAGATCTTGTCTAGAGGTTAAGGTTAGGGTAAGGATGAGGATTAGGGCCAGGGTTAGAGTTAGGTTTTGGGTTGAGGTCAAGGTTAGGGTTAGGATTAGGGCCAGGTTTAGGGTTAGGCCTTACCCCATTAGGTTTTACATAATTTCCATCCATCCATCCATTTTCTAAGCCACTTCTCCATCAGGGCCGTGGGGGGGGGGGGGGGGGGGGGGGGTGCTACATCTAATGTAAGTAGAACAACTTTAATGTAACATTAATGTAATGTATCAAGAACAACTTCAGTGTATTCAGATGCTTCACTATTGCTACTTCACTGATATATCATTGATAATCTGTGAAGACTTTATTAATCATCTACAAAGGACCAGTCCAGATAAAGCGTTACTGTTTTTATGTGTATGTAATGTTTATGATACATTTCTGAATCACAAGTTAATGTTATATTAAAAACTCATTTTCTATTTATTTATATGTTTGTTTGTTTGAACTTTTTGCTCCCCCCCACTAATTTAGTAATGTTTAATAATACCTGATAGTTAGATTTCCCCAATCACAGGATGCTACCAAGCTGGCCACTGGCCAGATCAACATTGCATTTGCATTTGGAATCTGCTGCTCTATAATTCTCTATATGAAGTTCAAATCAACTATGTGGTACATTCATAACCCCTTAAAATCCGAGGGTAATTACAAACTATGGCTTATTATTAAGTAACTACAGAGACTTCAATGCAAACTAGTTGAGCTGTTTGAAAGTTCTAAAAGTGTATAATAACGCTTTGAGAATGCCAGTGAGCCCTGGCCAATTAAGGGGTTAAAAAGAAATACTGGTGAGCTGTGAAACATGAAAAAGCCCAGAAAACCACAAAACAAATGTGGTTAATTACAGAAGGTGATGAAAAAATGCTTGGTTAGATCACAAACAAGCTAGGCATATCTGTGTCAAAGTCAACAATATAGCAATGAATTCCCCAAAATAAATACAAAGGGTTTATATAGCAATATATAAACCATTGTTAAACTTAAAACAGAAGACTAGATTAGATACCTTAAGTACCTCTAATAGTGCATTTGCAGTTGTGCAACAACAGTGTATGGACAGATGAGACAACACTGAACTTGTTCCAGAAGCATAGGAAGAGAAGAGTAGAATTTAGAACCATTTGCAAAATTTTTTGTTTGCACACTGTGGAATTAGACCTCTGCATTTAACCCACATGCATGCACACTAGTGAACACACACTAGGGGGCAGTGAATACATTTGCCCCGAGCGCCCGGGGAGCAATTGGGGGTTAGGTGCCTTGCTCAAGGGTACTTCAGTCATGGACTGTCAGCCGAGGGGACCGAATCAGTGACCTTCCAGTCACAGGGCTAGTTCCCTACCTCCAGCCCACAACTGCCCCTGTAGGTGGAGAAGCAAATGAACCCAAAACACACCACCTCATGTGTGAAGAACGATGGAGGTAGTGTTATGGTGTTGGCATGTGTACCTGCCAAAGGAACCGGATCTTTTATGTTTTACTTATGATATGTCTGCCAGTGCATTCTGAAGTCTATAGGGTTATATTATCTACTCAGATTCAAATGCTATGAAACTCATTGGAAGGTGTTTCAGAGTCTCAATGGACAGTGACATAAAGACATTTTTAAAGCAAAGAAATGGAATGTTCTGTAATGACCAAGTCAGTCACCTGACCTTAATTCAACTGAGCATGTATATTACTTACTGATGGCAAAACACCACACGAACATGCAGAAACTGGATAAAGCTGGATGGATGGATGGATGGATCATAGTAAAAATCTGTGAAAAATAAGTAGTGGGGTCAATTTCCCTGGTAATAAGAACACAGAAGTAGATATAGTAATAGCAGCTGAATGAATGAGCCTGATTGAACATTTGACAGAATAATAACTGCATTTGTGTGAAAATTCCAGAGAAATAGACAACCGTGTACAAATCAACCGCTATTCCAACTATGTCACTAGTATTTTATGAAATATATTTTTGGAATTGTGTGTACTGTTAAGGATTTCTACTATGGGATAAATTCCTGTTGGCTGTTCGTACTTAGCTCACCAACACTTGAGTGTACAATTTTTGGGGACGTAATGGTGCATCAGAGCATGAAGCTGTTAGGTATCTGAAAGATTACTTTTACGCTAAGCTGTCCTATAAAACAGTCCTCAAACCAGTAGTAAATACATTAATCACTGGTATTGACTGCATATATTGAAGTAGAGGGCCTGTATTTTTATGAGAGATGTGAGAGGGCCTCCTGGTTTGTATTCAAATTAAAATTTGCTGGTGCGAGAGATTGAACTATTCACATATTCACATGCTAATGTAAAGCATTTGTCTGAAAGGCAGCAGCCCATATAATTTGACTTTGTCTGTGACTGTCCAGAGTCCTCATGCAAGCAGGAGAGGGGGAAATTAAACAGTTATAAGAGGCTGCGAGACCAATATATTTAAATGGGCCGTCATGACTTCTGACAGAGCCGAAACCTGAAAATAGAATGTATAATCATAATTCAATAACATTTGAAGGCTGCCATCAAGAGGGAAACACAGAAGAGAAGGGATTTCCTGCAAGACAGAACATTACTGAAGACTAGTAAGTCAGATCAGAATAATATAAATCTCTAATAGAATATAAAGAGAATATGAATATAAAATCATCTAACAAGGTCAGTTTCGTTAAGCAGTTCCAACTTTGGCTGCCGTTCAATTGAATGAAAACACACTGAATAAACTTTCAAAATAAAGGTTTCTAAATGGATCTTGGCTTGGCTGGTGTTGAAATATAACCTTTACATTATGTGCAGGTTCTCCACATAATGACAAGTTCTTTATGAAAAATGTTCTTATAAAACTATACTTGAATAGTTGTAGACCACTTGAGCCAGTGATCACAAAACACCATTAGTTATTTTTAGAAGTAAATGTTATTGTATTCACACAAGTGGCCTTAAACATTTCAAGCATTTTTTTTGTATTTCATTGTTTAGTGCTTTGGTCTGTGTTGCATAGCCCACAAATAAAGTATTACTATTTGTTTAATAATTACAACATGATAAAGAATTAGAATTTTAACTTGATTTCAAAACCAGATAACACTTTCTATGAAGTTTGCATTTACAATCCATTATAAATGTGCTTATAACATCTCTGTAACTTAACAATGCTTTGTTAGCATATTTATAAACTCGAATCATGCTTAATAAGGCTCTAATAATGAACTATAATTAATTCTACAGTTGCTTACAAACTCATAGTGACTCTTACAATGTAGTTAGTAAATAAGCAAGTAAGTTACTTTTAACAATTCTTTTTGGAAGTATTTAAAAGTGTGCACACATTTAAAACCGTTAAAACCATATAATATTTAATGGACTGGTGACCTGTCTAGGGTGTATCCTGCCTCTTGCCCACTGACCACTGAGATTGGCTCCAGCATCCGCTGTGACCCAGAAGGATAAGTGGTTTAAAAAATGTGTGTTTCAGAAAAACTTAATTTCTTCATTTCTCAAAATTCTAACAGATTATGGTAAACACAACTGTTGAGACAATAAGAATGATTTGACCATTTATTTGTCTTAGAATGACAAAACATGACCAGAAAGTATAAGTGGCACTTTATTAACCTTGCAAAGCAGGAAAACTCTACAACTTAATGCTGCAGTAATCCAATTAATTAATTAAGAGATCCTTATTAGTCCCACAATGAGGAAATTTCACCTCCGCATTTAAAACATCTGTGAAGTGAAACACCACATACACTCTAGTGAGCACACACACACTTGGGGCAGTGAGCACACTTGCCCAGAGTGGTGGGCAGCCTAATCCACAGCGCCCGGGGAGCAGTTGGGGGTTAGGTGTCTTGCTCTAAGACACCTTAATCATTTGCTGTCGGCACTTTACTTGAAGCCCTCAGTCATGGCAATTGAAACAGAATGTTTCTTATGCATAACTCATTGCAATCAACATTATTGACCAACTCCAGATTGTCTGAACTGACTGCGTGATTCTCGTATACAGCTTTCTGATCTGATGCACAGTTTTCATACAATCTTTGTTAAATTTCCTATAAGAATGAAAGGGGTGAGAAATTACATAAGCATCTGTTGTACTTCTGTTCAGCCAAAGACATCATTTTGCATATTTTGTCTCAAGGCCGGGCCCCATGGATGAATTCAATGTTGTTCTGACCCGCACTCGACTCTTTGTCATTTTTTTTCGATCCCTCATTTCTCCCATGGAGTCCTATTTATTTTCACCACCACACAAACTATTACTTCGTTGCCCTAGAGCCAAACTATATGTACTCACTAAGGGTAGGACCTTAACCAACCCACACTCCTCTATGTGTCGTTTTTCATCCCTTATTCCTTCCATAGAGTTCCATTCATTTTCACACAAACCCCAGCCCTGTTTTTTCCTTTACCCAACACCAAATTGTGTGTCCTCATTCAGAGCAGGCCCCCAAGCTTTAATCCACAGTCATACTGACCCACACTCCTCTGTGTTGTTTTTTCATCCCTTATTTCTAACATGGACTCCCTTTCATTTTTATCAACACATAGCTAACACTTGGCATCTCCCTACGAACAACTGAGTAAACACCCCATACACCATGGCAACTGCCTAGCAACATCTTAGCAGCTACCTGGGACACCATAGTAACTGCTTAGCAACAACCTAGCAGGAAGTGGGAACCATTTAAGCTGCACAACCATCCTGCATTTCCTTTAGGAATTTCTAATTATGTAAAAGTCTTTATCCGTTTTAAAGGCATTGTAATGAATAGTAACACTTGTGCTATGTTTATTAGTCATCAAATAATTAATTATAGAAGTTTTATGAGTCTTATGAGGAATGATTAGAGTTTGTAAGACCTAACAAAACATTGTTGCCAAGAGTTATAAGCACCAAAGGAAGCCTGTGAATGCAGAAGTAGTACTGCAGAACTGCTCTTCTGCCAGTTGCATATTAATAGTTCTGCTGCTGTCTATGGTCCTGAAATACTCACAACTGAATCTGAAGGACTTTACTCTACCCCCGCTTCTCTGTCTCTCTAACAAAAAAGTGTCTGTTTTGTCTCTTGATAAACAAGCTTTCTTATACACATGCTTTTCTCCACAGCATAGCAAAGAAGAACACAAGGTCACGTCTCGCTCATTATGTGCAGTGGGGGAAATGTTGACAGGCTGGAGAGCATTCAAATTTATGCTGAATGAGTGAACGAGGAGCGGAGAAATCAGCCAATTCAGCACAAATCAGCTATTCATTTAAATGTCAGGCTTCTCTCATTGAATTTCAGCCTGTCATAATAGATAAGGCAGATTTCTACACTGCATTGTCTGAGCTGTCACAAGTGTCCCGGGTTTGCACGCTCGTGTAGCCTGTAAAAAGAGGATTAGAGAGGAGTGAAGGCAGGAAAGACGCTGAAAGGGGAAATTAGAAGATGTTTGCCAAAAAGCATAGTTAAAGGTTTACAGCAGCTCACCTATGTAGTGTCAAGTCTGTTGATTTCAATGATATAATTGTATACAATCTTATCTTATCTTAATACATAAAAAATCATGCTTTAAATTTTATTTCAAATATGCACATTTGTTCCACACGAATTAAAATATTATAGTAACTATTAACTGCCATTTGTTTTATTTGCTTTTGGCAAGAATTATGCTGATGTAACTTTTCATTTTATTTGCGTCAGACTGTTTGAGAATGCTTTGGTTTCTCAGTCAAGTTTGATGATGATGAGAACAGAGTGGTAGACTGATCAGAGCCAGTGTACAGACACTTTGTGAGCATCAAATACCTGTGCTGATAATTCGAAGATGCCTAGTAATTTGTGAAGACCTCAACTAAATATGCCAGTTATCAAAGTGAAAAGAAAACATGAGTCAAGCAGCTGCTAATTGTCTGTTCTTAATGTGATTAACTTCACAATGATGCTTATAGCTTCCAATTTGCACCTCTACTTGGTTGTAGAGAGGATTCTACAGTTTGCTGGGAATGTTTGAGCCATGATAGAAAATTCTCACTCATTTCAGCCAGAAGATAAAAGCCACACCTTATATACAAACACATGATCAGACTGTAAATGTAGTTGTGATGCTCTCTTTTTGAGATGTAGCCTAGTAGTCCACATTTTTAATTTATTTTTATTATTATAAGTCACAACAAAGCATTAATAACAGTGCCAGCTATCCCTATAACAAGTTCTACTAAAACAAATGTGCCTTACATTGTGAAATTGTCACGATTGGCTCCTCCCACTCCATGTGCTTTTTTGTTTTGGTCTTCCATGTGCATTTGTTTTGATTCATGCCTCTTGTTTTGTAACTCCGCCCCTGATTGTTTTCACCTGTCCCTCATCTCCCTGGTGTCATATTTAGATAAGATAAGAGATAAGATAAGAGAGCTTTATTGTCATTCACATCGCATGTGGTACATGAGGTGGAACGAAACATTGTACTCACGGTCCAGTCAACCCCCAAAGTGACAAACAATAAACAATAAATAGAAGGTGCATAAAGGGGAGGACAGATAACAGCAGCATGGACCACAGCAGTATGAGTATGAGGTAGAAGGTGTACATCTTAATACTGGTAATGTATAAAGTGACATGTGTAGGCATGATATAGTGGAGGCATTGATTCAGTACAGCAGCAATAAAATAAATAAGTGGACATGAAGTGCCATTGCAGTGATTGCTCAGTTGGAATTTGAGTGTCTTACAGCTTCAGGGAAGAAGCTGTTCCTCAGTCTGTTAGTTTTGCTCTTAATGCTCCGCAACCTCCTACCTGAGGGGAGTGGAACAAAAAGTGTGTGTGCTGGATGGGTGGGGTCCTTCATGATGCCAGTTGCCCTTTTCCTGCATCTAGAGGTGTAAATGTCCATGGTGGTGGGAAGGCTGACTCCAACAATCCTCTGTGCAGCCTTCACCACCCTCCGCAGGGTTTCCTCTCTGCCACAGAGCAGTTTCCGTGCCACACGGTGATGCTGGAGCACAGAACGCTCTCCACCACACATCTGTAAAATGAGGTGAGGACTGAGCTCCTGAGTCCAGCATGCCTCAGCCTTCTGAGGAAGTAGAGGCGCTGATGTGCCTTCCTGATCAGGCTGGAAGTGTTATTACTCCAGATGAGATTGTTACTCATTGTACACCCACGTACCTATAACTGGAGACCACTTCCACTGCAGATCTGCCGACATGTAGGGGGAGGGGAGGGATGGTGTTGCTCCTTTTGAAATCCACAATCATCTCCTTTGTCTTCTTCACGTTGATGCAGAGATTGTTTTCACTACACCAACTCTCCAGGTGTTCCACCTCCTGCCTATAGCCAGACTCATCACTATTTGTGATGCATCCAACCACTGCCGTATCGTCCACAAACTTTACAATATGACAGCCTGGATGGACGGCTGAGCAGTCATATGTGAGCAGTGTAAACAGGAGGGGGCTCAGCACACAGCCCTGAGGGGAGCCGGTGCTGAGGATGATGGTGGAGGAGGAGATGTTGTGGATCCTCACAGACTGCGGCCTGTTAGTCAGGAAGTCCAGGACCCAATCACAGAGAGAGGTGCTCAGTCCAAGTGTGTGGAGTTTGTAAGCCAGGGTCTGGGGAATCATTGTGTTAAAGGCAGATGTGAAGTCCACAAAGAGCATACGGACGTAAGAATCCTTATTCTCCAGGTGGGTGAGGGCAGTGTGGACCACAGAGGAGATGGCATCCTCTGTGGATCGGTTTTTCCGGTAAGCGTACTGATGTGGATCCCCAGTAACGTCGATGTTGGCTTTGATGTGGGTCATAACCAGTCTTTCAAAGCACTTAGTGACTATGGGGGTGAGGGCTACTGGCCGATAGTCATTCAGTTCTGTCACTGTGGAGTTCTTGGGGACTGGGATGATGGTAGCGGTCTTCAGGCAGGTGGGGCAACTGCCTGGATTAAAGAGGAGTTGAAGATGTCTGTCAGCACCTCAGAGAGTTGGTCTGCAAAAGCCCTGTGTTTACCCTTAGTGTTCGCTGGTCTTTGTATTGGTCTTTGTTTCATGTATGTTTGTCTGAATTGTTATCTGCTGTGTTGCTGATTCTGGTTTATGTTATGTCTGCCCCCCGATCTATCCGTGTTGGCCATCTGACTTTGGACCGTCTTGACCATGACCCTGGATTTGCCCTTAATAAGTCTTGCTTATCTCCGTATATGCGTCCGCCTCCTCGCTCCCCGTCACAGAAATTCACATATTGCTACAGCCTTACAATTCACATATGTGTAACTTAATTCAACTTAAGCTTACTGTTAGGAGGATAAACTATTTCAAATCATTTAAAACATTCTTAAAGGATATTAAAAAAACCTCATGATTATATATGCAAATAAATTAATTAATAAGGTGATATGGGAAAATTATTCCTTAAAAAGCTTTGCAACAATTGATTCTGGAAGGCACTTTTAAGTGATCTGCCTCTATAAAGAACATGCGGTCCTCAAAAAAGTCCTCAAGAGTTCCCTAGCAGTCCATCAGGGACCATATTTTCCCTCTATCCTCATGTGTTGCAAGTTGAATTAGAGCAGAAATGTGGGGTCCCAGTCATCTGAGGGTCCCTGAGCACTGATTTGAGGAACACAGCTTTAAAAGAACTTCCATGAATCTTCTGTTGATGCAACAGACAACATAATAACTACTTGTCATAACCTTGAGGAGGTAACTGTAATTACGGTGAAACACTTAAATAGAATGAGTTTCTCAACTGTAAAGAACCATTTAAGCATTCACATGGTTCATTTAGTTGTCATGGTCATATACATAGCCATTGCCTTTACCTGGAACCCTTGAAGAATTTTTTAAGAGTGCACCATTCACTGCTTTCTTTCTTTTTTTTCTGTCTTTCATAATAAAACCTGCACTGCAGGAATGCATGCTTTCTTTCAAAGAACGATTCCTTCCCGAAAATAGAAGACCTACTTTCATAATTCTGCATGTCTTTCTAAAGGAAGAGCCAGCTCGCTCTTAACTAAACTGCCTGAGAGTGGCCTTAGAAGCAGTTACTCTGGGCAAATTGAAGGAGAAATGATACTTCCTCACCTAGTTATGTCCACACGAGCTGTGTAGAACAACAGCAAACCGACCCCAAAAGAGCTTTAACTGGGGCTAGAATCTGTGGTTGCATACATGAGCAGGCCTCTCTCTCTCACACGCTCTCTCTCACTCACTCTCTCTATTTCTACCCCCCATTCTCTCTCTTGAGGGTGTTGAGTCTGTGACGGCAACACCACTTCAAAGTCAAGCTTGAAATCTGGTTAATTTTTCATTTAAACCGTCCAGTATTTTGGATTCAGTGCAGAGGTTTATTTCAGGGGTGAGTGAAGCTTCTACTGTTGCACTTACTGACTCATACAGGAAAAGGTCTAAGGTCTTTTGTAATAATGAGAAAACATTTAAAATAATTTGACATGAGAGTGACATGAATAATGGACATGATATGTATGCTAGGAGTTAATGAAATTTAAATATAACCTGGCTTGTGCATTGTAATTGGCTTATTTAGCTAAAATTTAAAAACAGATAAAAACTGTTTTTACTTTTGTTTTCTGAAGATTTTTTTCAAAGCCACGTGAAAGGACATGCTGAAGAAAGACAATGGAAAAAAGAAGTAGTGAATTTCACTGTTGGTGTAAATGTTCTCAGTAATTAAAACATGTTTATAGCAACATGATAGCTAATAACAGTTCAAAGTAATACTTTTCATGTGTAATTGCTCCATTTCTTCTATGTGCTCCATGTCTTGTTTTTTTTAAATGACTATTCTGCATTTTAAACACATTTCCCACCTTCATTAGCGCAATAGTAATCAGTTTACAGTTCTTTTTTTGAGCTCCCTTTTTTAAAACTCTTCACACAGTTAGCACAACAACACTGTTCATATTAAAACAGCAGTTTTCCCCTTGCTTGAGTACATTAAGCATTCAGCGAATACAGTTTCCAAAATTGTCTTAATTCTGTGCTACATACGTCCTAACAAGGTGCTGACCGTGTATACAAAGAGGTCACCTCTGAAGTTATTTTGTTAGCCATCTGCAGCTCATTTTGGTCCCAGTACTGTGTATAAGCAAGAGAGAACATTAGGCCAAAGGGTGCAGACTTGACCCAAGCATTTACTGTATCTGTGCCCATCTAATGATTCAGATTTTTTTTCCTGCTTAGATTTTATTTCTTCCTATATGGTAAAGATATATCATTCTGTTTTGTATTTTTTTTCTATCCTAATGATTTTTGAGAGAGAAAACAATCAATACATTGTTAACATGAGCAAGCATAAATACATGATAGCATAAATACATGAAAGCAAGAAAAATACATGAATTATAACATGAAACCAAACTGCACAGGAAGTAATTCTTTACCTCTTAAACTACTTGGAACCACTGGTGGTTTCAAAATGCACTTTGTCATATTCTTCATAACTTTTACATTTCATAAACTACATTCAATAAGTGGGTGCCATATGAAAGCTGTAACTGTCTTCTTTCCAGTCAGATTGACGGTGATGTAATTTTAAACCCTTATAATAAAAGAAGCTGAACTTTAAAGTTTTTTGTCTACTGAAAGTCGACCCATTTTTCCACAAATCTGGGCTATAAACTTTAAACAGACGGCGTCTCTTCAGTGATCTGCTCTGTAAAAATTATTTTTATAAAATAATACAAAGAGCATCTAAGATTTTTGGCTTCCAGCAGTAAATTGTAAGCATACAGCAATTTCTGTTCATTTGAGGGGAACTTTTCCAAAAAAACAAATAAATACAATAAAAATTTTTATTTATTTCATGCAGTTGCTGAATAATTTGCTTTAAGATTTGGGCATGTAAATGCAGGTGGACAAACCAAAATATACCCTGGAGAACAGAAGAGGTGAAAGATTCATATAAAATTTGAATACCAATTTACAATAACACTACACTTATAAAGATTTTGTGAATGGTTTACGCCAGGGAGAGAGCCACGTGTGTTTAGGCGGCGGAGCGCTAAGCCTGAGTCATGGAAGTGACGCCGAGAGAGGGAGGAGGAGGAGCACGCTGGTACCGACCACGAGAGGCACCAGAGGGAGGAGCGAATCCCGAGCTCCCAATTTAATAACACATTTGTGATTTCTGTAAACAAAGTCAGTTTGTGTAGTGTAATGTGAAGATAGGAGGACATAAGACAGTGACCTTGGCTCTCAGGAAATAAGCACTGTTGTCTTTGTCTGTCCATTTGAATATGCAGTCTTGGACTGAAGTATGCCTAAATGGACTTCAAGCACTGGTGCTGAGTCAATATTGGTTTGCTGGAGATTAGCCCAGAGATCTTGCTCTAAATCCTGCTATTATCTACACTTGGCAAATGACTCGCATACTGTGGCTTTAAAATCCCACAGAATCAAAGTATTCTGAAAACCTTCTTTCTTCTAACCCATGACCATGCTGGACATACTGTATACATTTTGGCTTCAGTGTATTGCATATGTATGGTATAAAACATGAGCTGCAAGCACTTTTTTCAGTGAACATCTCAGTTTAAGTGGTCTTTTTTACTGCTCTTGCTTTCAATAGCTTAGCTGAAATGACAGACTTGGAGGGCTTTTTTCCAGTTACATCCTCCACTGCTGTGGCTCCATAACTTTTGAATTTATGTGCGGACTTTTGAAGTTGTTGCGTAAAAGTCAGAAACCACCCATTTGTTTCTGCAGTTTTCAGTCAAAACAGCTGTTATGAATAATTTATTCATTTTTTCGGCATCAGAAAAAATGTATATTGGACAGAACATAATATAAAGCATAAAAAATAAACATAAAATAAACTTGCCACCCTTTGCATTTACCAATATCAAGTATCTAACATTTGCCTTTATTAAAGCTTCCATTCTCTTTGGGAAACTTGCAGTTATTTCAGGACATCAGCAAAGATATGTTTTTCATACCTCCTAGTTTCTGCTTCTCAGGTAGCCCCAAACATATTCAATGATGTGGAGGGCCTGGACTCTGGTGTGGCCATTCCATAGGTCTGAAAACACCCACAGCTTCTTTATCTGATTTACAGTTTTATTTACTTTTTCTTGATTTTCTATTTTCAGTATCACATCCTTTAAAACACCTTTTTTCAGATCTAAAGCAAGAGTGGAGCTTGATTTTCTCCTCAGTCTCAAACATGAAAGCTTTACTGCTTATCTGATGGTGACAGTTTTGATGATTTTCTTGGTCTTCTGCAGGTGTTAATAGTCCCATTTTCTCCACATCTTAAATTGTTTCTTGGTCTCATACTCTTTTTTCCAATGATTATCATTTGACTTTCCTTATGCAAATAGATTATATTTAATCTCCTCAGAAATATTTCCTGAAAAAACTTAATAACTTAGTGTCTGACATTTTCACAGTACAGTGTGTTGTTAACAGGTATTTCTGCATAGCTTTTATTTTTTATCAGACTTTTGCAATAAAATAAAACTGTGATCAGCCAAAAGTCACAAAGTTAGTGACAATTTACATACATTTCACTCTTTACATTTAACTACTGAACTGCATATCAAAATGTAAATAGAACATGTGCAAAAAGCTTCACTCTGTAACCGCAACTGTCTGTGGATAAAAATGAGTGAGCTAGACAAGATGAGAGGATGAGGAAGCCAGTACAGACACCAAGGAAAGGAACTGAAGTCAGCCTGAGTGTGTGAGATAACAACCTAATTCAATTTCCTGTTCCCCTACAGAGCATTGTCAATTTTATTCATTCCAATGGAAAGAGAGACTTTTGTCTCAGTTGCAGTGACGTGGGAAGCATCACACTGTACTGTGAGAGTAAAGGTTGGGTGGTTATTGTTTAAGAACCAAAACTGCAAGAGTGACTTCACACAGTCTCATCATTCTCATTGGGCTAGAAGTAATATGTGCATGCTTGTTCCCGAGGTATCAACATATCATTAAGAAAAAAGCAAATATTAGCATTTCTCTCATGCACAATACCAGCAGAAAGTAGACTCAGGGCTAGAGGCAGTTGTGATGGAAGGCCTTGTTGTTAAGGAATTCACTGAAGGCTGTGACAAGGCTGTCTCTTTGTCTTTGGAGACACATTACTCAACACCTGGGCCAAGCAGTCCAGAAGACAATGTTATGAATGCTAAAGGATGGTCAGGAACAGTAGGCAACCATTATAATCCAGATCCACAAAAGGATATGCGTCCAAAAGAATGTAACTGTTTGACATGAAAGTTAGTGGTGGTTTGACTGCAATGGATAAAGCACCCTTCTGCTGCATGGAAATTAAGTTCCTGCCTAATAGTCCCTTATTTATCTGTGTTACAACTGGCAAGAAAAAGGCAAGACCAGAAGGCATCATGAACCAATTGAAATGCTCTTTTATTTGGCAACACCTATTTACAGCATAAAGTGCAATATTTGGTGGTTAGCCGCAGAAGTAGCCAAAGCTAACCACACCAGTGGGAGGTAACTTAAACTCAGTGGTTCCTCGTATGTTGCAACAAAATCTTGTATCTCCAAAATGGTAACTTTACAGGAGAAGGAAAAAACATACTTTACTTTTAATGTAAGTCAATGGAACCAGACTTTTTTCCCAAGTCATTCTAGGCTGTTTTATTTGGTCACTTCTTTATGAAATTTGCACACAGTGTAAAGAGCACCATGCATTTTCAAATTATGTCAAAAACTGAAAAGCATCAAAAATGGAGATATGAAATTTTGTTCTGATGGCAGCGATATGGTAATGTAAACTTAGGGGAGAGTGGATGCCAAGAAAATATGAGATAGGAACAAAACTAATGCATATTAGTTCTGAACACAGAATGTGTGACATCAGTTGAAACTTTAGCAGCATGGTCTTGTGGCCAAACTAACATTAAGTCAGGGGAAGTTGATCCAGCTGACAAGATAAGTTGAGCCAGTTACTTTTGTATTAACCAGATTAATCCCCCATTCTGCTCATTTTATTGGTGTGAGGTCAGACACTGATGTTGGATGAGAAGGTCTGGCTCGCAGTCTCCGCTCTAATTCATCCCAAAGGATGAGGTCAGGACTCTGTGCAGGCCAGCCAAGCTCTTCCACACCAAACTCACTCATTCAGGTCTTTATGGACCTTGCTTTGTGCATTGGTGTGCAGTCATGTTGAAACAGGAAGGGGTCATCCCCAAACTGTTCCCACAAAATTGGAAGCATGAAATTGTCTAAAATCTCTTGGTCTGCCGAAGCATTAAGAATTCCTTTCACTGAAACTAAGGGGCCAAGCCTAAAAAACAACCCTACACCATAATCCCTCCTCCACCAAACTTTACACATGGAACAATGCAGTCAGACAAATACTGTTCTCCTGGCAACCATCAAACCCAGACTCATCCATTGGATTGCCAGATGGAGAAGCATTTCCAGAGAACACGTCTCCACTGCTCCAATGAGTCCAGTGGCGGCGCTTTACACCTCTGCGCACTATGCGCCTCAGCATCCACTGACTCTGCGCTGTCATTTTATGTGGCCTTCCACTTTGTGGCTGAGTTGCTGTCAATCCGAGTCACTTCCACTTTACTATAATACCACTGACAGTTAACTGTGGAATATTTAGTAGTGAGGAAATTTCACGACTGGACTTCACGGTACCATGCTGGAATTCACTGAGCTCCTGAGAGCGACACATTCACTAATGTTTGTAGAAGCAGTCTGCAGGCCTAGGTGCTTGGTTTTATACACCTGTGGCCATGGAAGTGACTGGAATAGCTGAATTTAATGATTTTTAAAATGGTGAATGAACACTTTTGGAAACATAGTGTATGTATGAAAATGCTATTCAAAATGGCCAAACAAAAGTGACGCTTCTACATTATCCACAAGGAAGTAAACAAAAACCAGGGCTATGTGGCCTGGAGATGAATTAGGTCTATGTGGCATGACTGCTGTTATGCTACATCTAAAATATGAAATGCAATGTCATTTTCAGGATGCAACATTAATTTAATTTTAATATTTAGCTTAACATCATGTAACATGATGGAGTGAACACCAGTTTTGCCCCACAGCCATCATTGTAGGAAAAGTGCCCAGAGCTACACTTCTGCTAATTCATCCACATGTATTTACTCACTGCTCGTTCATCATCATATCTGCTATAGCCGTTTACTTTTGATGGGAGACTAATTATATTTGCCAAAAAAAGTTGACAACTAACTATGTTTTTTTCCACAAAAATATGGTTCTTCCTTCCACAAAAGATGAAAATTTAGAACACGAAGTAAATTTAGGGTCACACAGCAAAAACTGTATAGGTTGCCTAAACACAGGTGGTGGGTCAACCTACTCTCCTCTATCTGCCAAATTCACTTGCTTGTCTCATTAGCACACATATTACATTGCAGTCCATAGAGTTAATGGCAAACATGACTAACAATGAAAATATGGACCATAACCAGGGCTTCTGATAGGGTTCATTGGGCAGGCAAATGAGCTAGAGATCACTACATCATTTGCAAATGATAAACCCTAATTTATTCATATAATTTGATAACTGTATTATACAAATAATTTACATGAAACACCACATTTCATGCAGGTGTAGTGACAGTGAGCCAGACGGAATTCAACCACAAACACAAACAGTATTTTTCATGTCATTAAAATATTATGCTTAAATCTACACATATTCCAGCAAGATGTGACTTCAATAGGACAGATATGGCAAAGATGAAAGCACTCTTGGTGAAAGTTACATATACCCTTTTTTTTTCAACTGAATAAGAATGCATGCGACTTTGATGAACAAGAGCCAAAGTGCCTTTGCCTTCCCTGGTAAGTTGCTGCCCATTATTGTTTGCGTAATGTTGCTTATGCCAGGGATGACCACTATTGATATTCCTATTTTTTAAGACACCATTTGATGAACCAAACAGCTGGTCTTTGCCAAGATTTCAATTTAGAATAATATTTACCTATTTACTGAGTAGCGGTAGGGAACTACTACTACTACTACTACTACTACTACTGCTGCTGCTGCTGCTGCTGCTACTACTACTACCACTACTACTACTACTACTACTACTACTAATAATAATAATAATAATAATAATGTTTTATTTACTTGCAGCCCAGAAGGTTCAGCAGTTTATGTGAGTCTCTGTGTGTTTTATTTATATAGCTCCTGCAAAGCTCAAAGTTAATTTAAATGACATCCAAAAACACTCTGAAAAACAGCTGACTATGAAACGAGAACATCATCAAGAAAACAAGAGAATATAATGCAATACAAATAGCACAAGTGTAATGACAAAAGTAGCAAAAAAGTTTCTCAGATCATACAGGAAAAGCAAAACAAGGGCAGGAGAAATGCAAACCAAAGGAATACAATGAACAGAAATGACAGAAAATAGAGTACAATATATGATAAGGCTATGAGGTTACGGTTGAAGAGTAGTACTGACTGTTTTCAATAGTCACAAATGTGTTTGGGACAAGACACTTCAGAGCTGAGGGGGCCGTGTAGCAGTAAAGTACATGACACCCCTAGAAGACAGTCTACATCAGGGGACAACCAACAGCCAAATTCCAGAAAACCAAAAAAAAGTTTATGTGCAGGAATGTACAGATGAAGGAGCTGAGATAAATGTGGAGGTGCCAAACCGTGAAGTGCCTTAAAGGTAATGAGATGTATCTTGTATTTAATATGTGAAATAATGAGTAGCCAATGTAACCTGTATTAGACAGGAGTGATATGCTCAAGAGAAAAGTAAGAATAGAATCACAGTAAACATGTTTAGAAGTGGTAAAAACACGAACCAGTAGTTTCAGCATCTTTTAACTTGAGTGGGGGGTGAAGAGGTACAATAGTACAAATACGAAAAATGCATTTTTGCCAAGCAGGTTTAAGTGTGAAAGTAGGTACACCTACCACTTATGGGGCACTTTTTAGGTTAGTTTACTGTTCTGTTATCAGTCTCTCTCTACCCTGTCCATCAGTGGAAAGTAACCACCACAGGACCACCTTGTGAATTGTGTGAATGTTTTATGATGAACCAACCAAATCTTTTTACATTACCCTACAACATAAGAACCACTTTCCTTCTTCTTGGGCTGGATGTGGGATTGGACTGTGAGACACATAAGCTCTTGACTGGTGCACCCCCTGTTGCCCATCTATGCTCATATATTATTCAACCCCCTCAAAATGTAAGGCAGTTTGGTAATGTTTGATGAAAATATATCAACCAAGGCTTTAGAAAACAGTCAAAGAAGATTTATTACTCCATGTTCAAGTAATTTTGAGAGCATAAATTTCAGCTTACTTTGAACAGTTCAAATGAAAAATCGTTCTTTTTATAAATGTCCCAGTGCAAAACTCAACCCCCTAAGTCAGTATTTTGTGGCACATCCTTTACAATTCATAAACTTCAATAAACACTTCTGGTAGGTGCTCACAAGCTTCTGACATATCTCCATTGGAATCGTTGTCTTTTCCTCATGTGCAAAACTTTTCAGCTCATTATTATTCCTTGTTGTGGTTTCCATGTTACCACAGCTCTCTTTAAATCCCACCAAAGATTTTCAATGGGATTTAAATCAGGAGACTGGGATGGCCATTCAAGGTCATTCCATGACTGATCCCTGATCTTTAGTCGATTTAGATGTATGCCTAGGATCTTTGTCTAGCTGGAAAGTCCATTGATCACCAACCTTCAATTAACTCGCTGAAGACAACACATTCTTCATCAAAATTACTGGTATTTCAACAAATCCATGATGCTAGTCAAACAGGCAAGCAGTAAAACTACTGAAGCCTTATACAAGCCATGCCACTGATGCATTGGTCCATAAAGTTTTAATTTAGTTTTATTAGATAAAAAAAATGTCCCCCACAACTCCACAGCCCTGTCCAAATTCGTTCTAGTATATTTGTGTCAACTTTTATGATTGTTGGACAAGTGTTGTGCAACAAGGTGTGCAGGCATTGGCTTGTATACTATTCTTCTTATTTTTCTGTCAATGATACTTTTTTCCTAGTCTACATCAGGTCATACTGCAACTCTTTGGCGGGTATTTTCTCAGCTGTCCTGTTTAACTTTAAGTGTTTTGGGATTCTTGTAGCCGTTGCCTTTGGTGTAATTAAATAATTTATTCCCATAGCTTTTGTGAGAGCTCCCCTTTCTTCATAATGTTTGCTGCTGATCTTGAACACATACATGGGTGGGATTTATATTTGCATCTCAGCTGAAGTAAATAAATTATCATAATAGAGTTTTAATAGTGCTGCAGCGATTAAAGACTAGCAGTGATTAAGAAACAGCAGTATTAAATAGGGGATGAATTATATTGAAATTTCTGTACTAAGAAAGGAGATTATCCAGAAATATGGCATCATACATACATCACTCAGTTGATTGATTATATATATATATATATATATATATATATATATATATATATATTATGGGCAACAAGGGGTGCAGCAGTCCAGAGCTCATGTGTCCCACTTTCCAAGTACTCCACTTCCAGCAACCCCACAGAAATGAAAGCCTGTGTAAGCATTTTAAAAGTAAATAATCCACAAGTCTGTGTCTGTTTATGGTAGGATTGACCCATGAAAGCCAGACTTATGAATCATTTAAAGCTTAATTACAGTGAAACTGAACTGAATATGAATCAAATTGACACCATTGCAATTATACATTGTTTCCACTTTTAAATATTAATTTCATGGAATGTATTGATTCTATATTAAAGTATAATTACACGAACATTGAACAGCCAACCTTTGTCATGATAAAACTAGCTTCATTAAAGAAGAACCTTTCTTAATGTTAAGCATAAAATGAGATGATGATCAGCACCGTTTCATGGGAATGGTATAATATACAATTCTCAGTACCAAGCAGAATATTATTAGAAATACTCTGAAAATGATGGACACATAAAAAATGATAAAACTAACTGGGCTGCTTGCCATATATTCATCAACATTCATGCGCATCAATACCCATTCTGCCCTCTAGCTCTGCTGCTCCATATTTGGAGCAGACTGCCTCTCATTTGCCCTCTGTAACTGACCCTGATGTCCACCTCTTGCATTTAAAGCTCATAGACTGGCTGCCCGCCAAGCCCTATCAGCCACGTCTGGGACTTTTCCAGACAAAAGTGAGTAAATTAATGAAGTGCTGTGACACCTGGGATTAAAGCTGTTTAATCCACCGCTGACCCAAGGCCACAGAGAATCAGTATAATCCGACAGGCGAGCAGATGCACAGGGACAGAGGTGAGGCTCATGCTGAGAGACAACCATGTCAGACCAGATTAGACGTAAGAGTGACACCTCGTTCTAATAGCATCACTAAATACGAAGCTTAAGCTGATTTAAGTTCAATTTATATTAACTGAAACATTAATAGGTTAAATTAATATAAATCCACACACTTGAAATGGAATATATCCTATGGACTAAAGCCAGTACACATGCTATGAGTAATGTGAGTTCATCAACATGTACACACATTTATTGCCTTGGGCAACCCTCATGCCCATAAACATTTAATGTTATGATTATCATAATATTTCAAATAACAAACTGCAGTGCTTATGGCTGCCAGAACCTAAGCCAGTTTAGTCTTAGATCACCAAATCTGTAAAAACTGACACTCAGTCTATTTAAGAGGGGAATGCTTCATATATCTTATACAAATAATATTAATAATAATGTTACTAAAAAATATATTTCCTTTATTACATACTGAGACATGAATATCTAAACTTGAAAAATATCCAAAATAAATGGGATAAAATAAGGGTTTAGCAATACCTATCTGATTGGTCACTGACTAGTTCTAAGTAGACAGACCACATATATATATATATATATATATATATATATATATATATATATATATATATATATAAATAAATATATAAATATAAATATAACATAAATATATAATGGTTAGGAATGCATTGCCTTATGCCTGAGGCATTTATTTACAATAGTTTTGAGAGTTTGGCCTAAATTTTTCTTTTAAAGTTGTTTAAGGGGTAGCTTTTTCTGAGGGTGATGAGAGTTGGCTAAGGGGTACCCAAACCAAAACTTACTTTCTAGGATTTACCATTATTTTTCCATTATCAACATTAAATACTGAAAACTCAGAAGACTCATGTAGGTGCACTAGTTATTTTGTACAGTTCCATTAGGTTGTATAACTAAAAACAACATTTGTCGACATAATTTGATGCTTTATAGGAAAGGTCTCTAATAGGTGGACTGTGGTCAGAGTCTGGACTCAGAAGCTGTCCTATGTGGACCTGGACCTATAACCGATAAACTGAGGAGAATTATTTCATTTCGACCGGTTGGTCCTATTTTAATTGGCGTAACTTTTCTAGCATCTGCGTAACTTTTCATCACACGGCTTTAGTGGCCTAGGAAACTCGCAGACCAATTGCATGCACTGTAAAAATCACATGTGACACTAGTCAGCCAATCAGATCTATGCATTACATTGAGCACTGAGACTCGAGTGAGTGACACACACACGCAGAGGAGGGACGAGGTGAGAAACAGCAGTTGGAGAAGAAAGTGAGCCAGATCATTTTACATGATGTCAAAAATAGAAAATTGACAATAGATGTTGTTGAAATATTATTGAATTGTACTTTATTTGATTCGACATTCTGTTGTTGACTACATAAGATGTTGATATAACTGCTACTTCAGTAAACAGTATATGGCACTGAATCATGATGTTAGACATTATAATGCTCTGGACCTTTGCTTGAGGAAATTTTCTTTGACTGGACCTTACTGAATTTTAATTAAAGACCCCTGCTTTATAGTATCAATATGATTTGGACAGTGCCTTTGAGTAACCCAATTTTGTTTCCCTGCACTGTTCTTAGAGTATAAATACCTTGTCAGATCAAGCTGTCTTTCACTGTTCTTTGGAACATCTGCCTGTAGGGCTGTCAGCACCATGTGTGCCAAAGCCTGTGTGAAGATGGCCTCTCAGTGTGACATCATGAACAATGGCAGCAATGTGTGTGTCTCCTCCGTGATACCAGGGGAGAGAGGAAAACTCTGGCCTGATTAAACAATGTGTGGAGAACGGCTCTGTCAAGGTCCATAGAGTCCAGTGTTTCAGAAGAGGACAGGTGACAGGACCGTGAAGAAGAAAATCGAAAACTGTTCATGTTCTAGAATCAAGGAACGGTGATTCAGTGGTCTCTGCATTGGTGTCCTAATGTTTCTATTTAATGCTTTTGCCCTTCCTCTGACCTCTGCTGCTGCGTCTTAGAAGAAGGCATTTAACTCACTCTGGAGCTTTTAAAAGGCAAACATGTTCATATATGTTCCTGAAGCAGTTTGCTGTTTTCTGCTGTAGCTGCTTATTCGTATAACAACTGTGCAAGGTCATTTCACACATGTATAGGCTGGCTTGCACATGAGACAACAAACAAACAATGGTTAAGTGAAACAATACAAAAGCAACAGGTATGAGGAGAAACCAGAGCAGTTTCCTTTTTACAGCAAGGATCATTCACTGTTTAAAAACTATGACTGAAAACATTAAAAATGACGCTAGGCTTCTTAAAGGGCCCGTATAATGAGAAACTGAATTCCGTTCATTTATATTTAAGTACAAGAGTTTGACATAGTATGTAAGCAGTAATGATGGAAAACATACTGTTCACTCTCCAATCTATACAGTCCATGTGTGGAAACAAATATTTTTAAATTGACTACTTTTGTGGTGCCATTGACCCCAAAAACATTTACATTTAGATGCCTCTGACAGTTTAGCCCCTTCACATATAAGTTATGAAGAATGTTTCAAATTGGACAGCTTTTTTTTATGAGGCACACTTCAGTGCAGCCAGTCAGAACAGGGCTCATTTACATATATCAGTCTTAACGGAACAGTAACAAAGCCTGTTTAATTCTAGGGAATACAGCAAGGTTGGAAAACAGTCTTGTAAAAATGGGTTAGAACTGTTTTTGATACTTACACCCATAAAAAGTTATAAGTTGATAAAAAAAATATGAAGAACATAGAATATGGGCCCTATAAGCTAAAATGTTTTATTTGAATTTTATTTACCCCTCCCATCGACCCACCACCGATGGGAGGGGCAGTAGTAGGGGTGCGGTGCATTGTGGATCGGGCAGTGTCCAAAGGCGTGGGCCTTGGCGTTCTGATCCTCGGTTGCTGAAACTGGCTTTTGGAACTTGGAACGTTACCTCACTGGCGGGGAAGGAGCCTGAGTTGGTGCGCGAGGTTGAGAGATACCGGCTAGATATATTTGGGCTCACCTCAACACACAGCTTGGGCTCTGGGTCCAATCTCCTTGAGAGGGGCTGGACTTTTTTCTTTTCTGGAGTTGCCCATGGTGAGAGGCGGCGGGCAGGTGTGGGCTTTCTCATAGCCCCTCGACTTGGCGCCTGTATGTTGGGGTTTTCCCCGGTGGACGAGAGGGTAGCTTCCCTACGCCTTCGGGTTGGGGAACGGGTCCTGACTGTTGTCTGTGCTTATGCACCAAACAGCAGTTCAGAATACCCAGCCTTCATAGAGTCCTTGGAAGAGGTGCTTGAAAGTGCTCCTCCTGGAGACTCGATTGTCCTACTGGGGGACTTCAACGCTCACGTGGGCAATGACAGTAAGACCTGGAGGGGTGTGATTGGGAGGAATGGCCTCTCTGATCTGAACCTGAGTGGTGTTCAGTTTTTGGACTTCTGTGCAAACCACAGTTTGTCCATAACGAACACCATGTTTGAACACAAGGATGTCCATAAGTGCACATGGCACCAGGACACCCTAGGCCGCAGTTCAATGATTGACTTTGTTGTCGTGTCAGCGGACTTGCGGCCATGTGTACTGGACACTCGGGTAAAGAGAGGAGCTGAGCTGTCAACTGATCACCACTTGGTGGTTAGTTGGATCAGGTGGTGGGGGAAGATGCCAGTCAGACCAGGCAAACCCAAACGTACAGTGAGGGTTTGCTGGGAACGTCTGGCAGAAGAACCTGTCAGATTGATCTTCAACTCACACCTCCGTCAGAACTTCGACCAGATATCGGGGGAGGTGGGGGACATTGACTCAGAATGGGCCATGTTCCGCTCCTCCATTGTTGAAGCGGCTGACTGTAGCTGTGGTCGCAAGGTAGTTGGTGCCTGTCGGGGAGGTAATCCTCGAACCCGGTGGTGGACACCCCAGGTGAGAGATGCCGTCAAGCTGAAGAAGGAGTCCTACCGGACATGGTTGGCCTGTAGGACACCAGAGGCAGCTGGCAGGTATCGACAGGCCAAGCGATCTGCGGCTTCAGTCGTTGCCAAGGCAAAAACCCGGGTGTGGGAGGAGTTTGGTGAGGCCTTGGAAAGTGACTTTAAGTCGGCTCCGAAAAGATTCTGGCAAACCGTCAGGCGACTCAGAAGGGGAAAGCAGTGTGCCACTAGCACTGTATATAGTGGAGATGGTGTGCTGCTGACTTCGACTGAAGACGTCATTGGGCGGTGGAAGGAATACTTTGAGGACCTTCTCAATCCCACCAACACGTTCTCCAGTGAGGAGGCAGAGTCTGGGGACACGGGAATAGGCTTGTCCATTACTGAGGCTGAAGTCGCTAAGGTAGTTAAAAAGCTCCTTGGCGGCAGGGCTGCAGGGGTGGATGAGATCCGTCCCGAGTTCCTCAAGGCTCTGGATGTTGTGGGGCTGTCTTGGCTGACACGCCTTTTCAACATTGCGTGGACATCGGGGGTGGTGCTACTGGATTGGCAGACTGGGGTGGTGGTGCCTCTTTTTAAAAAGGGGGACCGGAGGGTGTGTTCCAACTACAGGGGAATCACACTCCTCAGCCTCCCTGGTAAGGTCTATGCAAGGGTACTGGAGAAGAGAGTCCGGCTTATAGTCGAACCTTGGATTCAGGAGGAGCAGTGTGGGTTCCGCCCTGGTCGTGGAACACTGGACCAACTCTTTACCCTCTCCAGGATTCTGGAGGGTTCATGGGAGTTTGCCCAACCAGTCCACATGTGCTTTGTGGATTTGGAGAAGGCATTCGACTGTGTTCCCCGGGGTATTCTGTGGGAGGTGCTTCGGGAGTACGGGGTACATGGCTCTTTGCTACGAGCCATTCAGGCCCTGTACAAACAAAGCAGGAGTTTGGTTCGCATGGCCGGCAGTAAGTCAGACTTTTTCCCAGTGAGAGTTGGACTCCGTCAGGGCTGCCCTTTGTCACCGATTCTATTCATAATTTTTATGGATAGAATTTCTAGGCGCAGTCAGGGGATGGAGGGTGTCCGGTTTGGTGACCTCAGGGTCACATCTCTGCTGTTTGCAGATGATGTGGTCCTATTGGGGACATCAGGCCGTGAACTTCAGCTTTCACTGGATCGGTTTGCAGCCGAGTGTGAAGCGGCCGGGATGAGGATCAGTACCTCCAAATCCGAGGCCATGGTTATCACGCGGGAAAGGGTGGAGAGCCCTCTCTGGGTCGGGGATGAGCTCTTGCCTCAAGTGGAGGAGTTTAAGTATCTCGGGGTCTTGTTCACGAGTGATGGTACAAGGGAGCGGGAGATTGACAGGCGGATTGGTGCTGGGTCAGCAGTGATGCGGGCTCTTTACCGGTCTGTTGTGGTAAAGAAAGAGCTGAGCCATAAGGCAAGGCTCTCGATTTACCAGTCGATCTACGTTCCCACCCTCACCTATGGTCATGAGCTTTGGGTAATGACCGAAAGAACGAGATCGCGAATACAAGCGGCCGAAATGAGTTTCCTCCGCAGGGTGGCTGGACTCTCCCTTAGAGATAGGGTGAGAAGTTCGGTCATCCGGGAGGGACTCGGAGTAGAGCTGCTGCTTCTTCACGTCGAGAGGAGCCAGTTGAGGTGGTTCGGGCATCTTGTTAGGATGCCTCCTGGACGCCTCCCTTGGGAGGTGTCACAGGCAAGTCCACCGGGGAGGAGACCCCGGGGAAGACCCAGGACACGCTGGCGTGACTATATCGCCCAGCTGGCCTGGGAGCGCCTCGGAATCCCTCCCAGGGAGCTAGTGGAAGTGGCTGAGGAAAGGGAGGTCTGGGCTTCATTGCTCAGGATGCTGCCCCCGCGACCCGAACCCCGGAGAAGCGGAAGATGATGGATGGATGGATGGATGAATTTTATTTATTTCATTTATTTATCCAGAATTGGTGTATCCCTAATAATTACTGTTTGACTAACTCTCTTTGCCTTTATTTTATTAAAATCTTTACATCTGACTATCCCAGGACACCACTTTGGTGGCAGATTTACATGAGTTAGAGAGGCCATTGCTAAAGGATCTGAATGTACTGCTAATGAGATGTTCAGTTTTGTAGGGTTAACCATCTCAGGTTGACGCTGTCATACACAACATCGCAGGACGTTGTGCATAAAGGAATACATATCTCAGAAATGCTGCATGCTGAAGACTTACTTTTGTTTTGCCCAGAAGGGTAGAATTGTTCCATCAACAAGTCAGGAACACAGCCTCTGATTTGTCGGCAAGTCAGAAACACAGCCACTGATTTGTCAACCAACTAACCCAAGGCGGCAGTGGACGGTTAACATCCATGCTAAAAAGAATAATCCTTTTCAACATGGAGAAATGGATAAACAGTCACAGAAGACATTCAGTACCATAAATTAAACATGGACATGTGAGGCTGTGAAAGACACTACATATTTTAATATGAAATTGGAATAGACATTAGCACATAATTTGCCTTTTATACATAAGTGTTTTACAGTGACCTTTTCCATAAAAAGAAATGGCATAGAGCTCCTGCTGCTGTTTTCCATTTCTAACAACTGACTGAAAACCAGTTAGACTACAGCTTGTATTCAGAGTCAGTGATGTATCTAGAACTTCTAGAAGGCCTAAAGATAATTTTTTCTACACAAACATGGTTCTATTCATCAGAAATCAAAATGTGAGTTAATTAAACTGTCAATTCCTAAAGTATGTTAGCAGGTAATCTAACAGGTGTAACCACCATGGTCACATATTTTTATTTTGGGTGAAGAAGGTGCCATTTTCAGCATGGCATTCCCACCTCCAGCCTCTGGGGTGAGCTATGAGCTGTTCTGCTCTGACTTGTTTAAAGTCCCATTGTTGTTATTTACATTTACATTTACATTTACGGCATTTGGCTGACGCTCTTATCCAGAGCGACTTACAATTTGATCATTTTTTTTTTTAGGTCAAGGTGGTGTTAGGAGTCTTGCCCAAGGACTCTTATTGGTATAGTGTAGGGTGTTTTTACCCAGGTGGGGATTGAATCCCAGTCTGCAGTGTAGAAGGCAGAGGTGTTAACCACTACACTATCCCAACCACGGGATATTATTATTTGGGCTGCTCATTAGAGTTACTGGTATGTTTATTAGGAGGAGACTTTACACCACCCATCAGTTTGCTGCTGGGCAAGGCAATACTCTTTTTCTGGTTTGAACATACCACTACAGATTGCACAAGAAAACATATCTGGGCAACAGTTTTTTTGTCTTCCTATGGATTATATATTTCTCCAGTCATTCCTTTTTCATCTTCCTCACTTTTGTTCTCATCCATCATTGGATCAAAACCGATGAGACTGTTCCTTATTTAAAAACGTATTTGAAGAAAAAAGGATCTGGGACAATTTTTGTACTTGTTGGTTTGTTTGTGTGTCTGGTAAATCACATTTAATACACTTTGGCTTTTTTTGACACATGGGTATGTTGGAGTGCTCAATTCTCAATGTCTCGTTGCTGTAGAATGTGTTAGTTATTCAGACTATTATCTGTCCGATTTCTCTGTAGGCTAGTAGGTGCAGGTTATCCTCTATTTATATATACAATATTGTTTTGTTGTTTTTTAATTACGTATAGCCCCTAATAGTTAGACGGTTACACAGGTAAGGCATTCAGTTCAGGCCCTGAAGGCCTGACCAATAGGACTGGCTGTATTCTAGGAAGTAGAAGGTTTAAAGATTTTAGAAAGGTTTAAACCTTTTGTTTCCAACTGAAACAGAACAGGGGAATAAAAGTATTACTACATTACTTGCAGACTTTAGATACAGCAAACAATATTAGTTTTCATTTAAATCATTAGGTATTAGTGACACGCTATCGGGCGGCATGGTGGCATGGTGGGTAGCACTGTCGCCTCACAGCAAGAAGGGCCTGGGCTCGATTCCCTGTCTGGGTGACCAGTGTCATCCGGTGTGTGTGTGTGTGTGTGTGTGTGTGTGTGTGTGTGTGTGTGTGTGTGTGTGAGTCTATCTATCTGCCCTGCCATGGACTGGCGACCTGTCCAGGGTGTATCCTGCCTTCCACCCAGAAGGAGAAGCGGCTTAGAATGTGTGTGTGTGTGTGTGTGTGTGTGTGTGTGAGACACACTATCATGATAGAGAGAGAGACAGAGAGAGGCCTCAGGGAAGAAGAGTAGTGCTACATTCATACTTCAAGTGTCCTCAGGTCCATCAAGACAACTCTGATTCACCATGGCAACCATACAGAGGGTCCTCTCAATAAAACAGCACCATAACATTTTCCTCAGATACACTCCAGTCTGAGTGAGAGCTTGTTTACTCACACATAAATGCAGTATGCTCAATACAGCCCAGATGTACTGTACTCACCAAGTGCTGCTGCAAGTACAGAGAAAAATAAACAACTGTCATCAGATACCAAATACAGGTTTCTGCTCTGTGCATGGACACTTATAGGCATTAATATAGGTGAACAAATCATGCATAGTTTGTGTGTAAAACAGACAGATGGAGAGAAAGAGAGAGTGAACTGAATGCCTGAACAAATGTTAGAAAATAACATGACCTTTCTATGTGTACATAGACACAAGGAGGGCACAGAGTTCTAGATCACTTTTTTGCCCTTGCTTTTATTAGAGCAGAGCAGAAAGCATCTCCTCTTTGGCTTTCAGTACCTTTACTATCTCCTCTCTGGTTGGAAAGCAACACACAGTTGACCTGGCAACCAGCCAACTCAGAGCAGGTAGGTAGATAAAGTCAAAGGTGAGCTGAATCTAAAACCTATGTTCTGTCTGACCAGCAAACTTTATCATCACTTTAAGGTTGTTTTTGTCATTTTACTGTACTTTTTGAAGATGTTATCTAATCAGAGTACTGTGCAATAATTAGACCAATTTTTTGTAATGATGAGCAGAAAATGCACAGACTTCACAGGTTGAACTTTAGAGTTGTGCAAAAATAGCACTGCAGATTATTTTGAAAAACTGAAAAAGTCTGCAAAAAAGAACTGTAATAAAGGCAAAGTGTGGATAAACTAAACGCTGAAAATGTGATATTTTATTGCTGAGGGTTCACTGCAATTTTCTATTTAACATACTTTTTCAGATTTTTTTCCTGATGGGGAACAATGAATAATGTGTACTTAATAAACATTTTGACTGGAAATTCAATAAATGAAAAGTCAGTATCTGACTTTTGAACAGTACTGTAGATACACTGTAAAGCTAGAAGTATATGGACACCCCTCCTCATGATTAAGTATCTCCGCCAGACCTATAGGTAATGGGTCTGTAAATTCAAACATGTACAGTAGTTCTACAAGTCATACAAAACAAATGGCAGCAGAAAGGGCGAAGAGCATGGTGACTTAAAATGTGGCACTTTCATAAGATGAAATCTCTGCCCTTCTAGATCCGTCTCAGCGGATCCGTCACACAAACTTACTGGAGAGTGTAGTGCATAAAAATTGCCTAGATATTCTGTTGCATTGCTCAGTTCCAACCTACCTCTGGAAGCAACATCAAGAACTGTGTATAAAATGGATTTCCATGGCTGAGCAGCTGCACTCAAGCCTTTTGTTACTGTTAATGGTAACCATGACTTCTAAGGTTTAAAACATTTGCAACAAAACATCCATTAGAACTGGCACACCTGAAATGGGGTGTGAAGTGAGGAGCAATATGTAAAAGTGTACGCATTGAGCACTGAAGCATTGGTGATATGTCATCAGCTGTGTGGAATTCAAAAGCTCTACCTCAATGGTGTTTCCTACTTTGTGGAGACTTGTGGATAGTCATGAGTTTGGGAGCCATTCTGTAATCATTAATAGTGTAATTACCTCAAATTGTAATAAATTAGATGGATTTGCATTAACTCAGGCATGAAATTGGAATTAAATGATGTTTCCTTTGCACTGTCTTTGATATGCTGCAGCTGATAGTGGCCAATGCATTGAGCAGTTTTCTAAATAATTTGAAGAAATAGATACAAGGACATGACTCAATGTCAGACTCGAAGGAAGTTTTGTATTCTGTGCTCTTCTTTTCCTTTTTTATTATTAATTCCAAATGACCTTGTGAGATCCTTTCTCAAAACACTCAACACTCCTATTATTAATGCACAGCATTTGAATGATATATTCATTAGTCACCCAAACAGACATGAAATATCAATGCAGGAAAGCACATGTACAAAATTGAATGCAGACATGTAAAGCAGATCCTGGAGGAGAAACAAATGTCTTTATCTGTATTGAAATTTATTCTTGCCTCATCCAAATAATTTCATCCAAGCCTACTTCCAGCATTGGAGTAGTCATAATAAATGCCATTTAAAAGGTCGGTCACTATCCCTGCCTTTGAACAGAACTGTCAGTTATACTTGATTTATGAAAAGCTAATGTTGTTTGAAAAGCTAGGACCCAGTCTGTAGAAATGGTTCAAAAACACATGCCTCAAAATAAAATATCTATTAATATAATGTAAAGCTTATAGCGCTGTTTCTGAATATAAAATAGACCTGGCCTATTCAGGTTTCTTTACCACAGGTGTCTTTCACCATGGGTTTCATATTAGTGTGGTTACCTGATTCAACAGATTGCTTGTCAAGTTTATGGCCTAGTCAACTGTTAGAGGTAGCACACAAGCACACAAACTACATGCAAAAACAGGTCGCAAATAATCTATATAGAGGAAATTTCTGCTTTAAATGCATTGCACAAAATGAGTGATGATCTCTAAGAAAGTAATGTAACAAACTTTTGTAACACTTTGGTTGAAACCTGCTACACAACACTGACATGACCATGCCATAAATATGTTATGGCAGAAGTCATATGCTGTTTTGACAGATTATGTCCAGTAATATAATAGTATCATGTCATCATTACTGGATGCCATAATATCTTTCTGTCATGTACAACAATAATGGTAACATGGCACTGTTAAATGAATGTAGAAAATGTCTTGACAACTTGACTGACATAACATGCTTATGACATGGTTATGTCCATGTTCTGCAGCAGGGTTCAAGTGTTACCCAGAGTTCTTATACTTAATTCAATAACTAATGTGATTAACTGTCAAATGTTACCCAACTTTGTAATGACAATAATGTAACGCAATATTTTGTACAGTGTTACCTTCAACAGTGCTGGTTACCTATTCAATATCAACTGCATTCATTTGCATTTTACCCAAGAAAAGGAAAGTTTTGAAACATGCTTTGATATCATTACTTATGATTATGTATTTCATAACACTTCTCATGTTTTCATGTCAGTGTGACATCTTTGAGAGCAGTGTCAGACTAAATGTATCACAGGGATATGGAGTAAGGGATGATTCATGCTGAGCCATGCCATCTATATTTATCTTTTACCTTTTCCATCAGTTAAATTTTTGTACAAGAGTTGAAACAGCTAGGATCGTTTAGGGCTCTTTGAGGATCTATCACTTTGAGGTGACTAAGACTTTGTAGCAAGCACAACGTCAGCATGACAGAATAATGTTAGTGGCTTAATATGTTAACTGTAATCTTGAATGTAATATTCACCCTTTGGACCCCAGGGGCCTGAATGTACAATTAAAGTGGAACTCCACCAATTTAATTACGTAATCATTCAATGGTTTAGATGTAAACAAAATCATTTAGAGTGGTTGGGTGTGAAATGCCCCTTTCTAGAAAAATTTACTGAGTTAGAATTTTCCACCACTATAGAACTAGGAACCAGATGTCTGAAGCATTCAATGAGTCTAGCAGCTACATCCGGTTATCTACATCCACCCTACGCTGAGGTTCTCATAGACTCCTAGCTATTCCTACTACCAATACTACTGCTATTAATATTAGTAGTATAATCACTTGTAGGTAGTTTGACCAGAGCAGGATGGGTCCCCCCTGTTGAGCCTGGTTCCTCCCAAGGTTTCTTCCTCAGTTCTGAGGGAGTTTTTCCTTGCCACTGTTGCCCCTGGCTTGCCCACCAGGGGGTTTCTGTACATTATTAAAGTCCTGTTGAATCTTTTGTCTTTTCCGAAATTCTGTAAAGCTGCTTTGTGACAACATCCGTTGTAAAAAGCGGTATACAATACATTTGATTTGATTTGATTATTACACAAAATGGTTATAAATGCATTGCTTGATACTTGAGACATTGTTTTATGATAGTTTTGTTCTAAATATCTGGCCTAAAACGTATTTTTAGTATAAGCTATTATTCCGGGATTACTTCCGTGTTTTTTTTTTTTTTCTCTCAAAACTGCATTCTCAACTGAGAGCAATGCACACAAGCAAACATGCTTTAGTTGTTACTAGCCTGCAGCTGCTTCTGTTTACACTTTGTATTTACAGTTTTCTTACCTATTTTAGAAGATGGCAGAGTATGCAGAGGACTTTGAGGAGGTCTGTTTCCAAAATGTTCTAGAGCCATATAAGTGTGGCTGGAAGAAGAGAGAGCAAAAAGGGAGATAAAGACTGAACCTGCCAGCGCTGAAGCAGAACAACTCAGGGCGAATGGAAATTAGTGGTGACAACAACAAACTACTTTGCTTACCAGTTTATGAGGTAGGATAGTAAAGCAGATAGTTATTTTATTGCATGGCCCACTTTATATGGTGTGTAAGCTAACACCTAACAGTGATATGTGCATGGTGGCTAATGACGTCTAATTTACTGACAACATTTTTACCTGAATTCCAGTTTCTATGGTAGAAAATACAACAGGGGGAACAGCAGTTTTTTTAGCAGCTGTCATTTGAAGTAATCAGCTTGACATTTTCTTTATCAGGGAAGTGGTCTCTACACACCTGGAGATTGTAGAGTAGGTCAACTTCGGTATTTGTGTGTAGCTTCAAAACAATTTTGATCATTTTCCAAACTCTTCTTTTCCCCCAGAAGTAAAAAGGCTGTTATTTGTTACTGCACATTTAAGACTGGTGTATATATAAATGAGCTTTGGCTTTTCTATATTATGCCTGATGCAGTGCTTCGAACCTGAAACCCTTCAATGTGAATGGATGGGGATGAACCGCTGTAGACTGCTTAGTCGGATATATGTAAATGCATTTTCTGTGACATCACAAAGACCCTGAAATCTAAAAACAGCTTAATTTCCACGTATGGCTTTGTTAGAATGGAACAAAAAGCATGTTTTAAAGCTTCAGCAATGTTTACATACTAAATCTAGCTAAGAAAGATGAGGGAAATGGATTTTTGATGACATGGACTTTAAGATTAATAATGGAATAATAAGCTTGGAGTTTATGTGGTTAATGTTGTTATTTCCTAAATAAACAGGATCCAGTGTTGATTTGGATTAAAAAGCAATGACGTCTACATCACATTGCAAACAGTTTATTTGAAGAGATTTGTGCACCACTGCATCACACTAGTCATTATTTATAGCATGCAACAGGACATGAGGGAGGAGTTAAGAATGCGGCGAGTAGAGGTTGTGAAGCTGCTAATTGTCTTCTCCTTACAAGTTGTTCTACACGATGTGTGATGCCTTTGAATACAGACACCTTTATACATGTGAAAAGAACAAATGCAGAGTGCTGATAAAATAATGAAAGCACCAGAACATCTGAACACAGTGCAGCGTAAATGAGACTCTTCTAACTTTATTATGGAAATCATGAAACATTTCTAATTAGCATCTTCAAGAAGAATACAACTTACATTATTTCAAAACATTGAATTCCCAATAAACTTTCATAGCTGGAAACATACAAACTGACTGTATTTTAAAATTTGACTCATTTCCTTTCAGTCGAGGCTCAACATACAAACCTTCCTCACAGATCTATGTCATAACAATAATAATAGTAATAATAGTAATAGTAATAATAATAATAAATAATACGAAGAAGATGATGAAGGAGAAGACCGTGAGGAAAGAGGAGGAATTTCTATGAATAGAATTCTTTTTATGCCTTTTTCTTTTATGTTTCTTTTGCTATTTTTGAATAGGTATGATTCAAAGAAAGTGCTTAACCTTCAGAAAATGTTATTTTCCATTCCAAGCTGTCAAATCAGATATTATTTGAGTGGTTGTATCTGTATCTAAATGTACAGCATTTTTGCTACCCTGTTACAAAATGAAGCCAATAATTTCTTTATTTTATAGCAAGAAATAAATAATTACTTTAAAGCCTATAAAGCTTTTCTACAACCCCATTTCCAAAAAAGTTGGGAGGCTTTGCAAAATGTGAAGAAAAACAAAATGCAATGATGTGTAAATCATTTATCCCCTATAATTTCTTGTTTTCAATGAAATTTCTTTTTTTTTTAAATCCCATTTTGAATTTGATGCAAACATGTTACAAAAACATTAGGACAAGGGCAGCAAAAGGCTGATAAAGTTGTGTACTGCTAAAAAGACACCTGGTGGTTGATTATCAATAGGTCAGTAACATAATAGGTATAAAAAGAGCATCTCAGAGAGGCTGAGTGTTTCAGAAGTAAAGATGAGGACGGGTTCACCACTCTGTGAAAGACTGCACAATCAAATAGTGCAACAATTCAAGAATAATGTTTCTCAATATAAAATAGCAAAGAACTTTTGCTTTTCATCACCTACAGTACATAATACCTTTAATAGATTCAGAGACTCTGGAGAAATCTCTGTATGCATGGGAAAAGGCCAAAAACCAGTACTGGCTGGCTGCAATCCTTGGGCCCTCAGGTGGCCCTGCATCAAAAACAGATATGATTCTATAGTGGAAATCATTGTTTTGGCACAATCTGCTGCCATCCAGACAGTGTCTTTTTCCAGGGAAGGCTTTGATTATTTCGGCAAGACAATGTAAAACCACATTCTACATGTATCACAACAGCATGGCTCCATATTAAGAGTCCAGTTGCTAAACTGACCTGCCTGCAGCACAGATCTGTCACCCACTGAAAACATTTGGCACATTATGAAATGAAAAATATGACAAATGAGCTTCCGAACTGTTGAGTAGCTGAAATCCTATATCAAACAAGAATGGAAAAGCCTTTCACTTTAAAAACTACAGCAACAGCTCTCCTCAGTCCCCACATGCTTACAGAGTGTTAAAAGAAGAGTCCCAGTTCTTTTGGAACATGTTGTTGGCATTAAATTCAAAACAGGCATATATTTTTCAAAAAAACAATTTTTCAAAAACCCAATCAACTTTGACATTTGATATTTAGTTGTCTTCGTAGGACTTTCCTTTAAAAATGTGGTTTACATGCTTGGCATATCATTGCATTCTATTTTTATTTACATTCTGCACAGCGTCACATTTTGGAAATGGGGTTGTATATAAATTGTACTGTAATCTAGTATTAGTAATTTTAACTAATGACTTATTACAAAATGGACATTTCTGATATAATTACCTACTAAATTCAACTCAAATCAACTCAACTCAAATTTATTTGTAAAGCACTTTAAAAACAACAGAGGCTGCAACAAAGTGCTGAACACTGCAGGTATAAAACAGACATATAGACCTGTAAACCAATAAAACCATACCAATAAAATAATATAAGCTATAAACAGTAAGATAATAAATAAAAATAAAAGTAAATATAAATAAAACCATACACAAATAAGATGCAGGAATAAAATTGTTATATGAAAGGCCAAGGAATAAAAGTGGGTTTTGAGGCTGGTTTTAAAAGTGGACAAAGAAGAGGCCTGTCTAATAAAAACTGGCAGTTCATTCCATAATTTCATAGCTGCTATTGAAAAGGCTCGGTCCCCTCTGAGCTTAAGCCTAGACCTCGGTACCTCCAGGAGTAGCTGATCAGCTGACCGGAGGCACCGTGTGGGCACATGCAGATGCAGGAGCTCAGAGAGGTAAGGCGGGGCAAGTCCATGTAATGATTTAAAAACAAATAAGAGAATCTTAAATCGAAATTGAATGGTATTAAAACTATTAAAGAACAGGTTTGAGTAACAGGGTTGCATGAATTGTGATATATACATGCAAAAATGTATGGTATACACATTTTTATTCTAAAACTATTTTCAAGATTATGAATTAGAATCTTTTGACTAAATCAGAAATATTTTGTGCATGAGCACTTAACTTGAGGTCATTCACGACACGGATCAATGATGTCCAATGTTAAGACCAAAGGCCACACTTGCTCCCTTATTAGGGACAAAGTCGCTCATTAGCTCACTATTTATTCTGCAAAACTTGTTCTCTGATCACACAAATGAAGCTGATGTTAGACACAGCCACAGTTAGCATTTATCTGCCTTTCCTGTGGTGTTAATCAAAACAAGTCTGCATCGGTTGTGTTGTTAGCACAGCCCTGTTTGATGATAAGCAGAGGTCATGCGCCATTAGTAAAGTCAAACTGGGAAGCTGTGAGAGTGGAGCTGATTGAGGATTAGTGTTATCATTATGAGACAGTGGAGGGTACATAGAAGTGTAGCGTGCCTCTGGCTCATAGTCTCATTGAGATGGAGAACACTGAGAACTGTATACCACAGTGCACACCAACTTACTCCAAATGAATTCTGGGAAAGATGAAATTGTGCATGTATGAGGGACACATCAGAAGGAGGTGGAAAATAAAGGTGCTAAAAAGAGTTCTTTCCCTTTCCCTTTCACCAGAAGGTCCACAAAGGGGGGGGGGGGGGGGGGGGGGGTTGTTTCTTCCCAGTCCTGCCCCTTGTTTCCAGACCCTGCTCCTGATTGTAACCACCTGTGTCTTGTTAACCCTCGTTATTCCTTGTATTTAAGTCCTGTGTTTCCCCTGTTAGTTTGCTGGTCTTTGTTTGGTCTTTGTATTGTATATATTGTATTGTTTGATGTTGAATCTGCTAGTCTTTGTATTTTCTGTTCTCTGTGGTTGTGCTCCTTGACCCTGGACTGTCTAGACCGTGATAATGGATTTGCCTCTAATAAATCTCGCTTCTCTCAGTGTATGTGTCCACCTCATCATCGCTCTCCAGCATTACAAAATGTCTGTTTCCATTGTCTTACATTAAAAGTAAAGTAGGTTTTTTCTTCTCCTGTAAAGATTTTTTGGAGATACAACAGTGATTTATATAACACTTTTACAGCCTTTTTTTCTCACAACGCAGCTTTATAGAAAAATTCAGGTCCAAGCCTCCATGAGCATTGCCAGTGGTAACAGTGGCAAGGAAAAACTCCCTCAGAGCAAGAGCTAGAGACCTTGAGAGGAACCATGACTTAAAAGGGGAACCCATCATCCTATGGTTGACACCAGAAAGCAAACAAATATTAGTCACTGGGGGAAGGGCTATGTCAACTTGGGAAGCCTCATACCTGTGGTGTAGCAGCACATAAGCAGCCATCCCTGGCAGATTTGTAACAGCAGTGTAACTCAGGCAGCCACCCTGGGATTTCTTGTAGCCTGCAAAGAATCTGTAGCCTTGGAGGCCTCATGGCTGCAAAGTTAGCGTCACACAACTGGTGTTAGCATCACACAAGCGGCTAGTCAGAGAAGTCTCTGAGCCACATGGGGAAAATCACTCTCTTCAGCCAGTATAGAAATATCAAAATATAAACTTAAATAACACAAACTAAACTGATGTAAAACAGCAGCCATATTGTAGTAGTGTACTTACTCTGGAACAGACATACATGTGGTTATGTACTTATTATAATGTACTTATTATAATGTATTTTCAACATTGCAATTACAATGGCATCAGGAAACCCCCACCATGCTGTGTTGATTTCTATCACTTGGTTTCATTTGCGAATTAGAGGTGGTACTCGCCTTTTCAATGAAAATGAGTAATAGTCAGTTTTTCCTGGTTTAAAACGGCATTATGCGAGAATTTGTATTTTTTTGCCCTTGTGATCCTACAGTTGTGAAATAATTCACTTTTATACTGCTTTAGTAAGTGTAAGCTTTGAGACCCCCTCATGGACAGATGCACGTGCATTTGTTGATAAGATGAAAGTAACAGAACATGCAAAGTGAAAAAGTGAGAGATGTTGACTGAGAAGGTAGAGTAATATTACAGGATTTTACACAAAAATCACTCTGCAGAGTTTTACCTGTTCATTGGAGATGAACACTAACATAGCAAAAAGAATAACAACAAATGGCATTTTTGACCCATATAGATTACATTGTCTAAGTGTTTCAATGTGGAGAATGCATGTAAAGGAATAAAATGTTGCTGATGACATCATATAGGCTATTGTACAAAATATACGTGGACACCATAATTTAATACAAGCTATCTGAGCGATCGGCAAGGTTGCCAAGGTTATTTGTCATGAGATTGGCAAAGACTGACCAAACGTTTTGTCAGTTTGTCAATAATTCTCTGTATGATTTTTTTTGTTTTGTTTTGTTTTGTTTTGTTTTCTTCAGCCTTGTCTCTTATGAATCCTAAGCCCAGCCTTAACCTCAAAAGATTTATTTTTTTAAAGATTTTATTGTTTTATTGAAATTTGGGGTATATCCCAATGCACCAGATCAATACAGTTAAGATGACCATAGTTGTTGTTGTGTGACATGGTGCCACAAAGCCTTATGAAGTTCTCATGAGAGGTCTTCACCAACATTACAATAGCCGACATTCCAAGCCCGGAGTAATAATGACAGAGACACCATTCTTCCCATCATCAGCCAGTGTACCACTGAAATGATTTTGAAGCTCTTATTTTAAAGGTATAATTATTACAAAATGTTGCTTTAATAATCAGTAATGAGAGTCTTCTAACTCTGAAAATTAGTAGAAATCCATTATTCCAGAATTCTACTGGGTCTAGAGAGTTGAAGACCCTCCACATAATGTAAACGTTCTATTGCAGTTAGTATTTTTTTCCTGCGACAAAACATGAGAGTCAAGGAGTATTTAGAAACATTTAAGAGTGTATAATTAAATATGACAACTTTATTTGATAAGCCAAATTAGTAACACTAAAAGAAGACAATTCTCTAGCTTGGCGAGAAACTCTCCAGAGTGAGGCAGAGTGAAGTGCATTCATGAGCCGTTGTTTTTGTTTTAGTTTGCTGTTATTTTCAGTTGTCTGCTACCTGAGAGCAAAATCAGTGTCATCGCTAAACATTTTGTGCCTCATTCTTTCAGTAATTGCTGCGTGACATGGTGTTTACTCTGTGTCTAATGTTTTCAGAAAACACAAATTTGATTAATGGCCACACTTACCACTGTTCAGTTTGAATGGGTTGAAAAGTTGAATTTAGTTCCACTTAAGAGGATTTTGAAAGGCTGTAATTAAAATACAATTTGTGTGATACATAATACGCTTCTCGTGGGTTGCATTTGAAACATGCTGCATTCCCATTAAGCACGAGCACTAATGCATTAGTCTGCACTATGATGACCCCCAAGGCCAAACATGGAAAGCGTGGTTTATTGGTTTGTGTATAGAGGCATGGGTGGATAATGGGAGGAGGGGAAGGACACAGACAAACAGGAGCTCATGTGATGCTCATTGCCTTATGCATACACAGGACTGCAACATCATAAACCTTCTCTAAAGAAGATTTCCCATCATGCCTAGCTGCACCCATGTCCGCAGAGATTAAACAAAAATGCCCCAAATAGAAAATCCCTTAAAACGGCACTAAAAACATCTGATGAAGGACAAACCTTCTGGAGCAGCAGGGAAGCATTCCAACCTGGGATTACACAGAGTGGCTTTTTTTTATGTATGCAGTGTATGATTGACTTTAAAATCTGTTTATCTGTATGTGAAAAAAAAAACATTGCTTACCTAACTAGTTTCTGTATTTTTTCTTTTTTCCTATTTCCTGTTTTTGTCTTCTGTATATGCTGTATCATTGTTGTCATACCTTCAAAATGGTAAATTTACAGAAGAAAGAAAAAATCTTCACATATAATGTAATCCGTGGAACCAGGTGTTGTTTCAAGTAATTTCAGGCCATTTCTTTTCATCCATTCATCATGACATTCACACAAAATGAAAAGTACAACTTTCAGAACTTGAAAAACGCATATAATAAGTCTTTATTTATATGGCACGCTTCATACATTAAATGCAGCTCAAAGTCCTTTTACAGCAAAAAACAACATAAATAGAAAGTTAAAAATAGAAAGATAAATAAAAACACAGAGAAAAATTAATAATAGAGAAAAAAGGAAAAAAAAAAAAATAAATACACTATATTTCCAAAAGTATTCACTCATCCATCCAAATCAATGTTCCAATCACTTCCATGGCCACAGGTGTATAAAACCAAGCACCTAGGCCTGCGGACTGCTTATACAAACATTTGTGAAAGAATGGGTCGCTCTCAGGTGCTCAGTGAATTCCAGCATAGTATCATGATAGGACTCCACCTGTGCAACTAAATACCTCACTACTAAATATTCCACAGTCAACTGTCAGTGGTATTATAACAAAGCAACTCAGCAACTCAGCCACGAAGTGGCAGGCCACGTAAAATGACAGAGCGGGGTCAACAGATGCTGAAGTGTATAGTCAATCGCTACAGACATTCAAACTTCATGTGGCCTTCAGATTAGTTCAAGAACAGTGCATAGAGAGCTTCACAGAATGGGTTTCCATGGCCGAGTAGCTGCATCCTAACCTTACATCACCAAGCACAATGCAAATAGTCAAATGCAGTGGTGTAAAGCGCCACCATTGGACTCTAGAGCAGTGGAGACGTGTTCTCTGGAGTGACAAATCAAGCTTCTCCATCTGGCAATCCGTTGGATGAGTCTGGGTTTGGCAGTTGCCAGGAGAACGGTAATTATCTGACTGCATTGTGCCAAGTGTAAAGTTTGGTGGAAGGGGGATTATGTTTTTCAGGAGTTGGGCTCGGCCCATTAGTTCCAGTGAAAGGAGCTCTGCTTCAGGGGACCAAGAGAGTTTGGACAATTTCATGCTCCCAACTTTATGGGAACAGTTTGGGGATGGCCCCTTCCTGTTCCAACATGACTGCACACCAGTGCATAAAGCAAGGTCCATAAAGACATGGATGAGTGAGTTTGGTGTCAGAGTCCTGACCTCAATCTGACAGAACACCTTTGGGATGAATTAGAGTGGAGACTGCGAGCCAGGCCTCGTCCAACATCAATGTCTGACCTCACAAATGTGCTTCTGGAAGAATGGTCAAAAATTCCCATAAACACACTCCTAACCCTTGTGGAAAGCCTTCCCAGAAGAGTTGAAGCTGTTGTAGCTGCAAAGGGTGGGCTTAAATTCTATTAGTGTTCTTTTGGTAAATCACCCAGAGTCATCATTGTTGTTGTACGGCAACCTACCATATTCTCTTTTGCTAAGTGTAGTTCTAAACTGACTCGACACTACAGTGGCTACTTTAAAACCAACTCTAGTAAGTTAAATTGGGCAGACATGAGTTAAATTAACAGTAGTAATTAAGTTCAATGAACTTCAGTGGGTTTGGTTTAATTTAGCCAATTTTGGTAAATGATATAGAATCAACAAAAATGCCTTATTTTCAAATAATAAATAAAAATAAAGTTCAGGAAAAGAATGATTTTGTTTATGCGTAAATCTCAAAGTTTAAAGGACCTCTATAAGCTGTTCTAAGCTCTCTTATTGTTGTTTTACCTATCTTATTGTTGTTTTTTACGCATTATTCAATACTTATCATATACAAGTAGACTTCAAATAAAAGGATTCTGATTTTTTTTTATTTTTAATTTATACAATGTTTTTGTAAAGAATTTGGCTATCCTGCTAGCTTCTTTGTAATATTTCAAAACCATCACATGGTATGACCCATAAGGTACTCAATATTTTGAAGTATTCTACAAAACATAGTGTATAATCACAACCGTTTTTGAGTTTGTGAGTCATTCCATGATAGGGAAAGTAAACAAAAGCAGTAAACTGAGGACTGAGGGAGCGGGTGGAAACCTCATCTGCTTCTGTGGGAATTTTTCCAAGTTAATGCCGTGTCTGCTCTGAGACTATTTGGGAAAGCGAGATAAGGGTTGTATGGTACACTGGGCCATAGGAAAGTTACTCCATTCCACTTGCATTTGCACATGAATGCAGCTCATACAAAAGGCTCCATTCTCAGGGCTGTCTCTGACCGGAGCATCCTTACAGCCTGGTCCCAGACAGGGGCTCAAGAGACAGACCCTTCAAAAGCAGGGAACAAATGTATGGAGAAACTGTCTGAAGGTGTGTCTGAGAGTATGCCTGTGTGGGGTAAATATGTGTTACAGCGTACACTCAAAATAGAGGTGCTCGAAAGAGTTATTTGGAATGATGCCACAGAACCACATTTTTTGGTTCTCTAAAATCTTTTCAATTGGTGGTTTGTTGAAGAACCATTTTGTAAAGGAGATCTGAGGGTGTGAAGAACATTTTAAAAGTTGAGAGAAACTTCACATAAGGCACATATTCACATAATATTTCTATATGTCTAATGAGGCTGTGTTGTGTGCTTGTGGGGTCATTTGATTTTGACCACATAAGAACATATACATATCAATACCTTCTTAAAAATGTGATATAAAATAAATTAAAAAAGTGGAAGATGGAACCAGAAAGGGGTTTAGAGTAATATCATGACATAACTGCTTTTAGTTACCTAAAGAAACTTTAAATTGAAGATTAGGTTTTTCTTTGAGGCATAAACAAAGAACCACTAGTGTATACCCACCACTGTGGAGGCTAAATTGCTGCATTCACACCTAAATATGGCCAGAGATCACACCAGAAATATGTTTCTGTCTGAGTATTTCATGCTTGATCTTAATCTTTTTTTTTAAATTATGTAGTACAAAACATTACAGTCTACCAGTGTTGCTGTGTCATGTCACCAGAAAGGAAAGCTGACGGAAAAAATACTGTTCATGAGAAAGTTATGAAAAAAAAGAGTCTTTATGGCTGTGAAAGCTGGACAATCAAAAAGCAGGAGAGGAAAAAATATTAATGCCTTTAAACTCGGGTGCTGGTGAAGTCTTAAGAGAGTACTTTGAATGGCAAAAAAAAAAATAGTTTCTTGACCAAATCAAGCCTTTCCTTGCACTTGAAGCCAGATAAGCCAACTGAAACTTATTTGGATTTCATGAATTGAACCATTTCATTAGAAAAGACCATTTTGTTTGGAACAGCTGAAGGTAAAAGGGAATGACCAGCAACAAGATGGATGAACACAAGCAAAGATATCATGAACAAACCTTTTAAGAAGCCTAAAGACCCAAACAGAAGACAGGATATTCTGGAGAAACACTATCATTGTGATCACCAGGAGTCAGAACTGACTTGATGGCACAAAATCATGAAATAATTAGCTGAATGAATGAATTAGGTTACACAAGCCAGCTTGCTCTGCCTAGAATCATATGCCAGCCAGGCTGTCGGCTCTGTTTAAACATATAAACTATAACTGAACAACAGGATTCTTTCCTTCATCAAAATTATGAGTGCAGCAAAAGATGTGCGTTTTTGATAGGTGTCATGGAAATGTAGCTGTGCATGATGGAGGAGATATTAAAATAAACCAACAGGATCTTTATTTGTGTTAAACGTTTCCTTCACTAGGCTACTAACTGGGCTTCCACGCAGCTCCATTTCTTTTAAAAAAGTGGTTTATAAATACAGGACAGCATCAGGGTCAACACCAGATTTTTCTTGCTTAAATTTGAATAAAAATGTCCAGTGGGAGTTTTTAAAATCCAGCACAATTCTTTGCAGAGTGTTTTACTGGTCAAATATCGATATTTACCAGCTAACTGAAACCTTAATATCCACTTATCCAGACACCAGTACACCACTGCTAGGAGCCATTTAGGAACCTTGATTTTAAAGTGTGTGCTACACAAGAACAGTCAAAAGTTTTTTCAGAAGGCAATGTAAAGCACAGCCCATCGGATAAAGCAATTGGTGATGCCACTATGGTCTGGTCTGTCTCTCCATAGATGAGTCACTTTAACACCTGGTCATTTTCTTCTTTTCCTCTGAGGTACATTTGTGCATCCATGTACTGGTGTATCAATAAAACTATTTGATTTCATATTTACTTAAGAGATGTTTGAACACACTGTCCACACATTTTTCACACTTTTTAACATTCCTTATTATCAGCCTAATTGCATAAATTTACTAGGGCTGACTGGGACACCGAGCCAGCATATGGTGACCTGCATCTGGCATCTACGCTAATGACATTCATTCATCTCTTATTACTTAGCAACAGGAGAGTGACCCATTTTTCCTCTCTCTTTAGGATTAAGTACACAAGCAGACAAAAGACAAGCTTTGCTAATATATCATCTGGGGCCAGGGTTTTAAGGAATTGAGCCCTGCTATGGTAGTATACATGTGGGGGAAGTACCTGTCATTAAATCCTGGCATGATAGATCATCTGTTTCAAGTCAGCTGCTATTGACATTCAACTACAGTATGTGTACAACCTGGCTGTCCTCTAACTATGCATATTTTTTTTTATCAGTTTAATGATGAAAAGTGAAAATCTGTAACAGAAAGATCAGTGATGAATGATAATGGATGATGGATAAACATTCACTATTGTAATTAAGACCATTGGATGCAAGATTAAGTCATAACTGAGAAAGTTAATGTCAAGACCACCACTTTGTAGTAGGCCAGTTTAACATAAAATGTGTGTGTGTGTGTGTGTGTGTGTGTATATATATATATATATATATATATATATATATATATATATTGTATTTGTATTTAATTTTATATTTATTATATGGTTCATTAAAAAAATAATAATAGTCTTAAGCTATTTGAGCTGGATTAGTTTTAGTTGTGAACGAGCTGAGTATCATGGTAAGGGTTTTCTGCAGGTTCCTTCCGTCTCACCTCGACTTGCGCTGCAGGTTGCTCCTCCCTGCATCGTTGCTCAAGCTGGGTCGACCCAAGGCACTTACCTGAGGTCTCATCGTCCAAATCGAAGCCGGGAAGGTCCTTTGCCTTTCTACAGGACTGACGAGACGCTCTTGTCCTCTCAGTGCCGAGGGATTTGCTTACACTGGCTAGGCGGCATTGGGACACGGGTGACTTGGGCTGCGTAGAAACAGCTGGAGTTTCATCCCAACGAAAATAAATACAAATAGGGTTAACGAGGGACAGGAGGAAACACAGGTCATAACAATCAGGGTCACAAAACAAGGGGCCAGACTGGGGATCAAAACAGAAAACATGTGGACTAGACCAAAACACAACCACGAACACATGGATAGGACTGGGAGGGGCCAATCGTGACAGGTAGTAAAAGATGTTACAGCACTAACTGTATCCTTTTCTAGTTTAAAATGCATTCCGCTTTACATAGCTGTGCTCTCCTTAAAAAAGAAAAGAAAAAAAGAAGTGAAATGAAAAAAGGAAGGCTTTGCACTTGACTGGTCTCTAGAGAAAGTTAGTTTTCCTTATCCTCAGACAAGACCAAGTCACACTGATGTGAAGCCTGAGATAAGACAGAGGCCATTGATTTGTTTCAAGATTGAGGTCAGAGTCATGCACTACAAAACCTTTTTGTTGTTATTGTTGTTGTTTTATTTTTCCTTTTTCCTGGTCATTTGGGAAAACACTTTTTTTTTAACAGCAACGATATATACACAACTTTCTTGTGTCATAAGAACCACAATTAAACCATCTGTTTTCTTTTTATGCATAAAAGCAAAAATCTCACAGATCATTTCTGTCTGATCCTGACAGAAATCTCATGTTAGCTGATTTGACTCGTATCTGTGGTATTTATGTATAAGCATATAGTATAAGCATCAATACTGGCTTTGGCACAGCTTCAGCTTGACTGTAACAAACATGCAGTATTGATTTTGCACCAGCACATTTCACATGTCATTATTATTGATTTCCAGTGCCCATAGTTTGGGGATTACAATGGAACTAATTTGGAAGACTATTTGTGCAGAGTAAGTGTCCTCCACTGCAGTGGACATGTGCTTTGAATAAAGTGTTTTATATGTCATATATAATGCATGTGGACAAAAATCTGTGATTCTCTTCTCTGCAGATGAATTAATGATGAAGGTTTTAATAGGGTGGGGTAAAAGAAGGTACTGTGTGGCCTTCTGGAGATGATCTGTGATATGTTGCGCAAAAAAAAAAAAGCAAAACATGGTGAAGTATGAAATACTCTATATACTGTATTATTTCAGTTATTTTGCAGGAATAAGGACTGTGTTTTATACCTGTGCTATGAGGGACACACTGATCTTTGGGGAAAATACTTCTACGTTGCTGGACTGTTCATAATTGCATTAGTGAAAAAAATGTAGTTTTAAAATTAGTCATAAAAACATTTTGATTAACTGGCATTTCCTCTGTAACTGCACCCCCAGAAACACCATTTCACCAGTCTGCACATCCTGTTCCACCTCTCTATACTATTGAATTGTTCCTCATTATTTTGTAATCACCTTGACCTTTGTGTCACCGCCATCATGACTAAACCTAACCGAGAAGAAATAGTCAATGTGAGGAAATAAAGATATGTTTTGTACTTTTGAGGTGGCTTTGGCTTGTAGTTTGACAAAAAGTAGCAGTGGATCTGAATGAAGCAGATTCAACTTCCTGACGAAGTTTCAGCCTAACAAAACCGAACAGATACAGATGCGGTCAACTCATTTGACATTCACAACAAACAGCCAATCGTGTTGAACATAGGGAGTCGTTGCCAAAGAAGGAAAAAAATACTGTCTACATATAGAAAGTAAAGCATTTATAACAATCAAAAAACAATGCTGTCACTACTGCCCGCAGGTTTAGATCCATCTAAGCTAAGTTTGCTTTAAATTGTAATTTGTTCAATCATCAGCAATAAACACATTTGCCAATTATTAAATTTATATAATTAGACACTCAATCTTATTGGTCAGTGCATCATTTTGCAGTCCATGCAAGACAGTGGATTCCTGCTTAGGACTCCCACAAGGCCAGAGCAGGCCCTGGTTATATTATGTACTGTTATATAGCAGGGTTCAGGAAAAATGTAACCAAATATTCACACAATGCCAAGGGCACAAAAAACAAACAAAACAAAAGATAGAGTTACTAGATTCTGATATGACAGCAAGAATATATATAATCACTTACATCATCAAAAGTCTCGCTATTATGTGGGCTTTACAAAGCATATTCATTGTGGGTTCATTGTGTGCTTGTGTTTCTCACCACACTGCATATTTTAGTGTTTTACCGGCTCGACCAGACCCATTTTTATGTCTTGAAAGGCTTATTGATTAGCTAATGAGTTGAGGTTTAGGTGTGCATGGGGATCAGGGAAAATGTCCAGTGCAGGGGTGCTCCGAGATGAGAACTTGGAAACATTCTCCATGTTCAATACTCATTTGTTATCTGTTTGTGTTGTTTTCCTTTCCTTCTCGGAAAACATGCTTAAGCACTGAATTTTATACTGCATGTGGGCATCAGGGGAAGAATTAAGAATGAATGCAAAGGAGAAATTCTGGAGGAATCACAAAATACAAGAAGAACAAAGCAAATAGGACATAGAACAAAACAAATAGGGCATTACATTTCAGAAACTAAGATCACTCTGCTCCCCCCAAAAAAGATTCTTATCTGATGCTGATATCAGGTTGCAGTGGTAGAGATAACCATCAACCTACATGTCAGGTGGGACAGGCTATGGAAGCAATATGTCCCCCAGACATCACTATAGTAAGGATGATAACCTCCAATTAGCTTTGTTTATGTAGTGACCATTTTCAGTGAGGAAAAAGACATTTTAAATATTGCACATGATTGCGAAACTAGCAATCTACTATAGTTACTATAACAACTAACAGCATACCACAGTGGATAAAGTCTAACTAAACACTTTCTACAGCCCTAGAAGTAGATGTCTAGATGAATGATTGAAGCCTATTTGTACAGTATTGAACTGTTTCTTTTCCCCACAGTCAACTTTAATTTTTACTTTAATAGCCAATGCTAGGACCTAGCAGAGCTCAGCTAACTCAGGAGAAATAGCAGAGCAGGGTAATGTTGTGTTCACATACGGGTTGACCAATGGAACATGTGATTATCAAAGGACAGCCTAGGTCCAAAATTTTTATATTTTTAAAATGGAAAAAAGGCACTAGCATGAAATAACTTCATTATAAGAGTGCATGATGACCTTACATTTTCTGACATTTTCATTGGCATTTTTAATCTGGCTTCCAAATGAGGCACCTGATTCCCTACAGACCACCCTAGGCAGTCTATAGCTAAAACTTTACTACATCTAAGGTACCTTCCCAGTCCACAGTCAAATTCTACACCTGGGCTGGCTAAAGCAGGGAGTCTTTAAGATGTTTCGATCAAACTAGGTTTTGTTAGCTCCCTCAAGGCTGTTTTTAAGAAAGAAGCCACTACATTTCTACTCTACATGTCTTTTCAGCATCGTTCTTAATTCAATTACTTCACAGAGGTTAGCAAACATAGTGTCATGAGTCTTGTCCAAGGATTGGTATATAATAGAGTGATTGCCAAAGTGAGGTTAGAACCCCAGTCTGCAGAGTGAAGGGAAGTTTTATACACTACATCACAGCCACCACTGCTATGGGTGTTTTGGATTTAGAATGAAAATAATTGACTAGACTAAACACAAATGACTTCATTTTTCAATAATTTCATCTTTATTGCTTTCAGAATCAAATTACAATGCAAATTATCCCAAATCAGCTACACATCCTGTTTCAAATAACTAATATTTGCTGCTCCTACTCCAATCTGAAGCTATGTACAGACAACACAACCTGCACTGACAGGTTCACAAACCTTTCCCAAATTCACAGGCTATCTGCCACTCTTACGAAGAGAGGGTGAAGGATGAAAGCACAGAGGACTGCCTGTCACACAGTACTGTGAAGGCTATGCAAAAGAGCAGCTGTCACTAAAACGTAGTCAGAGAAAGTCAGATGTGATTGATGCTCTCAAAGGACATCCTGAACTTCTAATCTCCACACAGGCTTCAGAACTGACTTGTCAGTGCAGCCCATCATAATTAACATCAGTCAAAAACGGCTCTCATAGTCAGTCAGGTTTGAACATGACTAGCCACCATGACATTGATTAATGTTACTGAATTATGGTTTTGAATGTGACTTCCAGTTGAGGCTATTCTAGACATGTGAGACTTGTAGATGTGAAAAGTGCTGTATGTCAAAATATACTGTGTGGCATGATAAGCATGCTATTATGTTATTCATTGATAACATTTCAAGCTGATGAAAATGTATATGTAGTTCATGCTTTGGGGACAATCTTATTCCAGTCTGCCGGTGCTCTTGCAGATATACGCTAGAGGGATCAGGTATGCTTGAAAGGAAAAAAGAGGGAAAAAAGAATGGAAAAGGGTAATTGGTTGGCCATGTGCTGAACCATGGTTTGAGCCATTATTACATACATACCAATCCATTTAACAAAGAGATTTACATTATACATAAAGATCTACTGAGCTGCCCATTTATTAGGTACACCTACATTGTATCTGTCCTCATTAAGCATTTTATCAAAAACACTTATCATAAGTGCAGCATAGTTTCTCTTGATACTACACAGTGGTCCCAAAAATGTTTGGACATTTGTGCTACACTTCAAAATGTATTCTGTTCATTTTATTTGGTTACAAAATGTCAAAATGGCAGCTGGTTTGTTTTGGATCATCATCCTGATGAAAGATCCAGTTCTGTCATTTGAGCAGTTTCTTTGCTGGTTTACATCTGAAAAACCTTTGTGCACATCGGAGTTTATGAATGCGTCAATGAACGCAAGCGCACTGGCACAGCTGTGGGAAAAACAGCCCCAGTTTTGTATTGCTTTAGTAAAGACTAGTTGAAATTCTTCTCCACACAAAGAGTCTACCGTCAGTTTAACATAGTTGTTGTACTGACAGCGTTTTTCTTAAACATTTTTATGAAGAAACATTATATGAAGAAAAAGGTTTTCCAGTGGTTTCCAAGTAACCTGGGGAAAAAGCCCCCCTCACCTATGGTCACACACTTGTCACTCCTGTTTTCACTCCTAATCAAATGATGGGGCCAAGTTTCATCTGGATCACTGCTTTCCTGAGATATATTGCCCCAGAAAGGACAGTTGATATTATTTTATGACATTAGGTAATTTTGATCTATGTGTTTATATTAATTTGTGCAAGAACAGTTGAAATGTATGATGATGGTGGATTGTGGGCAAAGCAGTGCATTTGGTTTTGAGAGGAAACCTTATTTTTCTGTTGGGCGTTTGAGGTAAGAAGTCCCTCAGACATGGTGCAAAAGGCCCCCTTTAATATTTTACAAGTAATGTTGTTTAGTTAGATTTTTATCATAAGGACATACATTACTGACTTGGGTTTCACTGGCTAGCAGCTGTTGGCATTACCTGCTATTTGTAGCAATCATTAGTTATAATTAGTCATTATGAAATAATAATATCAAACTGAGGCTTCAACTTTTTTATTATTATTACTTTTTTTATACATTCTGTTAAGCCTAGATGACAAACTGCTCATGCTAAACTGATATAGTTTATCTTTACAGTAAAAGTAAATGTACTGTTAAAGTAGGGATTTCACCCCATTTCCCCCTACTTTCTATATGTGATCTGCCATTCTGTAATTCTACACAGTGCAGTTTTTAAACTGAAAAGGCATGGCAGCTCATATTCTGAGCAAACGACTTATAACAATATAAAAAGACTAATTTTACATCCAAATGACTAAGTATAAAATAAAATATTTTATCATCTCCATCTCAGTGATTTTAGTGCTTTTCTTTCACTCTGTTTAGCAATGAAGAATTGGAGTTGCTAGGAACCAGTTCCTTTCACCAGGGACTTGCAACCAATCATAATATGCGAACCAGAAAAACTACCACGGGTAATAAAACAGTTCCCAGTGTTCAAAACAAATGCTCAGATTCTTTATTGTTAAAGCCCCTGCCTGTTCTCAAGTGAGTTATTGCCAGAAGGGGAAACGAATGATCCTCACCATGAATAAGACTTCAAATTACTGTAGCACTGAGCAGTGCACAGAATGCTAGAAATGGACAGAGCCGCAGATTTGTGCATTTAATGACCCTCATACTTCTTGTGCTTGAAAGTGCAATCAGTTAGGTCACACTAGATGATTTGTGCTGCCTGGGTCCATTGATAAAACTCCTGGCTGCAATATGGTTTCAAAGTTTTCATCACCTAGAAAGTCAACCAAAATAATTAGCAGCTGTTTGGCTCAGTCCAAGACACAGTGTAATGAGACACCTCCACTGCTTAGCTATGTTGTTTTATGTTTGAGAGATTATTCATTAAATTCTGAATATGAGGACAAACCATCTGCACAGTGTTGCATTGCTTACACAAAAATAATTTACCAGCTGTTGATCTGCTGCTATTTCTCAGTCGAGACTGTGGAAAATATTATGAATCAATTTCCAAGCGTGCTCTAAAATACAGAATTCGAAATTTCCCTGTTGGTTTTGCTGAGTTGCCACAAAAGTTCTTGTAACTAATGAATGTCTCCAGTTCTGCTCCCTGACACACAGCGAGAAACCCTACAGCCTCTGTATCAACGCCTTATTGTTTTCCGGCCCAGTTTTATTCCTGTTGTGGAACACTTTCTTCGGACTGACTCACAGATGAAATCGTGAAGCAGTGATACAAGTAAATCAAGCTTTTGTTCCTGTCTATCAGACCTTGGGGTGAAGGTCAGTGGTTTGAGAGTCTGGACACTCATCTCCGATTAGAAACAGTGCAGCAGCTTAGTTTGCCAGGCCATGGGTCAGGCATTGTCTTGGTGTTCCAGCGTTATCAAGTTTTTCCAAGCAATTTCAGCTGAATGAGGGAAAAAATGAGGTATAAATGCAAATAAGGAGGAACACAATACGGCACTGGCTCCAGGGGGAAATACCGTGGCTGAGGAAGCACGTTGTGCTGTGCTCATCATAAACATTTCTCTGCTGTCAAACTTTTACATGCTCAAACTCTGCCAGCCCTCATCAGCATTCAGTCATAGCTTCTGGGAAAGGGTGAGACATGAGGTCAAAGCAGAACTGTATAAGTCAGTGTGCACTAAGTCCTCTGTTTATATCTTTTCACTGCTGTTTCTCTACTACAACACACATACACACACATGCACAGACTCTGGACACATCTGATTGAACATATATTTTTTAAAGGTTTAGAGACATTTTGATCTAAAGCTTTTTGAACAGAAAGTTTTGAAATGGGTTTTAAATAAATAAAAAGGTAAATAAGCAAAGCTATCATAAAGGCAAAGTCTACTTTGCTAAATTTTAAATATAACACTTTAAATTTCAGTTATTGAACATTTTTTGGTCAATGTATAATTCCATACTTGAAGAGTTTCACACAACATGGCTGCATATCCATCTGTAACAAATTTGGCTATATAAGAAACTAACATATAATGGAAAACACAGGTTTATTTCTCTAGCAAAGGTGATATTAATCATAACATAGCATTGGTGTGTCTTGTATGTATAAAACTCACTTCCAAAAATGTAGATCCTGGGAACAAAGAAAATTCTTGAAAGTAGTAAGTCTATAATGCGTTTTGGAACTAGTACACTGTAATATTAGTTCAAACTGCAAACTGAAATAGTTTATAGCATTCAGTATTCAGACCTCAGGTACTTACAAGGATTATGTTACAATTTATTATGAGATTAATTTTTGGATTAAAAAATTCAAAATGCTGTCTCTTCTTTTCATGTTACTACCAAAACATAACACAAACACACCCCTGCACTTTAGAGCAAAAAGTGAGACTGCATCCCTGTTCCTCAGGACCACATGGTGAGCAGTAGGATCCCATTGTTTTGTGTCCCAAAGTCTGTAAATCAGAATTTTAGTCTTACAAACTGTCATATATTTAAGTGAGCCTTTGCATGATTTTATGTGTCTCTGCTCAGAGCTGTGTTTGCTATTCAAGTACTTGAAAGCATTTTTGAGTTATACTCAAACTTATCTACAATTATAACTATAAAACAGTCACTACTGAAAATATGGTTTTGGTGGTAATATAAGTTTACTAATATAAGCATAATTAAGGCATAAGGTCAATCAAAGCAAAATGTTTTTAGTCTGAAGTCCAGGTCAGTTATAAGTCTAAGAGATATTTTCAACCTTGACTTTGAATCAATTCACTAGAATGATTCATATCAGTCTTGTGGGAGACCAATGGGTAAACTTAATAAAAGCAGTGGTGAAATGGAAAGCTTCAGCTCCCCTCAAGAGAATCTGCTGCATACATGAGCTGTATGAATGAGAGTGAGAGTGAAAGGCTACAGTGGTGGAGTAGCTGGAGCTATTGTGCCGCTGTTGCTCTAGTTGGACATCAGTGATGAACATTGGAAAGTGCCACATTTTGCGCACTCATATAGCTCATATATTCTTGTTACCTACTTTTTATGTTGAATAGAGTATTCTGTCACAAACGAATTAAAAATGTTACATTATTAGCTAAAGGGTTTAGATAATGTGTTTTTACTAGATGTATCTATCTATCTATCTATCTATCTATATATATATATATATATATATATATATATATATATATATACAGGCTCCACAGACACCTTCAAACCTAAATAACTACACTTGACTTCACCCCTTGGTGTTAAGCGCTTAACATTACATAAACCCCTGTGCATGAGTCAACAAATTTTCCCTTACAGCAACCAAGCTTTGCCAGTGTGTTTCGTGTGTAGTGCCTTTTGTTGTATCCCTGTCTGCTGAAAGCACTTCAATCTTCATATTAGTTCCTCTACGCTCTGTGAAAAGTGTTGAGGATCAAGGACATGGTTGTTTCTTCTGCGATCGTCCACCCTGGTGAAAGCTCCCAGGGGGCATTTCAGACAAAAAAGAAGCTGAGGTGAGGGGCTCCCAGCTAAGAGCTGTGTACTCTATGGCGCATAGAGTTCAGCAGTCCATACTGCTGGCAAGGGCTTCCCACCCATGTAAATGATATCCACCGAATGGTAGTTGCCCTCAAATGAACCCCCATTAATATTCATCAGCTATTCTGGCTGAACGGCAAGCATTTTACCCCCCCTTTTTCCCTATTTCTTTATTTTTTATCGAGTCGGGGGGCTGTGGGAGCGTTTGGGTAGGGGGAGGAAGACAGTGGGAGACGCAGGCTGTTCTATGCTTCGCTTCTTTTTAGAAAAGACTCCAGCATTCCTCCTCCTGTCTGCGCTTAACTCAAAGGGGCGACATATTTGTGTGAGAGGAGATTGTGAGACAACAGAGTTGGGGAAAAGTTGGTGGGGGGAGGGGGGTCAAACACCTGTCTCTCTCTGTTCAACCCTGACCACTCTTAACAAAAGAAAGCCCCTGTGCTCATTTTCTGTTCCCTGCTCAGCTCGTCAAAGGCCCCCTTTTTTAGTTCCTTTGTTGATAACTGAAGCTCAGTCAGAGCACTAACAAGCTGTCAGTGCTGCTAGCTTGACTGCTGTTGCCTTCGTTTGTCAGTAGTAGACATTACTTTTGACACTGCCATCATAGTAATGTTTAAGCGAAGTGAATCCATCTCCACAGTTCAGATTAAGTGCTATGAGGATTAGGGGTCAGATTCCTTTAATTTCCTGATGCTTCCGAGGTAATTCCTTTTGGCATATTTGGGTCAATATTGAGCCTGCAGAGATTTGATGCCAGGCCACTGGCAATGCAGACTTGTGGCAGTTTACAATGGTCACGAACTGCACAGGGCTGGAATTTGCAGGAGACACTGTGTGTACATTTTAGAATTAACTGTGAAATAAATTATAGATTGATAAAGTATTTGAGTTTATTTACAACTCATCATATCTAAAAGGTGACTTTAAAAAGCTAATATAAAGGCATTTCTCATACTGTATATGAAAAATTGCATTGCAATGATTAGTCCATTTAGTCTGCTTTGTATATTTTAATGATATTAAACTGAACGTCTTTTCTTTCTGGGAATTTGGCAGTGGCTGCTTAAAACTGTTTAAATCTGCTATCATAGGAATTATGGTGCAAGAGGTGGCAGAGCTGTTAATTTTTACTAGTCGACGAGTCATTCAGAAAAGTAGTCCACTAGCAGACTAGACAAATAAAGTGATCTGGACATCAGTGAAAAGTATTTTGTTAATCGTTTTCTATTCAGAGTCTGTGGTTTTGTTTTTGTTGTATTTCAATAAGTTTCACCCTCAGGCACTCTGCCTACTGAAATACTCAGGCTGTGTGAAGTGAACTGCACACTAAATCCACCACAGCTCTCAGAAACTTACTTCTCACTGACAATTTAAACCGGCTCTTGCTAGCCGCATTTCCATGAATTGGCCTTATCGGACTGAAAGGATAATTCATCAAGCTTAAGGCTAGTAGCAAGCAATTGCATCTCTTTAGATGAGCCTTTCATAATGAGATTTAGTTGCTGAAGTAATTCCTGAAGTTTGTTTGTAACCTTATAGTCTCAGAAAAAAACAAGTACTAACCTGTTGCTGTTGAAAAAAAATGGTTTAAGGTAGAAACTGGACCTTAAAACCACTGTTGTACCTTTTGAGGGAACATTTACATTGTTTGTGCGTTGATGAAAAAAAATAAATGTACCTGCATAATACCTTTATTTCTAATAGTATAGGTAGTACGATTTCTGTGTGTTTGCTGACCACTACTCCTCTTCATCTGATAGCAGTGTGTTTTTGTTATGAACTTGTCATGGTGAACAATCTGTAACTGGTTGGTTTGCATGTCAATCAACCAATCCTCAAAACCTACCAGTTTAATGTACAAGCCTGCACTTCAGTGCAATTTTACACATCTTGCAAAGGAAATAGGTTTAATCCTGTGTAGTATTTCCACTCTAGTAAGTTTTTTTTTGGGTTTTCTGTTCAGCAGAAAATCTGATTATCTGTTCTCTTCTTCTTGCCTGTTCACTGCAGTTTTTTTACCACATCTGTATTATCGGTTTTATCTTCAACTTTTCAACTAACTCAACTGTTGCCCATAGCACCAACTAGTGGATTTGTTAGTCAACGAATTGACTACCCTATGCAACCTCTACTGTGCACATCTATGTTGGCCAGAGTGAAACATATCAGTATGTAGAATCAGAGCCTTCTATATGTTCTGATGTTGGTTTATTCAGTATATAAAAGATGCATGAGTCTTTCATTACTGATGGAGGCGCTGTGACTTTTTTTTCGTAGTCAGTACATAAGCTTATTCAGAGCACAACTCTAAGCAGTTATTATTGACTTGTTTGATCAAGGTGAGGATAAAATGTGACTGACGTCACTTGTATTCTTATTCATGTTTTTTCTTGTCCTGAAAGGTAAATAAAAATCTGACTTTGTTAGATCACTTTCTTTACATAACAAATGTAATAGCATCATGTGGCCAACTGAGAAGAGTAGATTAAACAGCAGAAATAGACAAGTTTTTCAGCCTTAAAGGGTTAATAATAATTAGCCTACCTGAAAGTACCTGAAGGACCTTGTGAATGGATTCAGATGAGTGAATCGTCTGTTACTGATGTACTTGCATTTCAAACACAACAATCAAGCAACCCAAAATATGAATTTATAAAAGCATGCCTGTGTGGTGGGGGTTACTCACAGAGCCCAGTGCATCCTCATGTTCAAACAGAGCCACAGCGGTTTAAGACTCTGCCCCCAGCCCCGTCGACAGTTCATCCGATTTCTCAAACAAACAGCGTCTCGCTTCGCTAGGCCTCTGCCTATCAGCGCAAACATGCAAGATGCCACACTCGGGATTTAAAACCGACTTAGGAAAGCAATGAATTCCACCAGCCAAAAGTTCCAGTTAAATGCACTTTTGAATGGCTCAGACATTAGCTGACATATTTTTACACAAATGACTGTCATTTGCCCTCTCAGCCATGTGGATAGGAGACAGCAGGGCCCCATCCTACATTTTTTCTTGTATTTGTTTTTTTTGCCTGAGGTCCACATACAATGTTTGCGTATACCAAAAACAGCAGTAATTTATTTTCATATGACCATTTCCCAACCTCTCTCCATCCCTTACAAATAAACTGGCTGTTACTCTGTCCTTAAGATTGTTATATGTACATGAGCTGTGCTTTGATTTACTGCCTTGTATAGTAACCTATTAAAAAAAGTGGTCATTCAAAAAACTAGTGCTAGCTATAATGTAGTAAGTAATGCTGATTGTGGTTTGATCCCCTATATATATGGGATTCTGTGGCTGAACAACTGTCCACAAGCTTAAGATATGCGCAATACCAAGCGTCAGCTGGAGTGATGTAAAGGTTGAATCTACTGCACTCTGGAGCAGTGGAAATGCATTCACTGTAATGATGAATCACGGATCACTATCTGACAGTCTGATGGATGAATCTGGGTTTGACGGATGACAGGAGAATGCTACCTTCTGGAATGCATAGTACAGTGTGGTGGAGGAAGGGTAATTTTCTGGGACTGTTTTTCAGGGTTTGGGCTGGGCTAGCAAACCAGGCCTTCGTCAAACATCACTGCCTGACTTTGCACATGCTCCAGAATCTTGTGGAAAACCTTCCCAGAAGAATGGATACTATTATAGCTGTAACATTATGTTATGGGGTGGGGGGTGAAATGGGATGTCCAATAAAATCATACAGGTATGATAGTTAAATGTTTGTATGCTAGCTATACAGTGTGAATGGAGAAGTTGGATGAATTATGGAAATGCAAGGCAGAAGTGCTGCATTTCTGCACATTATAGCTGGAGCTAACTTACCCAAAACATTGTAACAAATTAGATAAGAACTTGTACATCCAGATGTACTTTGCTACAGAAGATAATGCTTAGGTTAAGGACACAGACAGACCCAGAGCTATACTTAGAACTGCTTCTCAACATCAGAGGAATGAAATCTTCCAAGAACTTCTCACACCTTCCTAATCTTCATAATCAAGACTGTAAACTGAAAGGTACAGCTCTGAGTCTGTGGATGTTATTTTTAGTCTAAAGGCATCCAAGGAGGAAATAAAATAGACCTCGAACTTTTGAGTGCCTTGTCTCATCCACATCACTTAAAACACAGATAAGCAGTACAGGCTTTAGCCTCTCTGAGTGAAGGAGGACACTGCATGCCTCAGTGGCTGAAGTTGGCTGAAGTCGACCTCAGAGAGCCAACTCAGATAAAGCCCAGCATAATCTGACTCTGGCAGCAGGGTGGAAGCGGCTGGATTACGGGGCGAAAGAGAGGTCGCCAAGCAGGATTATTTATTATGAATGCAGGAGTTTGGCACAGTAACCAGCCGCAGGGCTGAATGAAGTAGGTTATGAGAAGAAAAAAGAGGAGGAGGAGATGGAAGAGGAGGACTAAGAGAAGGAGATGGAGCCAAGGAGGACACATTGAGAGTACTGAGAAAAAAGAGGTGGAGAAGAGAAGATAGAGGACAGAACTGTAGCCATTTGCAGAGCTCTGAAGTTTGACTGTTAGAAATAAAGGCTCTGTGCAGGTACATTTCTCATTTCTCAAGGTACAAGTTTTTTTTTTTTTTAACCACAGGTGCACAAAGGTACACATTTGTATATATTCATAACTCAAGTTTTAAAAACAGAACAATAAAATAAAACTAGGATTTTCTAAACTGTCTCATGCTCTAATCACATGTACAGGTAGTGTGAAATAAGACAAACTTGTCAAAAGGTCATATGTCCTCATATGACTTCTACTCAATACCAGTAATTTATTCGGTATTTAGATGTAATAAATACATCTCTTCCATCAGTACACTCTCAGAAAAAAAGGTGGCATTCCGTACCTAGAAAGGTACAATCACTTGTCACTGTGGCAGTACCCTTTAAGGGTACAGAAGTGCACCTTTATTTATAAGGACAAATATGTACCCTTACAGTTTGTACCTTAAGGGAAAGATTTTGTACCCTAGGAAACAAATTATGTGCCATATTTAAAAAATTCTGGTTTATGTTGTCAGCAAGCTTGGTAGGTTATTTAGCTGTCCCCTGTGATACTGGGTCTTCACATAAGGCCTTAGCAGTGGCACAATGTGTGGGTGCCATACCAAAGTGATATACAATACTAACACCAGAAACCAGAGATGCTAAAGTGGCACGCATGAAACACTTTCAATGTTTGTTTAACCGTTTACAACCTAAGCCTAAATGTGTCTGTCTGAACATTGCTTTATATTTCTTCACTGTAATTTGGTGATATAGTGCATTGGATTATCACATGATAATCTGATTTAGCACAAACCCAGCTTTCAGTTCTAGAAAATGTTAACAAAAATTATCAACGTTCAGGATGAAAATAATATGCAAATGCATAAAAAGCTAAAAAAAAAAAAAACACACACACAAAATATATAAGATGAATTTGAATTAATTATTTAAATAATCAACCACTTTAACAATGTAGAGAATTCAATAGAAGCCTCTATTGTATATATGTCTAGGTTATTTTTCTCAGCTCCATCAGTAGGTATTTTTAGTTTGTGCTCTTACTGGTGATATAGTATCTTTTGCTATCTAGCTGTACAGATGGACATTTCTGTGCCCATTGATGAAGTGTCTCCAGTCTCATCATCACTTTCTCAAAAAGCATTTGTAGTGTTCCAGCACCCATCTTTAAGAAAACGCTGTTTGTGTGGTATCTAATGTTTTGAAGTCCTCAGAAGTCAGACTTGAACATGCTAATGCTCTGTCTGCCATCATGTTTTTTTAAATGAAACTGCCGTGCTGTGAGAGGGCCTTTGAAACTAAATCTGAAGCTCAATCCCTGCTTTGACATGATCTGCTTGATGGTGTATGCAGTCCTCTGATTGGCTACCGTATGATGATAATGACAATGACATCAAAAAAGAAAAAATGGCTGCTGAACATTGATCTGTGAACACTTTAATCTCAATTCAGCCTAGTCTGCAGATGTAGCATAGATCCTATATATTTGTATTATTTTAGCCTATTGTTACCCTACTGCCTGCTGTGCTAAAGTATTAACAGCATGGTGTAGGCTATAGCAAGCTTGCTAAATAACAGAAGCAATGAGGCATGGCCACAAACCAGCCACAAGTATTTTGTACATGTTTCTACTTTGGGTATGTTAACTGTACACTATATCATCATCATTAATACAATATTTGACATGGAAAGTTTTGATCATAGTGGCAATGCCTGTGCATGGCTGGTACTAGTGTCCATGTTGACGATACAGGAGAGCTTTGTTAACTAATGGTATGGTCACTGCAAATGACTTAAAACATGCTTCATTTAGCTCAACAACTGCACAGTGCAGCTTCTTCATAACCTACTCATCCACACACTGGGACCCGCCAGTGGGTTGCAACCTGCATTTTGAAAAAAATCACTGATTTAGACTCTAGATTTTGAAAATATGGCAAAATCAGACAACCAAACTTCCAGTTTAAGTCTTAGCATATTTACACTCCCTTTAATATTTCCTGGACTCAGTTGAGCCTCTGTTATATGCTCCAAGTCATCCCAGACGGTTGTAACACTCATTTAAAATTCAGCAGGTGTGGATTTGCAATGCAGGCATTAATGTGCTGGATAAACTTGTGAAGTTAGCATTAATGCACAGACTTTGTTTGCATTCAGACTTGACTCCTTATTGTCAAGTCACTGGGCACATTTTTAAGGTTCAAACAACTTTTACTTGAATGTTATGTGAACTGAAATATAGGTGAAAACCCATATGTGCATAATCTTTAAAGACAAGAACAAATGGAATTGTGAGTTGTGCACAGTACCCCAGATGTAATCAATCTGTCAAGACATTCAAATTTTGCTTTTGTCAAATTTAGCTATTGCTAGTTTTAAACTGAAGCTACCAGGCTGCTGTTGCTAACAAACATGGAAAATTAATAATCAACTATTGGGAACAAAAAATAGTCATTTTCATAAATACAGCCCCAAATTGTCTCTCCACCCTCTCAAACCATGTTATATGTTGCATGATGCATGTGCACAGGAAGGTGAGACAGAATCTGCATGGGGAGGTAAAGTTTAATATAAAACATGTCCACAGAATTTGGCTACAAAGTGAAGTTGTGTTTTTTATAGTTCAGAGGAAGTTAGAAGCATCACACGCTGTTTATGAATGGATGGCTAAGCCTGTAGTAGGGGGATCTGGGTGCATGGTCCCACAGGAGAATTTTTTAATGGTTCCAAAATGTCTGTTCATCATAAACTTTTAGAGTATCAACAGCCAGAAAAACGATAAAAAATGATTCACTTTTTGGTCATTGGAACGCAGTAGATTTGTATCTTTGTATTTTGTGTTAAGCACCGAGCTAATATGTCTTCAACAATATATCCATCCACTTACAACAGGCACAGATCAAGCAAAAGTCCTGAAGTCAAGCAATGTTGTCTCCTCTTTCTCAGAGGTCCTACATATATTATTCAAATGCACTCATTTGGTTGCTTAAATGGTTCTTTGCATGGTGAAATGCTTCTTCAGATTGATGGAGAATGTGTTGTGTATGGTTCTATATAGAACCTTTTTGAAAATGGTTCCATATAACACTTAAAAGGGTTCTGCTTTGGTACAATGTCAAGCTTGCAACAATAAAAGAACCCTTTTTCTTTAGCCTAACTTATTTTCTTTACCTCAACCTAAACCTACATTAAGCTAGATAACAAGCAATCCATTTAAAACCTGCCAAAATCTTGTCACAGCTTCAGCAGTTACTTTCTGCAGAATGAGTAAAACCTGACACCCCACCTAAGGTCTGATATGAATGGTTTACAATTTACGAGGTCTGATACGATTGGCGCAACTTACAAGGTGTGATGTGATTGGCCAAGCCAGAAGTTCCACTTTTCACATCACATTAGTAAATCTGTGATAGAGCAGAAGCAGCACCTCCACTAGTTAAATATCAAAGAGTGAATGAGAATAAACTGTAGATTATTTAAGCTAGTAATGTACATTTATTTGGGAAGGCAGGAAGGGGAGTTAAATAGTTTTTAAAACTGGCCCAGCGATGCTCCTGGAGGAAGTCATACTTTTGCTTTGAGTTGAAGTGTAGTTTATGATCCAGAACTTATGATCCCACATCAGTACCTGACCTCACTAATGCTTTTGCGGCTGAATCCATTAAAATCCTCACAGTGATCTATGAACTTCTAGTGTAAAGTCTTCTCAGAGGAGTAGAAACTGTTACTGCAGCAAAGAGGGGACAAACTCACTTTTAAAACCCTTGATCTCAGAAGACGAATTGGATGAGCAGATGTCTACAAACGTTTGGACATATACTGTAAATTTCTAATAGTAACACATACAAAATGAACAGAAATGAATTTTCATGTAACCATCAGTGATATGTTATCTCTATAGAGGTTTTGTCCTTCTTCTTGACTATTATAGTGCTTTGTGCAGTATGTAGGGTGTGTCACAAGAACATTCCTGTTGTCAGGAGGACTCTATTAATTTTCTCAAAACAATGGCTATGCTGTCCATGTTCTCAGCATGCCTAAAATGTTCCAGCACTAACAACAGGGCGTAGTGTTCAAGACAGAGCAACAGCAGTAGCAAAATTCTTCCCTGGGACATGAACATCAGTGAACACAAACCTGAATCTCAACATGAACTCAACTGAAACTCAACTTGGAGTTTTAATTTCAACATTGAAATTCAAGATAATGATCCTGATAGTGATGTCTAGGCTGCTCACAAAACTGTTGTTTTCCCAGGCAGCTCCAAGAAAATCTTTTTCTATCTCGGTATGTCTGGATCCTATGGTTGTCAGGGAAATTAATATAACTAGACTCTATTTGCCATGAGGTTATATTGTGTAGGCCTCTACTCAGTCACACTACAGTCCTAATGGCCACTTGTCACTAAGAGTGGGCTCTGCATCCCTGAACTTTTTTAGAGCTTTATGGAGAATATTGTCATGTTCTGCATTGTCACAGCTACAAGAAATCATTATCATTACCCAGAGCATCCCCAATGCCGTCAATGAGCTGTGAAATCCATTTCTTAAGATGTTTTGGGGCAGATGCTATTCCGAATGGCAGCTTGAGAAAAAGTATTTGCCCATTGCGATGATGAATGCTACTGCAGGTGCTAAGTCCTTGAGAAACAAAATATGCCAGTCTTGTACTTCAACATCCAACTTTTGCCAAAGACTCATCTTTTTGAGCACACTGTCTTTGTGTTTGGCAAGATCCATACGGTGATCCTATTTTCACCATTCTTTCCTGAGGGAACTGTGAGGATATAAGGCAAATCTCATCAGCTCTGGCTGTGGAGGATCTGATGTCTTGCATAGTTTTTTGATTTCCATGCTCAAAAAGAGAAATGTGTGCTGGAAATTGGCCATCCAGGAAATCAGTTGATCAAATCAAATTACTTTTATTATTAAGGACAGTGGGTAGCAAAAAGTGTTTGATTCCCTGGCCGGGCAACCAGGGTACTTTCTGTGTGGAGTATGTTCTCTTCGTGTTTGTGTGGGTTTCCTCTGGGTACCTCCGGAAACCCAGGTATATATGCACTATCCCATATATGATGCATAGTATAGAGATAAGTGGATGACGGTCTAAAGAAGCTCCGCACACTGCAGTGAGCTGGTGTGTTACTTTAGAATAAATATGGGCTTCCTATTGTGATAAGGGTAACATGGAGACTTTTCATGTGAGTCCATGAATTCAGGTGTGTTATGTGAGTGCAGGCCTCAAGACTAATACACTGTGTAGCCACTGGCTTTTCATCAGGCAAATGGCCTGGTGAAAGAAGCTGCCCTGGAATCAGCTGGTTCTGGACTTCATGATTCTGTACCATCTGCTACTTGACAGCAGCGAGAAGAGACAGTGGCTTGGGTGGGTCTAAAGTCTTCCTCAGACAGTAGCTGGTGTATAAGTTTGTGAGATGGAAGCTGAAGCCTAGTAATGAGCCAGGCTGTCCGCACCATCCCCTGCAGAGCTTTGCGGTCAAGAGCAGAGCAGGTGGGGATACAGCCAGTCAGGGTGCTCTAAAACAGTGCGGGTGTAAAAGGTCCTGATTATACTTCTGGATAATATATTTTAAAATGAGTCTGTATCATTATTGTACTGGATTGATTTCAGTGACTGAACGGCAAGTCAGTCCAGCAGTGGTATTGTTATTAATGTTTTAATAAACACCAGGCCCTCATAGTTATTTCATTCTCAGCATTGTGTCTAACTGGCTTTTCATTCAATTGGCAGATTATTTCAGAATATCTGAGATTGCAGTACTGGTATCATGCAATATCAATCCGTTAAATTGAATTGACAGTATAGTTTCAAATGTCCCCACGTTTCTGTAAAGTTATGCAAAATATCTTTTTGTGGAACACTCATTCCACATATTTTTAAGAAATCGTCAATGTTTTCCACAGTTTATTTTCTAAGTGAAAATAAGTAAACATGTCTTCTGCAGAGAACATACTTATGCACATTTCAATGCACAATTACTGTTTAATGTTTATTATTTGCTGAATTTGACTATAAATTAAAGGGTATTCAATTTTTTGCATATAACAACATAACATAATAATATCAAGTTTCACTATATAATGTTACTTAATGCAGAACAAACTACTGTTTCTTAAAGAAGGCAAAGTAAATATAACTACCATGGGAGAACTGTAAAGTCTCTGCCATTTTGGGGTATTTTCAAGCATCCTGCCTCCTCCCCACTCTAATAAACATGCCCACTAAACTGGCTTGCATATTTTCACTGATACCTCTGCTGATTCAAAAACAGATGTCTCTGATGGACAGGATGGTGTAAAACACCGATGTAATGTCATTTCTCTAACACTGAACATATGTGTTAGTGAATGATTCAGTAGACTCTGGGCCAGTAGACTTATGGGCCAGTTTGGACCATGTTCTGTCTTCACTAAAGTGGGTTTGGCATACATAGCTAAGCTATTAGATTCTGAGATTGTTCACAGACAAACTTTGAGATTAAAGAACCCTTTAAATAGTTAATAAATCACAAATCATTCAAATTCAGTCACATTTTATAATTCCAAAAGTACTCACAGTAGACTCTCTTTTTATTCAACAGCAAAACATTAAGAATTGTTTTAAAAATTTTAATGAGACAGAACATTAAAAAGTTTCTATGCAGCTGAATTCCTTCACCTGTGTTTTAGATGCTATTCCAACAGCATTTTTAAAGAGGTATTTGATGGCCTTTGTCTAAGACATTGTAAATAATCTTTTGGAAACAGGCACAGTTGTACGACCATTGTTGAAGTAACATAACCTTGGTTCTTCTATTTTTTAAGGAATTACAAAGTAAAATCTAACTTCCCATTTTTTTGTAAAATAATTGAAAAATTCTCACAGCTTAATGACCTCCTAAATGAGCACAGTATCCATGAAAAATTCCTGTCTGGCTTCAAAACAAATCGCAGCACTGATCGGCATTAATGAAAGTAGTAGATGATCTGAAAATCAATGCTGATGAAGGTGATGTATCTGTTCTTGTGCCTATGGATTTAACTGCTGCAAGCATAGGTGAACATATGTTAGATAAGCATGATCTTGTCTGTGGTGTACCACAAGGCTCTGTGCTTGGTCCCCTATAATTTGTTTGTACATTTTGCCACTGAGTCAGATTATTAAGAAGCACGGCATCAATTTTCTTAGTTATACAGTTTTTTAAATACTGTGTCTATTTACTGTCTCCTTTATTAGACACACCTACCTTGTTGGTCCACCTTGCAGATTTAAAGTCAGACACAATGGATTATCTTTTGCTGCACAGTTTGTGTTAGTCATCCTCTTGTCTTCATCAGAGGACACAGTGCTGCCCTCAAGATGCTGTTGGCTTGATCTAGTTGGTTAGTGGACCATTGTCTATCCTTCAGTGACATTGATGTGCTTAAAAACTCCAGCAGCACTGCTATGTCTGATCCATACATACCAGCGCAACACATACTAACACACCATCGCAATGTCAGTGTCACTGCAGTGCTGAAAATGATCCGCCACCAAAACAATACCTGTTCTGTGGTGGTCCTGTAAGGGTCCTGACCATTGATGAATGGGGTAAAAGCAGCCAACAAGGTATGTAGAGAAACAGATGAACTACAGTCTGCAAAGTGCTCCTATATATTAACAGGACTTGATTTAATAGTCAGTGAGTGTAGAAACGCAGAAGTGGTCTTAATGAAGTGTTCGGTTGGTGTTCTGTGCACTTAGTTGAGATCTCTTCTGCCATAGAAGGGCCACACCCCATACCCCATCCATTCTGTTGACAGCCAATGAGTGCAATGATCATTAATATACAATATATAATCTTCCCCAAAAAATTACCTGTAAATTAAAGGATCATACAAAGGCTGAAATAAGGTTGTGTTTTTTATTTTATACTCTTCAGTTGTCCTTTAGTTGTCTTAGTTCAGTTGTACTTTAATGTCTTTATGTTGACTTGCTAGTATAATAGCACTATGAAGCCTACAAAAGGCTGGTGGAATGCATTTCTCAGCACCTCATATTCCTTCTTTTGTTGAGAAAAAAAGAGAGTAGAGGATATCTTTGGCTGTTTCCCCCAAAATATAAATGAATGAATTCACCTTATATTCATTCTCTTTTTTATTCAGACCAGAAGCAGTTTTTCAGATGTTCTGATCCACCAAGTCTTATTTGAAAAAAAAAAAATGTTGGTGGAGTGATGGAGAATCTGATCTTTAAAGAATAATCACAAAGAATAATCATAGCAAAAGGATAATTCTACATTAAAACGACAATGTATAGTAAACTCTTTCCTGCAGCTATGTTTAATTTGCAAATGCATTTTAATGTTTATATCTGGATACAATTTAGAGTGAAATATGTAAGCTGAGTATTGGGCTTGCCCTTTTTCTAGCAAGAACCAACCCTTTTTATGTCACGTTGGCATGCCTTTGAGCTACGTTATTGTGCCAGTGTGTGTAGGTATCTGGAGGCGTAAGTGCCATATGTATCAGTACTGCGTAGGCTATTTAATTTCATAAGAACAAAAGAAAACAATACAATTTTTAAGAATGCACACTTCTCTCACACTCACAGAGCTTCGTCTCACACTAGGACAATCTACATTAGAAAGCCGTTAACTATCAACCCTATTAAATCAATCAACATTGATCATGCAATGAGAGGGAAATTAAATCTTTTCACAAACCACAAATGGAGACACGTCTATGAGTAGCACAGTTATTCCTGTTCTTAGCTCTTTAGAATTGTTCACATTTTTGAAGTGGGACAGAAGGGGATCCAAAGAAAAAAAGACTAAGAATTTCAAAGATCTATTTGACAATAAGCCAAATTATCCGGAATCGAACAAAGTGTATTTCAAAAAATGGAATCTAGGGAGTTGTTTTTGGCATGCTGAGCAGAATTGTTAGAGCTGGGGAAAGCCAAAAGGCTATCTCTTTGTAGCAGATGCTAAATGCCAGCAGAGGGGAACCCTCTCTAACATCATTCTCCATAAGCTGCAACCCCTGACAGTAGACCTGAGGGAGACCACCTGATCAAAGCCTTCTGAACCATCCATGCAGCCCCTTGTGACCCAGAGGAAGCCAGGCCAAATGGATTTCACTGCCATTATGACCATGCCAGTTAAGTCCTCATATAGCATTCAAGCCAAATTGTAAGTACAAGCAGGGAAAACAAAACAAAAAAACATTGTCTTATGCATATAAGAAACAAAAAAAAAGATTAAAGTGGTCACAAAATTGTTTACAGTATTAGCATATTATTAATGTGTTACTAATATGTTGGAATACAGGTTTTAAAAGAAAAGGCCTATTGATGGCTTTCTTCAGTGGAATAACAAGTCGCCTTTGGACCTTAGGCCCAAGAACATCCAATAACAAGAACATTCAAAGTAAATTTAGTAGGAAAAGTTATATACAGATACAGATAAAATGTCTGATTCAACAGTGCTTTCACAGGTTGAATTCTTTATCATTGTCTGAGATTCATTCATATCAGGTTTTTAGAAAGATTATCCTTTTCATCCCATATTTAAATAAAAAATATTAGAAGTACTGCAACATGCAAGAAACTTTAAAGAAACATGAATAGTGATGTGCAATAGAAACAGCTGAAAGATTGTGTGGCCTTCATCAACATTATGAATAAATGACTCACCTTTCCAGAAGGGTTTGGCTGCAGACATGCACTCTCAGCTTGACATGCACCGCCAGCCTATTGATGACGTCAGTGCATGCTCTGCCATAACAGTGTTTTTGTCAGTTTTATGGAGAAAAATAGCAAACCATGTACTGTGAGGCAACAAGAGTTACACTGAATGTATATTAACATTGCCATTCTGATAATAAGGTAATTAAATAGGGAAACTTTCAAAATAAAACCTACCACAACAATAAGACATGAATGTCGGGTTTATTCGCAGGAAAAAACAAAAAGGCTACAGGTGAAACTCATGAAAACCATGCTGAAGATGATTAGAACCAGTTATCAAAAACTGTAATATTGATTAAAATCGAATTTATTAAGGATTGTAGGAGGTCGTGACAAAGTACAGTCAATGTAATATCGATTACTATTGCTGTCTTGTCAACGCTGTCACAACGTTCTAGAAAGATGTCGGACAACGTTGTCTTAACTTCCTCAGGAATTACATCTCAAGATTGTGGCAATGTAGAGAGCACCAAGCAGACAACATTGCGAGCACCAGACCAGTACATTGTCACAAAGTAACTGTGTTTGCAGAGCTGTTAGGGGCTGTTATCTGATGGTTTTACTTCCTAACGGGAATTGGCTTGATGGTGGCCATTAGAGGCCATTAGGAAACAATAAAATGTATCTGGAATAAGTGCAACAACACCTGATTAAACAATCAGAATACTTTACCCTGTGATATCAACCCAACAGGAAAACACAGAATACCATTAGCGACAGACATTCTCTGATGTTCTTCAGCATGGTCAGACATCAAATGGAAATCTTTCGCCATGTTATGGACAAAAAATGGATGAAGTGATGACATCGCTAAGCAGCAGCCGCCAAAATTTGTTGTGCTGTTGGGCTGCTTCTGCCAGTGTGGCAGAGAGCACACGTGCATGTGACGTCACTGAGAGTGCATCTGGCTGAGAGTGCATGTCTGCAGCCAGACTCTAATGCACCTTTCAGCAAAGGTAATTCAGCTGATAGAGAAGTTTGCAGGCCGATGAATCCATAGCCACAGTTCTTTTTATTTGTTTTTAGCTTCAGAAGTGAGTAGAAAACAACAGGCTGTCCTCTGTCAGGATATTGGGTGTCTTTTAAAGTCTCCTCTTCTGATGACATCCCAAAATGATGACATACCGCACACTAAAAGCTTGACCAAAGTAATAGCATACATCACCGGTTGCTAAGCAGTGTTTTGGGGGCTTCTGCCCACTGAACGTCAAGCCAATAAACATCAAGCTAAAGCTCATTTTACACTCTACTGTTATAAAGGTAAAACTTCCAATATCATTTAGGGAATTTATTACATTTGGTATCAGCTAACTAACTCTTAACAGCCTCACTGTTTCCCGGTGAAAAGGTAAGGTATGAGGTAAAGGAAGCTACAACATGACTGAGCTAGTGACATTAGCTGTAGTAACAGGCAGTTAGCATTAATCTGTTTGTCTTGAAGACTGCTTTTCTTGGAGTACATTTCAAACCACATAGCCTTCTATGGTATTTTGTGGTTTAATTTAATAGAGCAGCAATAAAATCCTAAAAGGGATGTTAGTTCTTAGAGATACAAGGCAGTCCCAGAGATTGCTGAACTGCAGTGCGGTAAGTGCTTATAACCTTGAGAAAATGAGGCAGGGCTTCATTTGCTAAGCAGAAAGGTCATTTATACATTGAAACCCTGTATAATCAGACACTTTGTCACTCTCATGGTGAAACCAATGTTATTTCCAACTATTGGAAATACTTTGGTCAAATCCAAAGTATGACTTACAAACAAAATAAACCACTGATGGAGGAATACCAGTAACATCAGTAATATCAGCACTCGAGGACGGATTTGGCCAATTACAATGGACAGAGCTTGCAGGGGAACAATGTATGAATTATCAAACAGAAAACTAACATAATCAACAGCAAAGTGGAAAGTTACAGTTCACCTCAAAACAAGACATAGGCATTGTTGCTCTCACTGGATGTTAATATTGAAAACTGTAAAGTATGTTTGATTTTATGCTCAGGTTCAAGTCCAGTTATTGAAGGCAATAAGTACATTCTAATGATAATTTTGTCCAATCATATAGCTTTAAGAAAATGCATTGCTTTTTAAATGAAATAAAATAAAATAAAGCAAACGTGGAAAATTTAATTTGATTAACTGCAAAATAAACGCAATTCAAACTTGCTGATTAACTGTCCCCAACACACTGCTAGCATGAAAGATTTTAACCCCTTAAAATCTCAAGCTTATTACATAGTAAGGCTTATTATTCAGTAACCACATGGGACTTCAATGCAAAAGTGGCTGAGCTACTCTTAGGTTATAGAAGTATGTAATAAAACATAGGGCCTACTGGTGGGTCCTAGCCATTTAAGGTTTAAAAGCATTGCTCTTGCTAGTGTAGCCACTGGCTTGAGGCTGTACTGGGAGCTACTCAGGGTGGTTCACTTACTACAAACAAAGTCTCCTTTATAGCAATTTTTTACAGAAATATTCTCCATTCTAATTATACACTTTCACACAGACATCTCAAGCTGAACGATAACACTGAGTAATTACCTAGCCAAGCCTGCACAAATACCTATCTGTAATTGCGATCAGAATTCATGCTGATTACACTGGGGATCACATAGATTTGCTTCTGACAGGGCCTGTCTTAGAAGGTGAGATTTGAAGCAGTTTCTGGTATGCAGGCTTCTTGATAGGCTGATACAAATGTTCATTCTTCATGAGTTCTGTTAGGATGAGATCTTTATCTGCGATAAAATGGTCTTTTCAGAGGTTTTGCTCTGAAATTCAATCACTCAGATGTGGAATATGTCAGCTGTATATTTTGAAGCAGAAAATAAATTAGGCAAATATCAAGGATTTAAGGAGACCTTCCACAGTGAGTGAAATACTTCTCGAAGCAGTGCTGACTTAGAGACATAGTCACTATTACCCATCAAAAGGTATATTCACTGACATTCAGCTGAAATAATCAACACTGCATTTTGTTAACATGTAAATACCTTTGAAGGCACAATCATGGCGTATTTACTTGGATATACTTCCACAGTAGCCATAACACACAATTTCTGCCTGATTTAGAGGCTGTTGCTTTTTGTGTTGTTGTTCCTTCATTAGCATTAATGGGATATACTTCATGGAAATGTTTATGATTAACGAAACCAAAAGCGATCTGGATTTTCATCTTTGTAGGTGAGCAAGCAAGTCAAGCAAGTGTTTTATTGTGTTCAAATGTTATTTTTGTTGTACATCATTTGTCAGGAAAGCTGCCCACAAAGTGTGTCCTATGTAATCTGATAACAAAGTTGCTGAGAAATTTCATTACGTTAATTAAAATATCACAGTCAATTGCCATTCAGTCAGCAAAATAGACTCTGGGGCCTTGCAGAATGATGCTACATTCATTTCTCAATTTTCTAGACAAGCAATTACACTGGGCATTCATAGAATAAAATACGAAACAGCTAATGATAACTGCCAGGTATTATTAATAAAATTAATCACACTGCAGTGAATTATTATTTCCTCAAATTTGGCCTTACAGAAAGAAGGAAGGCAATGCAATTGGTTATAGTGGATACAATCATATGCAAATGTTTGAACACCCCTGGTCAAAATAAGTTAACACACTCTCTACAAGAAACAGACCTAGATGTTTTAATCACCCCCCACCCCACCCTTTCCATGTTAAATGCATCAGATACCAAAGGCAGCTCAAAGTGCTTTACAGAAAAGTGATGAAGCATAAAAGAAATAAAAGAAACTATGAGTATTCATTTCAAAATCATATTAAATAATGACACTGATCAAATTAAAAAGAGAAATATCAAAGAGACATTATATTTTAATTGAATGCTAGGTTAAAGAGATACATTTTCAAATGTTTCTTAAAAGTGAGCACTGAGCTTGATGGCCTAATGAAAAAGAGATCCACAGTGTAGAAGCATGATAACTGAATGAGTCTCTCCATGTTTTCTGTATTTTACAGAAGGTGTTTGCAGAAGGTTAATATCTGCAGGTCTAAGATCATGTGTTGCAACATAAACACAGACACTCAGTGATGCAAACAGGTGCTTTAAGGTCATTTAGAGGCTTAAAACTAGTAACATAATTTTGAAATCTATCCTGAATGATACAGGCAGCCACTGCCGCTCCTTCAAAATGGGAGTTTTGCTAGGATCTGTGCTGCTGCATTTTGTGCAAGTTGTAAAGGATGTATTGTTTTTGTAGAAGGTCCAGTCAGAAAAGCATTACAGTAATCAACTCTGCTTGTAACAAATGCATGAACAAGTTTCTCTGCATCGCTTTGAGATAGAAAAGGCTGAACTTTAGCAATATTGATTGAGATGAAAAGTTATTTTAGTAACAGAGCTCAGAGTCTAAAATCACACCCAGGTTTCCTGCTTCAGGCTTGCAAAGCTAAAGAGCTGAGCTTCACATAAGGACCAAATTTCAGTTTTTCATGATTAAGCTGCAGAAAATCTTGTGACCTCCACTGAGAAATATCAGACACACAGCTGGTAAGCCTGTCAACAGAGTCTTGATTATCAGAAACAATGGAAATGTATAATAGTGTGCCATCAGCATAGTTCTGAAAATTGATATCATGTTTTCTAAAGACATCACTTAGAGGTAATGTGTACGAAGAGAAAAGCAAAGGCCCTAAAACTGAGCCTTGTGGGACTTCACAAGAAATGTTCAATTTTTTGATGAATGATTTCCCAGTGAAACCGGGAGCAGTGTATTCCTCAAACATTATTTAAACTACTCTAAAAAGGGTGACTCTCAAGTGGAGCTGGAACTTTCCACGTTTGTGCTTTTGTAAGTTTGCTGCTAGTTGATTTATCTGTCTGCTGCAAGCACTGTCCAGCATTGTCTGCTGAAGGGGCTGAGGGTATCACTTTAGAACTCATTTAAAATCTGTATTTGAATGAGGAAGCTACAATCACAGAGTCTATTATAACAGTTTCCAAACAACTGAGCTTCTGTCTGAACTACTACAGATGGTTTAAAGGGTCAAACTAGGAATTGTTGTTAATAATTTATTGTGTTATCGTAAATTATTAACATTATCTATGCATTTGTTCCCCTCATAGGTTTCCTCAAGAGCTGAATGTGTCTGTAACCATACATTCAGGGATTAACTGTAAGTCTGATGTTAATTAAGCTGCCAAAGTGATTTCATGTTTACACATCTGTATCTATAGTAAAGCATTTGTGAAGAGTCCGATTTCTTTTTAACTTCTCGCAATTGAATGTTTGATTCGACACTGAATGCTTCGTTCCACTTGATCTATATTGATTATGCTTTATATCGGTTATCCACCCATGCATAATCCTATAAATACATTTGTTATATCCCTCCAGACTGTTTTTCTCAGATGCAGCAGTCTTTGTGATGCTGCTGATGCAAGCTGACTGCTCATCAAATTCTGTGTCATAACATTTTTCATACTGTTTTACTTTGCTACAAATGAAAATAACTCAAACTACATGTATGTATTCATTTTTCTCCAAAAAAATAAAAAATCATAATTTTTACAACATTCATGCCTGGGTACCTTCAGTGTGTTCTCAGGATGCTATTTTCCTTTCAGTCTTTCAGAATTTCACTGCTCAAAACTGTTCCTTATAATCTCATGAGAATATATTTACAGTAACTTCAAATTTCATTCTTGTTACTCTAAATCTTATTTTGAAGGAAAAAAATGGTTGATATCTTGTGCAGTAGTTTGTAAACAAAGCTTCATACCAGATGTTTCCTCAGTGCCCTCAGCCATCAGTCAACTCCATTAGCAGCTCACTGGATCCAATATAATGAAGCACTGATTAGCCAAACTACATAAATACATGATACTACATAATAAACACATAAGAGGCTTACAATTTCTAGTGTTTATTGTTTATACCCTAATATTCAATTTCCTAATGTATTATTAAAGAGAGAGAGAGAGAGAGAGAGGGGGAGGTTAACAGAGTGAGTTTCAATTTTTTACTGATCCTCTAATGTTCAATTTCCCAAATGATTTTCCTTTATTTATTATACATTTTTTCCTAACTTATTATTTGTTTTCTGTTTACAAACTTTATTATTCAAGTTTTGCCAACACAACTGAACCATTACTTGTTCCCATAAAATATCCTGAGTTAAACTGAGAGAGTGAGAAAGACAGAGATCGGGAAATTAATTTTGCATCATCTTTTTTCTTCTGTTTTTTTTTGTTTTGTTTTGTTTCAGTACAATATCATAATTTTGTATTTGCAAATCTATATTTATTTACATTTTACATTACATTTCAAATATTTATCCCAATTTATTATTCTTGCAATGTTCTTGCAACTTTGCAATTTATGGTTGGCCAGTGCAAATGTACCATTATCATGTGCCCCTAAAGCACTCTGAGTCGAGCTGAACTGAGAGAGAGAGAGAGAGAGAGAGAAGTGGGGGGGGGGGGTTCTATTGGGGTGGTCCAGGCTTTCGGCAGTTGCTCTCTCAGTCTGACGCGCGCGCAGCTCCTACGCATCACTCCGGAAATTTTCCCTCATCTCCTCCGCGCGCTCCCACAGGTTCAGTCGCGAGCCCTGACCGCCGCTCGGCGATGCTTTCTCATCCGCGGCAGAAGACGTTGAGGCTTTAGTGATGGCGCGCGCGTGACGCTGTATGGATGGGCAGCGCTCCTTTTCTCCTGCTTTGTCGGCGGGGGGAGGCCGGGAGGCTGCGCGTGGACACGGAGTGGATCTGCGCGCGCTGACTGAGGCTGCTGCTCCACAGCTCCACGCCACGATTCTACAACAGCAGCTCTAACGCCATCAGGGAGGTGAGTGTTTGTGATCTGGACTGGCGTGCAGACTGAGTCCCGTGTGGGTGAGGATGCGGGCTGCGTTGCTGATTTAGACCGGGCTGTTTTATCACGCACCTGATCCAGACTCCAGTCTTTCTGCTGTTAGGTTGCAGAGACAGAGTTAGGCTGGATCTCCATTCTGTGTGTAGCGAGGTTACACGTGCAGCCTTTTTGTATTAGAGTATATCAGTATTTTATTCTTTAGCCGGGCTTTCTGTTTGTTTGTGTCCAGTCTTTGTGCTGTTAGATTATGTCCACTGCCTCTGTGCTGTTTGGTTCCATCTACAGCCTTTCACTGTAAGTTTACTTGGTTTTTCATCTGTGCTTTTGCTGTTGTAAACTGAAAACTAGAAGCTATAAACACTGTTAATAAAAGACAGCAAACGTCTGCCCCTATATGTGTTATATGATTTTTAATTTTTTTTGTGTGTGTTATATCTGTTACATGTAAATTTTCTTGTACAAAATATAAGGAAAGCAACTGCTGAAGGAAATTACAACCAATAAGGAAAGGCAATGAAAAATGAGTCACTGTCCACAGAAAATGAGTCAGTGTTCATATACAGAGTGAAATGTCTCTGCCAGATATGTAGTTCTTTATTTCCTTATTAGTCTATAAGCAGTAATGCTGGTATAGGTACTGATACCGTGATAAATTGACATCATGTGAATATGTGGCAAGAAATATAGAAATAAAAAATGTAGACTGACGTCACTTTGTTTTAAAGCGTTAGTAAATTGTATTTCTTTCATGTGAATGTTTTACCCTAGACTGAACAGCAGTGTTCTCTATGCGTGGCTCGCAAAAGGAAAACACCCGCTGTGTTTACTGGTGCCTGCTCCTCTGTGGTCATTGGAAGGCATGAATGCTCACTCTGTGTTGCTCCTGGTCATATCCCTGCATGGCAGTAATGAAACGTTTCCTTCTCTGCACTCCAGATAGGATCAGCTCCAGTCCGCAGAGTCTAAATGAAGTTTCCCAGCCATGCAATGTTCTTGGAAGGCTGTGATCCTGCTAGCCTTGGTCTCCATTGCCATCCAGTACACAGCTATCCGGACCTTCACCTCCAAGCCTTTCCAGCTTTGCCCTGTGTCCATCCCACAGAATTGTGGCTTGGGGGCGCAGGAAACGGATGCGCCCTTCGAGCGTGGATGTGACGAGTATGCTTACTTCACCTTCAACGCCTCTCGAAAGACCCACATTCTGGTGTTAGCCACTACCCGCAGCGGCTCGTCGTTTGTGGGGCAGCTGTTGAACCAGCACTCTGATATCTTCTACTTGTTTGAGCCGCTTTATCATGTCCAAACGGCCCTGATCCCTCGCCTCTCGCACAGCCGGAACACTGCTGACAGGCGGGTGATGCTAGGGGCCAGTCGAGACTTGCTCAGAAGCCTCTATGGCTGTGACTTGCACTTTCTGGAGAGCTACATCAAGCCGCCGCCGACCAACCACACCACAGACAAGCTGTTTCGCCGGGGTGCCAGCCGGGCACTCTGCTCCCAGCCAGTCTGTGATGCCTTCAGTCCTGGGGAGGCTAATGTGGAAGAGGGCGACTGCGTCAAGAAGTGTACAACTCTCAACATGACCCTTGCAGCCGAGTCTTGCAGGGATAAGCGGCACGTTGCCATCAAGATCGTGCGGGTACCTGAAATAGGGGATTTGCGGGCACTGGTGGAGGATCCGCGGCTGAACTTGAAGGTGATCCAGCTGGTCAGAGACCCTAGGGGTATTCTTGCGTCACGGATTGAGACCTTCCGGGACACTTACCGATTGTGGAGAATTTGGAGGGCAACAGGGCGGAAGCCATACAACTTGGACTTGACTCAGCTGACCGTGGTATGTGAGGACTTTCTGAGCTCAGTTTCTACAGGTCTCAGCCACCCCTACTGGCTTAAGGGGAAATATATGTTGGTGCGATATGAGGACTTAGCGAGGAACCCTCTTCAAAAAACCAAGGATATCTACGACTACCTTGGGCTATCTATGGACAAAAATGTAGTGGATTGGATTCAGGCAAACACCAGAGGGAGTAATGAGCTCTCAGCCAAACACAAATACGGAACAGTGAGAGACTCTGCAGCGAATGCCGAAAGCTGGAGGCTCAAACTGTCCTTTGACATGGTGGACTACACACAGACTGTGTGTCAAAAAGTCCTACACACACTGGGCTATAAAAGTGTCAAATCTGCTGAGGAACTGAAAAATATGTCTCTCTCTCTTGTGGCGGAAAAAGTTTTTGTACCATTTTGATAACAAAGATAGTTGTGGATGACTATTTTTGATATATTTATAAATGTTGCCTTATGATTGATGTTAAGGTTATTGTCTCCCTCCTGCATACTGTTCAAATTTGCACTAAATTCCAAAAATCCTTGAATTCATATGGATAGAGTTCCTAATTCATCTAAAAACAATAGCACAAGGGAATTTAATGCAAAGAGTGAGTAATGTATTGTTGCTGACAGATTGATGAGAAAGACCATCATAATGTACTTCAGCGACTTCATCAAATACAAAAGCATTATCACTGGTCCTGTTATGCCTGGCTGTTGCTTTAACACAACTGAATGTTGTCTATATTTTTGCAAGGGTCTTGTCAGCTCCACAAAGAGAATGGTGATAAAAATGCGCAGACCAAAATGTGGCAGAGATAACACACTGTATGAGAACAACTGTGCAATAAATTGTGAATGTCGCAGTCCACCGTTAACATGGTGTATTTCTACAGCAGATAAGAATGGGGAGTGCCCTTCTGTTAAGGGGTGGGGGGCAGTTGCATGGCTTTGTGTCATGTAGCTGAATTAACAGAGGTTAGGGATGGAGTGGAAAAGGTCTTTTGGCCATATTCAGTGGCTTCTTGCAGGACTGACAAAGTCAAAGATGTGCAAATGTTACACGAGGATGTGAGGCTGCAGTGTTGACGGTAGAGCGCTGCCCATTGAGATGCAGAGAGCAGGAGCAGAGGGCTTTGATCTGCCTGCCTGCCGTGGCTGGAATCCCACGTGCTCTTTCCTCAGAGTCTCGGGGGTATTGCATGCGTGCTTCTAGAAAAGCATTTCTCTCTCTGACGGTGACAGGAAAATATCAATGCTGTGATGAAGGTGCTAGTTGGGCACTTTTACAATTTGGTTTCATATTCTTCACAAAGATATTTCTGATTATTTCCCTCCTTTATTGATAGCCAATGTAATGGTGAATGCGTAGCCCAAAGTCAATGTTTACCTCTGTATTGTGAGCATTTATAAGTGTGCATTGCACAGGGAAGGTCTAAACTAAAAGGAAGTTGTGCTGTTGCATGGCAACGTGCTGAGAACTCTGACCAGTCTATCTTTCCGATAGCATGCCACATCCTCTTATTCTTGAAAGCAATTGTGTGGACAGGCTCCTCAGTCTTGTCTTTAACGGTGTTGACTTAAAAAGTGCAGCTTTAAATAAATCCGTGCTGCATCTTGATTGCTCAGAATAACAAGCGTCTGTAAAGGCCAAGGTGCTTGATGTCAGGTCCTGGGCTTCATCACCGTCCGCTTCTCCTTTGGCATTTATTGCCGTGTCTCTTAATAGTGCTTTATTTGTAAGGATGACCTTATCTAAAAGGTTACTGTCTGCTTCCCATATGTGTTATGTGCTGCGTGAGCCGCTCACAGAGTTTTGTTTCCCTGGGCAAAACATATGGCTCACAAATAAATAAATAAAATAAAGTAACTGCAAAAAAGCAAAGCAAAATCTCTACTGGCACAACCCTTCAGGAATACACTCGCTCCAAGAACAAAAAGGTCCACAAATGTAAATTGAATTTGTTCTTTGAAACAGACGTGGCCACTTCTAAGTTCATCAATGTTCATTTTTAAGCATATATACAAGATCCTATAGTGTGAATCATTACATTGGTATGGGCCTGTCTTTCTCCATGTTTTAGCCTTTTTCCTACTGCATTTTGTAACAGACCTCACTGTACCTGCATGGCCGGAAAAATTGATTATTTCGCATTGCTGGTCAGGAGAGTGGCAGGATTGCCTCATGTGCCCTTAGACTCTAAAAATAAAATAATAAGAACATTTTAGCTAGTTCCGCTAATAAATCCTATGTATGAAGCAGAAAATCCTGCTCTAATTCTTAGTGAACATGAAGTGCTGTGCAACAGTCAGCTCCCACCCTTCATTTATTTAATTTTCAGATAGAGTGGCTATTAACAACGTTATTACATTTTTAGTGGCAGGGGAAAATACTTTTACCAGAAGCCTTAACAACTAAATCCAAGCAATATTTCAGTATTTAATGTGTCCACACTTTAGATTTATTACAGCTTCCATTCTTTTTGGGACACTTGTTTTCAGTTTGTCAAAGAAATCTACATGTTGTTCCACACCTGCCAAGTTCAGTCTTAGAATTTGGTTGCATTTTCTGCTTCTCGCGTATTACGAAACGCATTAAATAATGTTGAGATCTGGACTGGATCTGAGGTGGCCATTCCATTGCTCTGAAAACATCAGCATATTTTTTGCATTTAATCTGTTTTATTTTCTCAGTAAGGGCTTCTTGACAGCTACACATTCTATCAGGCCTATCGTTCTTCTAACAGTAGAAGGATGGACAGAAACACCTATAGATCTTTCAGATCTGAAGCAAGAGTGAAGCTTGAGCTTCTCCTCAAAGACGAAAGCTTCCAGTAGTCTTTAACTGATGGTCACAGTTTTGGTGGTCTAGCACGGTTGCTAGGTGTATCGTTTTCTTTTAATATTTAAGTCTTTCAATCATTTTTGTAGCCCCAATTGTGGAGACCCATTTTTGTGGTTATTTTCTTTGACTTTATCCTTCTTTATGCAAGTGGATCATCTTATATCTAAACGTGTCTCCAGAAAATGGATGACTTCTACCCTATTGCCATTTTGTCTGGAAATTAAATAAATGACTGGTCAGCACTTTTACACAGTACTGTATATTCCGCATCTCCAAAATCCTACATCCTTTCAGAGCAAGACTTCACATTTATTTCATTGGACAGAGCATACTCCAAAAGACCATGTCTGCTGTTTTATGAGAATCTTTGCTGTTTAAAATATATCTTTAGGGTTATTATTGTCATTATTGCATCTTCATTCATTTCCAATAAGGCCCTGGGGCCCTCTCTCCAGCCAGTGAGTTTATGAGTATGTGATAGTAAGCAGTATTTTTTCTCTCTGCTGTGTTTTTGAATGGCTGTGAGTTGGCAGAAGCTCCAGCAGTCCTCATCAGCTCACTGTGGCTGGCAGTGGTGCTGGCAGACTGGGGGCTAACACTACCACTGCACTGAGGGTCCATTGATGTGGCGTGGGCCTGGGGGGAGGCTGTGGGTTTGGGACGTGTGCAGAGAGTGCTCCCGGCTCTATCCAGGAGGGACTGGAACATAGAGGCAGGACAGAGAAGGTTTACGTCATGCAGGGGTGAACCTCCTGCCAGCTCTTAGGCCTGTAGCTTTTCTGGGTCTGTCTGTGGTTTTGGGTATAAAGCTGTGTAGTCAGGGTGTTGCTCCAGCACAGGCTGGGGAGGAGTGAAACTTATGGCATGCAGACCTGATGGAAATAATTTAGACACTTTTTATGGTATCAAAGAAAAAATGTTGCCAAGTACTTGGCAAGAACTAAGTGTAAAGTGAGAAAGAACGCAGAATATGATCTTCCAAACTAGACACTTTCTACCCATTTACAGCATTTCCCTTTGAAATGCTTTCCATTAATTCATTATCTGTTATTATTTTTAATTATATTGTGACATGCCTTGAAGAATTTACACCACATCCATTATTTCTATTGTAAGACATTGTACGTAATAATAATTTTACTTTTTACAATTACAGTAATTCTTCATAGAGTTTGCCAGATCTACACTAATGGTATCCTTTATTCTTTAGTTAGGCTGTGTTTAAAAGTTTGGAATCACAATCCAAAAGTTTTTTTTTTTTTTTTCAGTTTTATAAAACAAGTTTGTTAAAGTAGGCGTGGGCCTGAAGATGGTTAACCAAGTTACCGTGGTAACAGACCTCACTGAGGGTAGAAACAAGACACTTGTATTCTAGTAAGGTATTATTGTATAGTATATAAGGTATTATTGTATAATATTAAGTATAATAATAATAATAATAATAATTATTATTATTATTATTATTATTATTATTATTATTTGTTATTTGAAGTTTACAAACCTTCTCATTACCAGGTATACTTGAAATAAGTAGCTGATATGGTTCTTAATTCTTCTTAGTTCTATACAAATGTTAGTTTATTCAGCAAGAATGTTGACAGATATTGATTGACTGATTTTTTTAGAATGCCACTTCCATTTATTTGGATCCAGAGTTTGGGCTCTCATGAGAGAAATGCTGTCATTTAATGGTCAGGTGCACTTTGCAGATGTTGAAGATATTTTAAATTCTTTCTTTTTGGGAAGAACCGTGTTTTTTGTTTTTGGGGATTTCTTTCTTTGTCAGTTTTTGACCCTCTATTATTGATGATATCACCCTCTATTATTGAAGATATCAATGTCATATTGATAAAATAATGCCTAATGACACAATTGCACAAAAATGACTATGAAAGGGTTCTCCACAGAAAAAAAAAAACACCTGTGGTCTTTGCATGTTAAAATGTGATTTCATGTGAAAATTTACACATATAAAAAAAAAAACAAAAAAAAAAACAAGAAATTTCATCTTAAAACGTTCACATGTGAAAAAATGTGTCACTACTTGTGAACATATTTGTGCACATTAAATGTGAAATATATGACATTTCTGTAAGGGTTGGGAGAACAACAACAACAAAAAGAAGAAAAATGACAGTTAAAACCAGACATTTGGAAAAACAGCCTAAAACATAGATAGAGTGGAAACTGAATGACTGGCAACCATAGTCAGGAATGATAAACAGATTAGAAGATTTATTAATAACCGAATGTCACACATTTAAAAAGTAGTGATGATCCAAACTGGACACCTTATAATCCCTAAAAACAAACATCTTAAAATACCTTCTGATTTCTAGCTTATGATACTTCAATATGGAATTGAATAATAAAATAATAGTAATTCTGAATAAGACAAGCTATCTTAAACTTGTCATATTAACTTTTGCATGATAGTTTACACAGTGTATGCTTTTTCATTGCTAAAAGGAAATCTATTCCTGTGCTAGTTTCAGATTTACAATCTGTAATAAGCATGTGAGAAAGGCAAGAGTATGGAGACAAATCCACACTTAATTGCCGGAGCAATTGTTTAAGCAGTGGCAAATATTCATGGAAAAATTATAAGGTTAGAGAACAAATAGTCCAAGCTTGACTGAGAGCTGTATGTTGTAAGACCTACAGAGACAGTTATAAAAATGTTTGTAGGCTTATCGCATGTGCCATGCCAGGGAGGGGCTGTATTCCAGCACTGGTTGCTTCACTTTCCACCAGAGCAGTGAATTAGCTTAGTTTGTTGTGGCTCTCTGAAGTCCTTTGTTTCAGATGTGAGCCATATTGTCACAGTGCAGTGAACAACTAAACCAGTTAGCAGGAAAGCCAAGGCTAGAAATTGTTCACTTCAAAGGAAAATACAGCATTTTTTAGCCAAATCTCTATCTGCTGCATCTGTAGTGTACATGTTATTATCACTAACAATAATTTAGGTGTGATTCTCTATACTTAGAGCACAGAAAGCACAGTAGAAGCCACTGAGCAGTTGCTGAATTGCATCTTAAATGTAAATCACGTGTTGTTGTTGAACACTTGTGAATTCTTCCATTCTTCAGTCAAAGCTGTTTGCAGATTAAGCCGTAAAAATGTATTATGCTTTCTTTCCGCAAGAGATCCAATGTCCATCTCATATTAGGTTCTGTGTTGCTAGACTGTAATAGTTTTTTACATTTGCATCATATAAACACTTAATTTAAACATTTATTTATGGGATTCATGAAACTGCCCCATGGCTTTTTCTAAAAGTGAAACTTGATTACGGGGTTTTAGTTCTTTAATAATTCATCAAATTACAGGGAAATGTTCTCCATTGCAGGCCTCCCCAAAGGAGGACCTGAAAATTACCAAACCCCCAATTCCCTCTGCCAATGAAAAAATCCTCTACAAGAAATAAACTTAGTATTACAGTATTTTTCTGTTTTTATGTTAAATTCCACAAATAAACTTTGTTTATTGTTTACTACACTCTGGTGCTCCAAGACAAACATTTGGGCATTCCTGATCTATGCTAATCAACACTACACTAGAAATTCAGCAGAAGTAATTAGTTTGAAAAACACCAGACTATCGCTACACTTCTAGTTTTGCAAGCATTTCATGCCACATACATGGCATGACTTTTCACTTTTACCAATGCTGTCTTTGATTTGCTCAGGCCAGGCAGATTCTACTTTACAGTGGTAATCATTCATCCAGGAATGCATGTGTACATGGACATTTTTGTTTGTCTTATTGCAAATTGGAGTTATTATTCAACCTAATTCTCTCAGATCAATCTTCATAGAAAATTGAAGTTTGTATTGTTCTGGCACACTGGGTCTAAAAGCTATGGAATTTAAGTAACCTGAATAAGCCTGTTAGTCTTAAACAGACCCAGCGTTTCTATTCTATAGTTTCTTGTAGTCTCCAGTCAATCGAGCATCTGCATGCTGATTATGAAATACTTTTTCGCTATTTCTAGCAGAGCCTTGACTGCAGCTTGAGAGTGGGTTGAGCTGGATTCCAGTGAGAATGCAGGCAGTGCCCTGATGGGCAATGTACATGTGGGAGGCTGATCTATTTATGCATATCTGAATTCTACCTCTAGCCCAAAAAAGAGGCTCAGCATGTGGCTCCTAAGCACGGTTTCTCTCAGCCCTGTTCACTTTGAGAGCTGGCACCATAGACTATCTCTATCCATCTCCAGACAAAGGGCAGTGACTCTTAATCTGATCACTTGGAAAAGGTCCCACTGTAAATATCAGCCAGGGATACAATGAGATTTCAGAGCAGCTATCTGTCTGAATCTGCAGTCCAACGGGAGAGACAGTAAAGACAGAGGCCAAACTGTGGAAGACCACCTTTTCACTATCTTATAAATGGAAGCAGTGTATACTGTCTTTCTTATTCTCCCAAATAAAGTAATTGTAGACTATTTGGGGAGAAATGACAGTGGGGGAAGCTTCAGAGCTCTCTAGGCCTTCTTATGCCTAATGATTTCTGTGAAATAAAATAAAACACTACATTTCCAGGTCATTTTTATTTAATAGAATCATCAGGCTTGTTGTTTTGAAAATCAGGTCATGTTGTAATTCTGCTAAATCACTGCTAAGTTCTGGTTTGAAACAAAAAAGGATAAACTCTTGAAACATCAAATGTAAAATTGTCTAAACAATTTTCTCCATGGTGTCTAGGTAGGTATAAACTTGGTTAAAAGCAGTGGCAGCAGCTCTCCGCCAGATCTTTTTACTGAAACAGTTGATGTAACTGCTACATACAAGGTAAAGTATCTGCCTTCTCACAGTATGTCTTTTGCAAGCTTCATATAAAACATTACATGTCTTTTAAAAGATCCAAATGTCCATGTTTAATCTAGATGTTAATCTGGATCAATGTTAGCTAAGTGCTAACATAATACTAGAAACCCAAATGTGTGCTAGCTGAAGACCTAGCTCTAAAAGCTGTGGTTCACCACTGGAAAATGCACAGTATACTGTATCAGAATATAAGAATATTGTTGCTGTCATATCAATATTAATATAAAAACTTTGACATATTGCCCAATACAAATGTTTCAAAATCAATGTTATAGTAGTATAATTAATTCGAATATTTTCCTTTTTTCGCTATCATTTTGCAGGTACACAATTTTCTCACTATAGAGATGACATACACAGTATAGAGAGAAAAAACACATTCAATGGAACATCATCATATGCTGAATTGCCAGTTTAATAGGTATATAGTTCATAGGTTTGCAATTGTTGACTAAAGCCCATCTGTAGCTGCAACTTATAAACACCTCCCTCTGCCTCCTCCATCAACCGAAATGGATCACTGTAGGACCACTTGGGTGGTGAACCATTCTGCTGTGTCTGATACACTGAAACCAGCATAACACCCCCCATAGGTACCATGTTAGTATCACTGCTGTACTGGGAATGATAGAAAGAGAGAGAGATAGAGAGAGAAATTCATGGAGTACCTGCTGTTTGCGTGAAGAAAAAAAATTATATATGATGAAGTTCCACCCAAAACATATATATATATATATATATATATATATATATATATATATATATATATATATATATATATATTTGGGTGGGACTTCATCAGGCATGCAAGCTTGTGGCTCTGAAGCTGGAGGAGGTGAACTTGATATTCAAATTTCACACAATCTTTAAAGCAGTGAATTCGTTTCAAGGAGAGCCAAACTTTTGAGCGTGTAGATGAGTTTCTTTTTCCTTAACTTTCCCGACTTCTTTGCTACCATAGCAACAACTACCTAAGTTAATAGCAGTGTACTGTCGTGTGCATTGCCATTGCTGCTGAAGTGTTCCATCATGCAGCTTTCAACTCTACACTGGAAAAAAAAGGAAGACAATGACAGTGAAGCTGATTGCTTTGTTGAGCACTCTCAAAGCATCAGAATAAAGGACTTTTCACCTTTCAGAGGTCAGATGCTCTAAAAACAATTGATGTATGCATTATAATATACAGAATATACAGAAAAGTCAGATGCCACCCTCTTCTTTATTTAATTTCCAGTCAAAATGGCCATTAAGTACGAAATTATTCATAGTTCAGTGACAGAAAAAAGCAGCATGAAACGTTATATGTCCAACAGTAAGCATGATATTGATATGAAGTGTATCAATATTTAATTTGTCCACTCGTTACTTCAACTCTTCCATCCTTCCAGGCTTAAAACCAACCAGTTACAGCTGCGTCTTCCCAGCAAAAGCTGCTCCCAAACACAGTGTCACTGACATTATGATCCCTTTCAAAGAGACACAAACATTCACACGCACAACTATGAAAACACACCTTAGCTGAAAGGAAATAATGTGTACTGAATGGCTGTTCAGCCTGGAAGGCCCTTTTGTATATAAACAGTGAGTATCTCAAATAGAAATTTCCAAATGTCTTTCCTTCTTTTTAGTAAAATTATCATTTTGGAAATCTGCGGTTTTGTGTTTACATAGAAGCCTACTTTTGGTCCAAATCCTCATATTTTCCAAAATCCATTAATATCTTGTGTCTGAGGCATTATTTTATCCCATTTAGTCCCATCGAGAGGCACTTGTTGTTGTTGGAGTGTGACTAAATGAAGCCTTGGCTATTTATTTCTGGGTAAATATTTCACCTGATCATGAAGCAAGCACTAGTAGATCCAGATCTTATGGTAAATAATCCATTATGAGCCGCCCCCACCTTTAGCCCAGTGTCTCTGCCTGTATCCGTGGTAACACGAGGTGATAAAGTGCACTGCATTGCTGAGGAGCATAATTTGACAGAATGATGCATAACTCCTTATTGCTTCTCTCTCTGAGAGGAAATTCAAAGCACAATTCCCTCACTCAGTTTGTCACTACCTCACTCTCTCCATCTCCCTCTCCATCTCTCTCTCTCTCTCTCTCTCTCTCTCTCTCTCTCTCTCTCTCTCTCTTTTATTCAACAGTGCTTCTTTTTTCTCCTCACACTTCTGGCTCTGTCCTCTGTAATTTCAGTGCCTGTGTCCAACAGGTGTTTCACACTGAAGTTCTAATGCAGGATCAGTTCTCCCAGTACTTAAATCAAAATTCCTTTCAATGTGGATAAAAATAGGACAGAAATGTCAAATCATTTTCCTTTCATTTTATGGTTAACATGGGTTTAAAGAAAAATGTATTCTACACTTGTTATGTCTGACAACAGTGGTGCAACAATAGCGGAGTTTGATTTTAATATGTATTTATTTACTTATGTAAACTTAGGTGAGGCATCACATGTATTTTTTTTCTTCGTAATGACAACGGTGGAGCTGTCCAATACATTACAAATATCTTGCTGAACCTGTTGTGTAAATGCCAGTAGGCTACCTATTTCTCCTGGCAGACTTTGTTTGGTGATTGTGGGGCCAGCCCGTCAAGTGAGCAGTTGAAAAACACTCTGCACTTTCAATAACCAGCTGTGGGGCCTGACCACACTGCATCCAGACGTTTAGTAATGTTGTTTATGGTATGGGCGTTGCTACACAGCTAGCCATTGTTTTTCATTAGTTGTGGTAGCCAATTGTTATAGCAAGGCAATATAATGAGTCAAATTAAAAATGTTATAAAAATTTAATTTGGTATTAGTCATTACAGCAGAAATGAGAGATTAAACATTTGGGACAAAACCAGCCAGAGAATTTCAACATCATTCAGTCTGGATACAATAAAAACTGCTCCTTCAGAGGTTCAAAAGAAAAATATGGCTAACTGCGAGTGTAGGTAAGAACACTCTTCTGATTTCCTTGCATGCCGCTCCTATGCTATCAGTTGAATTTATTCATAGATTGGTGGACTTTGAGAGAGAGTTTTTTGACAAGTTTGCCCAGATGAAAAATCCTCATGCATCTTTTCCTTTCAAGCAGCGAACATCACTAGTGAGTCATTATGCATTGTCACAAAGTGTGTTATTGCTAAAGCCTGGAAAGTGATGTGTTTCCCTGCTCTGGAATGTTACTTTGGATGTGTAGTGGCAGACAATAATTGTATACTGTTTGATGACATTGGACTGTAATGCAATGCTGTATAACCAGATCTTTTGTGAGATCTAATGTCATTATCATATCACTCATATTCCTTTCTGCACTTCCACTCAATTCCTGGACTACGTTACATTAATTTGTGTATTTGTGATTTCATTGATGCAGTGTGTTTGGATCTGGTTTGTGCATCATTTCATTGACCAGTTGGCTGCTGCCCCAACAGTTGTGCCCAACCAGGCTTTCTGTGGCAGAGACACCACTGGTGTGAATTCCAAGAATAGTGAAAATTGTTCCCAGATATTAAAGCCCCTTCATATACATGAATAACATTGCCAAGCATAATGAACTGAAATAACCGATAAGTGATTTTTTTTTCAACAACTCCTAAACTAAATGTGAGAGCTTAATACCTGCTTTGTGTTAACCAACAGGCACATAATCATAAAAATAGGTGATATTTGAAAAATATAATGGCAGATCAGTTTGAAATTTCTTAAATTTGCCTGCTCTCTCCTTGTAAAGTAGAAACTTGATGCAATGTTAGGTACAAATCATGGTCTCATGAGACCCCGGGCACAATTGTCTTTGGAGGCTGCCTATCCCCACACCTCTCTATTAATGTGCATGAACCTGATGTTTTCTTCCCAGCCCTTTTTTTTGGCCTTTATTTCACACATACTCAAGGCAATTCAGGCTGGTAGTGGTAGTAGTGGACTATTCCCAGTCCTGAAACTGCCTTAAGGCAGTCACATGCCCCTGGAAAAGACAGTCCAATGGCCTGAACAGGATGCTGCCAAAGCAGAAATATTACAGCAGAAAGCAAAAAGTGTGTGGTGAGAAAGTCAGCTGTCAGAGTGCTTCTGTATTCTAATTGCAGTGTACTTTTGAAATTTCCATTTACAGCATTTAGCAGATGCAGAAATCACAACAAGCAAATGGGAAAGAAAGAAAACAGAAAACTAGACCAGGAAAGAAAAGAACAGAGGGAAAACAAAACAGTTGGCCCTTCTAAGAGAATGAGCACAACAACAGGTGAAAACAAAATGTCAAGGTTAATCTAGAGAACAAACAGATGTGAAGTGTGTGACGTCAAGAAGCACCTCAGTAATTACAGGATGTGAAGCTCACACAAACATCATCAGCCTGCACAATGGCTGCTGACAGATCCTACATCTGATTGTTCAGGCAGCCAGATTACAACCTGAGCACAAAAGACTCAGCATTTAACAGCGTCCTCAGGTACCCTGAATATGCAGATTAGCCTTCAATAAATAATCAAAAATTTAGTGTGAAAGTGATTACTGCATTGATAATTACAAATTAGGGAGCATAAATGTATTTCAATTAATACTTCAAATAGACTAAATCATACTGTATATATTTGCCTACAAATTATCACACATGTTATTCTAACCTGGGGGGAGGCGTGCAAAGCCAGGAGGCTAAAGCTTATATACAGCAAAGTAAAACTAGATGGAAAAGTATTTCTCCCATTAAGTGTTACCATTTATCAAACATTTGGGCGCCCTTAGTCAAATTACATATTTTGTTGATTTTCTAATGTTCTAAGCAAATACGTTAACATGCCTTCTGCACCGAACAATCATCCACACATTTTAATACACAATTAAAATCAATAAAATAAGTCATGGCAGGCCAACACTACATTTTTGGATTCTGTTACATTTAATGCAAGTGAAATTATGTATTGCAAATATATTGAACTTCATAGCTGTTGGTCATGAAAATATTCTAATGATAAAACACCAATAGCCAATCAGACTCATGTTCTTCATGACATGGAAAGATTTGAATTCCTCCATTCACCCAAATAAAAAAGCCATACACTGTTAGAAATAAAGGTTCTGTATAGGTACAAACAATGTAAATGTGCCCTAAAAGGTACAACAATGGTTTTATGGTCCAGTTGTGTACCTTATATAAGTTATTCCCAGGGGAAAAGCACATAATTGTACCTTTTCATAACCTAATGTTTTAAAACAGAACAATAAAATAAAAAGCCTGGAGATGAGACGGGGTGTGTAATTTCAGTGGATTATGGTACAATTATACAGTTCCCTGACTAAAGTTACTGAGATGTACCCTTGAGGGTACCACCCCAGTGACAAAAGGGGTACTGCCCCAGTGACAGTTTCCTACCTTTATTTCTTAGAGTGTAGGAAATACAGAAACAGTGCACAAAGGAGAGATCTGTGGCTTCAGGCCATCTGCAGAGAGGATGAAAATGGTAAGCTGTGGCCAGTCAAACACGGCCAGTCACATCTGTGGCAAACGCTTCATCACAGATAAATTAATGGTGTTAAAATGAACAATTGTAGTGTTAAAAGTTAAAGTATTGAATGGTAATGTTGCATTAGAAGGGCAGTACATAGAACAAAGTGAATAGCCAAGGAAATTCCTAATTAAATTCCAAATTCCAATGTTAGCCTGTAATGAAAGGGTAGCTTTTCCTCTGGGTTGCTGAAACATTGGTACCAAGTAAAACAGTTTTATTCCGTGAAGTGATTTTCATGTCATGATTATTGTCATAATAATCCAAATTTAAAGTATGTCTAAATGCTGTATTAATACCATGATAATAAAACTATAGAGAATCAAAATATAAATACGACATCTCCAGATGCTGGCTAGGGTCATTCGTCTACTTTGATGGACACAGACTAAAAGGTGTCACGACTCCCTTTGGCTCTGAACTCTTTTTGGACTCAATCTCCCAGAATCCCCTGGGAGATCACATGATGCCAGCATCATTCTCATGCTCCAATCAGTGCTCCAGTTCCCCAGAGTACTGATTGGTTTTACCTGTTCTTCTCTGATTAGTTTAGCTCAAAGCCTGGGCTTGTAGATTGATTGAATGTGAGATATTGCTTCTTTCCACACAGTGTGATTTTCTGACTGTTTATTCCTGATCTGACCTGTTTTGCCTGTTTTTTGACCTGCCTTTTGCATGATCCTTTTTGGACTGTTTGACTAATTATGTTTGTGTTTTTGTATATTTGCCCCTTCTGGATTTGACCATTGCATGTTACCTGACTATGATTATGGATTCTGTTTGCACTAGTAAAGCCTCTCATTCACTTTTTACCCACAAGTGTCTGTGCCATTTTGCCACGTTACAGAATACCTTACCAGTCATGCAGATGGTGGATCCAGAGGCTTTACAGAAAGCTCTGAATGAGCAAGGACATCTGCTCAGCCAACATCAACATGTGCTAGCAGGGCTAACTCATTCCCTGGGATCTTTAGCTTACCAGCAGTCAAAACAACAAACCTAGCTAGAGATCCTTGTTAACAGCATGAAGGATCTCACCACCCAACTTCAGAGCCTCAACCCAGCAGAACCGGTGATGAGTCCTGTAAATCCAACTGTGAACTCGAGTGCTGTTTTTCCAGTATGTCAACCGGATAAATCTGATGGCAACCCTGACAAGTGTCGTGGTTTTTTGCTTCAATGTTCTATCTTTTTTTTAACAATTCACCCACTAGCTCTGACCAGGCAAAAATCTTGTTTTTGGTATCTCACGTATCAGATAAAGCTTTAGAATTTGCCACCTTAAGTTGGTCAAATATTCATAACCTGTCTTTTAGCCAATTCCTAAAAGAATTTAAAATTATGTTTGATCACCCCCATGAAGGGCAGGTCAGTGGTGAGATGTTAACCAATCTCCACCAAGGCTGCTACTCAGTAGTATAATATGCTTTGGAATTCTGCACGTTGGCTTCTAGTAGTGGAAGGAACAAAGCAGTACTACTGGTTATGTTCCGCCAGGGACTTAATGTGGACATTCTAACAGAACCGGCATACGGAGACAATTAACTTTCCTTTGACCGGTTAATGACCCTCTCTAACCGCCTCGATCAGCTGCTGAATAATCGTGGCTGGAAATGAATGGACAATCTTGGAAAGAACATTGTGAAAACCCAAATTATCCCTAAACACCTGACTCATGAAGAAAATGAAAAGCCCATGCAGTATGACTCCTCCTCTCTGGCGGAGAGGCTCTGGCAACTGAGAAAAGGCCTCTGTTTGTACTGTGATGGTGCCGGTCATTTAATACAGGACTGCAGGACTAGGCCACCCACTTCTCCATGTATTCTCCACGTGCTTTCCGGGGGTCAGAGCAGAATTTTTTACGGCCCCTATCCTCAAACACCCTGACCCATCAGAACCTTTTATCATGGAGGTGGATGCCTCAGAAACAAGTGTTGGAGCTGTATTATCCCAACAACGGTAACCCTTTAAAACTCCATCCGATTGCATTCTTTTCACACAAGCCAACACCCACTGAGAGAAACTATGGTATTGGTGATCAAGAACTGTTAGCAGTGAAACTTGCATTGGAAGAATGATGTCATTGGTTGGAGGTAGCTAAGCATCCATTCCTTGTACTCCCTGATCACAAAAATCTAGAATATCTATGTAACGCTAATTGACCCAATGCCCGTCAAGTGTCCTGCATCCACCAATCTGAATCTTCTGTTTCCACCCCTTTTAACCCTGAATCAATCTTGCCTCCCACAGTAACAGTATCTGCCATTCAATGGGAGATAGATGAAGAAATCGAAAAGGCCTTAGCAATCTCCCAAGTCCCTAATCATTGTCCTCCTGGTAAACTTTGTGTACCGTCACAGTTCCATGATAGGTTAATTACCTAAGCCCATTCTACTCTTACATCTGGGCATCTGGCTGAGACCCATACGCAACAATTATTATCCACTAGGTACTGGTGGGAGACCATGAACTGTGATGTTGATTCATTTGTGGCTTTGTATACAGTTTTTTCTCAATGCACGACGCCTAAGACTTTGGCCACAGGAAAATTGGTTCCATTACCAGTCACAGCTCATCCAGGATCCCACATTGCTGTAGATTATGTGACTAACTTACCTAAATCGCAGACCTATTTTCAAGAAGTGTCTGGCTTTCCAAATGGCAGAGGCTCTGTTTAATTAGGTTTTCTGTTTTTTGGCATCCCAGAAGAGATTTTATCAGATAGAGGTCTCCAAGTCTGGTGCACATTTTTTAAGCAATCGAAATGGCCTTGTGAGTGAATGAATCAGGAGTTGTGAAAATTCCTCAGAATCTTTTGAATAAACAACGTCTCAGACTGTCTAAGTTTCTTATATGGGCAGAAATAGCACAGAATTCATTGATTAGTTCAGCTACAGGACTTTTCCCTTTTCAGTGTGTCCTGGGTTAGCAACCTCCACTGTTGCACCTGTCCATGGTGCCATCACTAATGCCCCTGCTATCTACCTGGATGCAGAGAAGTGAAAGTATTTGGGAGGAAACCCATCACCGAAAAGAAGTGCTACAAAGGAACAAGGAGAAAGCTGACTGCAATAGAGTAGAAACCCCCATCTATCAGCCCAGGGATAGAGTGTAGCTGTCTACCAGTGATTTCAGAGCTTCTGATGGAAGTAAGAAGTTGCTCCGCCCCCCTCCAGAGGAAATTGATGGAGCACCTGTGTTTGCTGTTCATAGGCTGCTGGACTCTCGGAGACATGGAGGTGTACTCCAGTACCTTGTGGACTGGGAGAAATATGGCCCTGAGGAGCAGTGTTGGGTTCTTGCACAGGACATATTGGATCTCAGTTTAATAGTGGACTTTCAGAGCCGTCACCCGGAGAAACCTGCTCCACGACCCAGAGGCTGTCCACAGATGGCTGGTCCACATCATGTGCCTCTGCGGGGTTGTCAAAGATGGACCGCATCTGTCCCAGCACCATGGCAGCTCGGGGAGGTAACGGTGATGACTCCCTTTGGCTCTGAACTCCTTGGACTCAATCTCCCAGAATCCCCTGGGAGATCACATGATGCCAGCATCACTCTCACACTCCAATCAGTGCTCCAGTTCCCCAGAGTACTGATTGATTTCACCTGTTCTTCTCTGATTAGTTTAGCTTAAAGCCTGGGCTTCTTTTCACAGAGTGTGATTTTCTGACTGTTTATTCCTGATCTGACCTGTTTTGCCTGTTTTATGACCTGCCTTTTGTATGATCTCTTTTGGACTGTTCGACTGGTTGGTTATGTTTTTGTGTATTTTGCCCTTCTGGATTTGACCATTGCATATTACCTGACTATGATTGTGGATTCTGTTTGCACTAGTAAATCCTCTCATTCACTTTTTACCCACGAGTACCTGTGTCATTCTGCCGCAACAACAAAAGGACATTGATCAACCCTTTCTTTTATTTTTTTTCTATATGGTGAATTTTCAGAATATAAAAATAAAGAGAAATATACTTTTTTCCTGTTTCATTCATGTTAATTCATTCTCATTCATCATGCATGATCTCATATATATATATATATATATATATATATATATATATATATATTTTTTTTTTTTTAAACATTAAATTCAATAATATATAGCCCATCCATCCATCCATCCATCCATTATCTTCTGCTTCTCCGGGGTTCAGGTCACGGGGGCAGTATCCTAAGCAATGAGGCCCAGACCTCCCTTTTTCCCAGCGACTTCCACTAGCTCTCCAAGGAGGATTCCGAGGCGCTCCCAGGCCAGCAGGGTGATATAGTCACGGTAGCGTGTCCTGGGTCTTCCCCGGGGTCTCCTCCCAGGTGAACCTGCCTGTGACACCTCCCGAGGGAGGCATCCAGGAGGCATCCTAACCAGTAAATTAAGAGCCTTGCCTTGTGGCTTAGCTCTTTCTTTACCACAACAGACCAGTAAAGAGCACTGCTGACTCAGCACCAATCCGCCTGTCAATCTCCCGCTCCCTTGTACCATCACTCGTGAACAAGACCCCGAGATACTTGAACTCCTCCACTTGAGGCAAGAGCCTATCCCGGACCCAGAGAGGGCTCTCCGCCCTTTTCCGCCTGAGAACCATGGTCTCGGATTTAGAGGTACTGATTCTCATCCCGGCCACTTCACAGTCAGCTGCAAACCGATCCAGCGAAAGCTGAAGTTTGTGGCCTGATGTCCCCAATAGGACCACATCATCTGCAAACAGCAGCGATGTGACCCTGAGGTCACCAAACCGGACACCTTCCATCCCCTGACTGCACCTAGAAATTCTATCCATAAAAATTATGAATAGAATCTGTAACAAAGGGCAGCCCTGACGGAGTCCAACTCTCACTGCGAACGAGTCTGACTTACTGCTGGCTATGCGAACCAAACTCCAGCTTTGTTTGTACAGGGCCTGAATGGCTCGTAGCAAAGAGCAATGTACCCTGTACTCCCAAAGCACCTCCCACAGAATACCCTGGGGAACACAGTCGAATGCCTTCTCCAGACCCACAAAGCAAATGTGGACTGGTTGGGCAAACTCCCATGAACCCTCCAGAATCCTGGAGAGAGTGAAGAGTTGGTCCAGTGTTCCACGACCAGGGCGGAACCCGCACTACTCCACCTGGATCCGATGTTCAACTATAAGCTGGACTCTCTTCTCCAGTACCCCTGCGTAGACCTTACCAGGGAGGCTGAGGAGTGTGATTCCCCTGTAGTTGGAACACACCCTCCGGTCCCCTTTTTTTAAAAGAGGCACCACCACCCCAGTCTGCCAATCCAGTGGCACCGCCCCCGATGTCCACGCAATGTTGAAAAGGTGTGTCAGCCAAGATACCCCCACAACATCCAGAGTATTCCTTCCACCGCCCAATGACGTCTTCAGTCGAAGTCAGCAGCACGCCCTCTCCACTATAAAAAGTGCTAGTGGCACACTGCTTTCCCCTTCTGAGTCACCTGACGGTTTGCCAGAATCTTTTCGGAGCCAACTTAGTCACTTTCCAAGGCCTCACCAAACTCCTCCCACACACAGGTTTTTGCCTTGGCGACGACTGAAGCTGCAGATCACTTGGCCTGTCGATACCTGCCAGCTGCCTCTGGTGTCCCATAGGCCAAACATGCCCAGTAGGACTCCTTCTTCAGCTTGACGGCATCTCTTACCTGGGGTGTCCACCACCAGGTTTGAGGATTACTGCCCCGACAGGCACCAACTACCTTACGGCAACAGCGTCAGCCACTTCAACAATGGAGGAGCAGAACATGGCCCATTCTGAGTCAATGTCCCCCACCTCCCCCAATAATGGTAAAAGTTCTGACAGAGGTGTGAGTTGAAGATCAATCTGACAGATTCTTCTGCCAGACGTTCCCAGCAAACCCTCACTATACATTTGGGCTTGCCTGGTCTGACCGGCATCTTCCCCCACCACCTGATCCAACTCACCACCAGGTGGTGATCAGTTGACAGCTCAGCTCCTCTCTTTACCCGAGTGTCCAAAACACATGGCCGCAAGTCCGATGACACGACTACAAAGTCAATCATTGAACTGCGGCCTAGGGTGTCCTGGTGCCATGTGCACTTATGGACATGGCACCTTGTGTTCAAACATGGTGTTCTTGATGGACAAACTGTGGTTTGCACAGAAGTCCAAAAACTGAACACCACTCGGGTTCAGATCAGAGAGGCCATTCTCAGGCTCCTTCCCCACCAGTGAGGTAACGTTCCAAGTTCCAAAAGCCAGTTTCAGCAACTGAGGATCAGAACGCCAAGGACCACGCCTTTGGACACTGCCCAATCCACAAAGCACCAAACTCCTACTACTGCCCTCCCATTGGTGGTAGGTCGATGGGAGGGGGGACTTATGTAACTCCTTCGGGCTGGGACCAGCCGGGCACCATGAGTAAATGCCCGGCCACCAGACACTTGCTAACGAGCCCCTCCCCCAGAGTGTGACCCCGGTAACCCTGTTCTGGGCAGGGTACACAAGTCCTGTTTTTGTCTTTTCATAGGGTTTATTATGGATCACACTTTGTCTGACCTGTCACCTAGGACCAGTTTGCCATGGGAGAGGAGCTTTTGCTCCAGACAACATAGCTCCTAGGATCATTCAAGCATGCAAACCCCTCCACCACAATAAGGTGGTGATCCATGGAGAGGAATATATAGCCTAAAAATATTATTAATTATTATATTACAGTCTTTGCCCAACTTTACATTGTAACTTTTGGAAGTAAATGATGTTAGTCTATGTTCTTTCTTCATGGAAACTCATTCAGAATCATAACCAAAAGTTGACTGAATATAAAACAAAACAACATTCGTTTATTCTTATTATTAAATTAAAACATTCTGTTAGATTATGAACCAGCAGCAAAAGATTTTATTTTAACATATAGAGCTGGGGACTTAAATTCAAATAACCTGTGGGCCACTAGCGAGGTGGTCGTTGCCATGAAAGAGTGTCCTGTGTTTTTCTTTTCAAGTATGTGTTTTAACTACATATTTGAACTCATTTAAGGGCATCTTAGTCAATGCTTAGCATGTCACCACAAACCACTACTGCTTAAAATGATGGTGTTTATTATTATTATAGTAGAAAAAATACATTGTGTCTAATAAACATTTTGGTATGCACTTGAACTAGATAAACATTTAACAGTAGATTTTCAGGGGACTCATTATGACAGCATTGGCATTTCTGCCGGATTCAATTGATGTATTTGTGAGTGCTGGCAGTGGTGAGCAGTTCATTCTTCATTCTCAGTGGATTCATTTTTGATTCTATGTAATTTCTTAATTCTGAAATGCTGTATTTACTGCTGTGTTATGAATTAATCAGGCAGATATACATAGTAGAACCACGGGCTGCTACTTTGAGACCAATTCTGTTTTTAGGTGTTGTTGATATATATAGTAATGATAGAAAAAAACTCAGTTTTGTTTCGGCTGGTTTGAGACAAGACTGAGTCCAAGTGATGTCAAGAATGATACAAAGTCGAATCCAAATGATGTCGAGACGGAGACAATACAGAGTCCAAATATTGTCAAGACTGAGACAAGATTGAGTCCAAATGATGTCAAGACTAGACAAGACTGAGTCCAAATAATGTTGACATTGATATAAGACAGAGTCCAAATGATGTCAAGAATGATACAAAGCCGAATCCAAATGATGTCGAGAAGGAGACAATACAGAGTCCAAATATTGTCAAGAATGAGACAAGATCGAGTCCAAATGATGTCAAGACTAGACAAGACTGAGTCCAAATAATGTCGACATTGATACAAGATCCAAATTCAAAGTCCAAATGATGTTGAGACTGATACAAGGCCGAGTCCAAATGATGTCATGAATGGTACAAAGCCAAGTCCAAATGATGCTGAGAATGAGAAAAGGCCGAGTCCAAATGATGCCAAGAATGAAACAAAGCCGAGTCCAAATGATGTCAAGAATGAGACAAAGCTGAGTCCAAATGATGATGAGAATGAGACAAGGCTGAATCCAAATGATGTCAAAACTGAAACAAGACAGAGTCCAAATGATGTTGAGACAGAGACAATACAGAGTCCAAATAATCTCAAGACTGAGGTAGGACCGAGTCCAAGTGATGTCAAGACTGATACAAGGCCGAGTCCAAATGATGTCGAGAATGATACAAAGACGAGTCCAAATGATGCTGAGAATGAGATAAGGCCAAGTCCAAATGATGTCAAGAATGAGACAAAGCCGAGTCCAAATGATGCTGAGAATGAGACAAGGCTGAATCCAAATGATGTTGAGACTGAGACAATACAGAGTCGAAATAATGTCAAGACTGAGACAATACTGAATCCAAATAAAGTCACGACTGAGGTAAGACTGAGTCCAAATGATGTCAAGTCTGATACAAGACAAGACTGTGTCTAAATGATGTCTAAACTGAGACAAGACTGAGTCCAATTGATGTTGAGACTGATACAAACTGAGACTAGACCAAGTCCAAATGATGTTGAGTCTGAGAAAATTATGTTATGTTAAATTATGTTAAGACTGAAACCATTTAGCAGAGTTGAGTACTGAAGCAGTAATTGTGTAATGCTGATAAATAATAGGTAGTAGGGTTTGCCGTTAGCCTAAGTGCCAAGTGATGATTCACACAGAGGGATCTGTACAGCTCATAGTACATGCGGTGCATCTTCATTCACACATCCAATCTGTTTGAGCTTAGTGACAAGAAGGACACTCCCAAAAACTTGTAATCAGTACCCCAAACTATGTACATCTTGTGAGAATCACACCAAGACCCTCTTAAACAGAGCTGCATAATCGAAAAAAGTGTAGAAGGCATGTCCCCCTCACCCCCTTATCTCTTATTTTGTGCCAGTGGGTATGCTGTAGGGAAAGGAATCCATTTTTGCTATTTTCTCCAAACATAGATGTTTCTACTCCTTCCTCAGAGTGAAGTCTAAAATCTTTAGTGTGCTCTGACTGAACCAGTTTTATTGACTGATACTATATTGATATGGAATATATATTAAAAGGGTATCAGTGGTCATATTTAATCTACTGCTGCACTAAAATCTATCATTTGCAGCTGTAAATAGAAAACCTGCACTGTGCAGCAACCACCATGTGCTGCAAATCGGCTTTTCCTCATGAAAACTTTATGACCCTGCGTAATGACATAGCTGAGGGAAACACACACACACACATATTCTAAGCCACTTATCTTTCTGGGTTGCAGGGCTGAGAGAAACAGCAAGATAAAATGACAATAATACTAGTCTACCAGTTAACTATTTTAATCCAAATCAAGCGTCAAGGTTGGTATTCAAAAGAAAACAGTAAATAAATAAACATGTCCACTTATTATTAACACTGGAGGAGCTTATGATGACTGGTGTCAGAACAAATCTCCTCAGGACCTTGCTTTTTCACTCACGCCAACATTTGTGCCTGAGGCATCTATCTGCAACCTAGGTGCATCTGTGGTCCAAATAAATAATGAAATGAATAAAATCTACAGGACAGGGAAGGAATTCACATATACAGCTATGGAAGCACTGACTGTTATGTTTTGTGGCGTTTGGGGCAGTTGGGCGCACATGGCTATGCATGAGTAATATACTGAGTTATTAAATTCCTCCCTAGTGCGAAAAAGGCTTATATACATTTTTTCTGTCCTTCAGAGCAGTAAATATGTACTGATAATGTTTACTTGGCTAAATGCATACAGTAGTGTGCAACAATAAGCGACCACCCTTTATATATTTGTTTAATTTCTAGTTTAAATTACTTTATTTTTTAAGGTTCTTTATTTTTAGGAGCTATTTCTAAGAAGATTAGATGAAAGATCATTCACTGTCATAAGGAAGGGGAAATCAGAGGAAAATAAATGAAAAAGCAGAAGTTTATAAAACTGAAGTTCAAAACATGATTAAGAGATTTGGACAAAACAGTTGTTTCTGTCAATCCTTCAACTGTGAGAAGAGTCTGAAAGGATGGGTAGCTGACAAGAAGCCTTTACTGAGAAGAGGAAATAGACAAAAAACAAGAAAATTTGCAAATGAAACAAAGGTCTTGTTGTTCTCAGAATGAGAATGAGTTTGGCATTGCTTGGATTGTGAAAAGCAGAAAATTCAACCAACTTCTAAGACTGAACTTTGGAGGTGTAGTCAAATACCTCTGCAGATTTCTTTGATAAACTGAAAGCAAGTCTCTTTAAAAGAATGGAAGCTATAGTAAGGCAAAATAAAGGCACAATAAATACTGAAAAAAAGATTTAATTGTTGTAGTATAAGAGTAATTATACTGAATGTAAATGTAATTCACTGCATAACTCACTATGTAATTAAATATGTAATTAGATAAATACACTTGAATAGTATAGCAAATGTTAGCGAACATCACAAACACTAGGACATATTATGCATGTGGGAGTGAAAATTTCCTTTCAGCTGTTGCTAGTAAGTTAGCACGCCCTGGCTTTGACCACAAATCACCTCTAGCCAGACAAGCCACGCTCAGTGGTAGCTGAGCTCTTCCCCAAGGCTTTGATTCAACCGTGATCCGATTAGACTTCCTCAGCTTGGCTAAGTGAACGAGGGGGACGCATCTCAGTGGAAATGTCATCTTTGTCACAAATGCGCTGGTCGTAAAAGGGCCTTTAAGCACCACTGTTACGACAGCCAGGGTGCCTCATCAAGGAGGTGACAGGAAGAGGAGCCTGCTGTTTGGCTCTAAAAACCCTAGTGAGTGTGGGGACCAGAGCACGCCATCTCAACCATTATCAAAATGAGTCTGTCAGCTCCATACGGCCTCCCTCTATAGTGCTGTGATTTCAGTCATAAATGCTCAAATCTTCCAGAATGAGATTAGAGAAGCATGGGTGACAAGCGTCTACAGCAAAAGCTGTTGCATTTGGAGAAATGTCTTGTCAAGAATACTCATGGATTTTGGAATAAAGCAATAAGCCAGGAGAGGCTGTCACTTAGAGTGATTTTACCAATGACAAAAAGGATACACAGCACGAATCTGATAAAACATAAATGTGATTAAAATACAAGAATGTTTGTATTAATAATAATCATAACCACCAAGCAATGTGATTTGTTAACAGTAGGCTATGATTGCCAAGCAAACAGTTATAGACCCTGTTTGCACCTGGTCATTTCATATGTCTTTGATTAACTTGATTATCTCGATCAGGATTAGTCAAGCCATTTCAGGAGGTAGTCCCAGATGCTTTTTAGCCAGATGGTATAGCACTATAAGTGCATCTGTCTCTCCAAGCTAGATTTCAGAAACAAAACTCCTCCAGTATTGTAGCAACATCTCTTCCTGCTGTTCTGCATATGGTGATGGTACCACCTCCTGGGTTGTTGTCATTTAATAGGATTCAGTCATTGATGTCCTCTGAGTTTAACTTCAGTAGTCTTCAAGCCAGTTCGCCTAAATAAATCAGCAGTTTGGTTCATCTTTACTTTGCGTCATGGTTACTCATCCTCTTGCTACATGAAGTTGTAAATCTCCTTGTAACCATCGACTGTCAATTAAAAAAACTGAACAAAAACAAAAAAGGTGAAATGAAAATGAAAGATCTTGTAAAACCAGCATGTTAGAAACAAGAATAGGTTAGAATAGAAAAAAAAAACAGGACAAACTTGGGCAATTTACTGTCATGTACTGAGCTGATTTGGAAATCGTGAGCAATCTGATTCAATTGCAGACGACTTTGACTATCAATATATAAATGTATGTGGTGAAAATCTGTAAACTTTGTTTCTGGCAGATATATGTCAAAATATGGACTTTTTAAAAAAATATTGATTTGGTATCTCAAAATATCATACTTACTAAAATGACTTACTATCTCAAAATAATGACTTATTTTCTCAAAATATGGAATAAGTAGGTTAGAATAATTACTTTCTCAAAATATTGGCTTTGTATGTTGAAGTAATGACTTTGTAACTCATAGTAATGGCTTATTATCCCAAAATCATTACTTATTTTGTTAAAATTTTGTAACTTATTATTTTGACATAGTATCTCAAAATAAGAAAAGAAAATAAGCTATTCTATTGAATTTTAATAAAATAAGTTTTGAGATGCAATGTGAATAATGGAGAAAATAGGTCACTGATTTGAGATACTAAGTCAATATTTTGACATATTACTGCGAGAATGAGAAAAGGGGAAAACGCAGGTGTGTAGCTGTCAGGAATGGGCTTCCATATTAAACAAGGTCAAAAATTATTCACAGAACAGCACAATATTTTTCAACAATTTACAATATGATTCAGTCGATCAGGTTTCAGAACTATAACTAACTGTTTTATGAAAGCTTTCATATGATGTAAGTGCATGATTTAAACCTGTTAGATGGAGCAAAGTCATGAATGTAAAGGTCCTTTGAAGGTCTGCAGTAAAGATGGCTAGCACTTAAGTTGGTTGTTAGTGTTATTCAGTGGTCATTATCTTTGAAGAAAGTCTGACGTGACATGTCCTTCCTCTGAGCTGTACAGTAGCGACTGCCACAGGACAAAATCAAAGAGCACTGGACCTTTCCAGAATGACAGCCCTTCCTTGACTCACTTCCCAGTCATCTCCCTGTGACCTCTCACTGATTGTCCTCTTCTCAGACCAACCAAAGAGCTTTCCAGAACCTCACCAACTGAAGAAGCTTGGCCTATGTCTCAATTTGATGCTCAGCAGTGAGCTTTTTACTATATGTACTAGGACTGCCTGTTGCCTTACCTTCAGCAAATATGGTGCAGAGTTGATGTGAATGGCAGAGGAAGAAACTGCTGTACAGTGACTTTGCTTGACAGCTGGATTGAAGTGAACTCATTAAGCAAATAAATCAAATGGGGATAAATGTATATATATATATATATATATATATATATATATATATATATATATATATATATATATATACACACACACACACACATACACACACACACACACACACACAAACTGTTTATGACCACCATATACCTTACATATAATCACTGTTAAATGTAAACCCCCAAAATCGTAAACTTTACAGAAGAAAACTTTCAGAACTTTTGATGCAAGTAAATAGAATTTTGGATCATTTTAATAGCCCATTTATTATGAAACTCTTAAACAATGTTAATGGCAGCTGGTGTTTTCAAATGAAAAAAAAAACTTGTATCCATTTTTTGTTCTTACTTTTTTGCACTTTAAATTTTAACACAGTGCAATGCTGAATTAATCAATAGAAAAGCTTTCAAAATGACATGAAAACAAATATTTTACATTTACTTCTGTCAAAATTGCAGAATGTTTTTCCCTAGAGTTAGAGTTTTGTTCCATTTTTTATCCCAGCAGTGTGATTACATATACATATATATGAGAGAGAGAGAGAGAGAGAGAGAGAGAGAGAGAGAGAGAGAGAGAGAGAGAGAGATTTTATTATATTAATAATAAAAACGTATTTGCTCACTTAGTTATAAAAATGAAATGTGGAATTAACTTGTAAACAAACTCAGGACACTTTTGTCCAGAAAATATATAAAAACAAGCACAAATACAAACAACACAACAACCCAAACATCAGTTAATCCATCAGGGCTTTGCTTTTCACTGCTTTCTATATTATTCCAGTGCCTCTTACTGGCTTTAAAACTTCATGTAGATATGATATTCTGACACAATTCAGACAGTCCATCTAGCTGTTAGATGAAGGTAGATTAGACTGATGAAACAGTCATCAGTACAGAGGATTCCTGCAATTACACCTGATGGAAAGCTGCTGTCTCTTTATTGAAGCCACAGTGCCACTTCTATCTGGGCTTATTTTACACTAGCATAAGGTTTCACACGGAAATCTTTCTCCTGAATGTGTTAAGATCGTCCCTCCTTTGTATAGAGTCGCCTGACAAAGAGCAATAACAATAAGGTCTTGTTTCTGAGAGTGTAGCCTACATATCTACCTCATTCTTATTCATGTCCCTATCACACTGGCGTCTACCATTTCAGGGTGTTCTTCTTTCTTTCTTTCTTTCTTTCTTTCTTTCTTTCTTTCTTTCTTTCTTTCTCACATGATTGATGATGGAATGACATTATGTAGAAGATATTTACACAAATGCTTTTTTTTCAATTGCAGTAGAGCAATTATTTGGTCAGATGTACTTGTACTTTTTCATCCAACACAAAACGTCTCACACACTTACGTTATATTACATATCACAAGACATACACAGAAAGTACATAAAAACAGTCTCTGACATTACATCCCAAAGGTGGCTCATTAGCATATGCCCTTTTCCCAAATTTCAGGCATGACACAAGACAGTGGATGCAACTAGCAGGCCGCTGTCACTGCAGGCAGATCAATCAGCAGGTGATGCAACAGCAGCGCTGTATCTGGTAACCGCAAGAAGATAAAAGGGGTTCCCTCTGTGTCTCCCAGATGTTTTGGCTTGATACCATCCATCCTAAAGAGTTATTCTGCAGGCTTAGCCTTTAAAAGACACATCTGATGAAACAGATAAGAAATCGGAGCCTGCCCGCATGAGCTGGGGGAAAAAGTGCCAGTAAAACAGTTCAATAATTCATTATAAAACACATTAGTATCCCACTGCCATCATGACATTGGACATAGCTTATCTCCAATGATCCCGGGTGTATGTGCAGTCACAGATATTGGCAAGAACATGAATGAAAAAAATCCAAGTCATGTTGCTTTTTAAGAAGATGTATTTAATTAAGATTTCAATGAGTCTGCTAAAAGCTAAAACCTTGGCCACCCACTCCTCATCATTTATTCTCTCTAGAAACATAAAATTCAGTATGTAGTTAATTATACTTTGGAGACAAATGCTGTGGAAAAATTGCCAGTAAAACAGTTCAATAACTGTTTAAAAGACACTTAAGTGTCCCATACCATTGGACTTCTGGACTGGTGCAAATGCAACAATATTAGCTGCGTTCCAAAAGGTAGGCTGCAAACTAGGTGGCTGCATTGCTACATCATAGAAGGCTGTTCCAATTGGAGGGATCATTCAAACACAGCTAAGGAATGCAGCCTTCGCAGTCTACTGACTCACACCAGCTCTTCCTAATAAGCAACAAAAGCAGGTGCCTTGGTGCCACCAGAGGGTCTTCTAACAACTTCTGGGTTATTACTCTACCACAATGTTGTCTAAAATATTATAAAGTCATGATTAGTTTCCCATGATGACATGGCTTAATGCCAATTTACTATATGACATCTGTAATGTTAAATGTCAATTTCTGTGAAATAAGAAATCTCAGTGTAAATGATACAGATGGAAGTCACTGCTCCTTTTACACACTGCCTTTACCCCAAAAAAAGAGTAGAAACATGTCAAAACATTTAATTTAGCTGTTTTTCATTGTCACTGATTTGGGCAATTCACAGCCAACAATCAACATTATTCCATAATATCAACGTAATTTTAAGTTTTAATGTTGTATACTTGAGGTAGGATAGCATACACTGACTTGATTTTAGCCATAAATAACACATTTAAATGCTTCTTCAAGTGCTCATTCTTAAGAAAACTTCTTTTCTACACAATATGATGAGCATATCATACAATATGAGCATTTTGCTGATATGTTGATTTGCAAAGGATTAATATAACTCAAGGCAGCTGGTTAATCATGTCTCAAAAAGTAATTTACACATTATGGGCTGAAAAAGGGAAGATGAGGAGAAAAAGCTTAATGATAAAGGTATTTTTTGTAGTGTTAACATTATGCCATTTGTTTAAGTTTACAGTTGGACAAGTAGCAGTCAACCTGAGGTCTGACTAACAAAGCAGGTTCTTAGGCTTAGACTTTCTGACTAAATGAAAGCTTCACAACCTCTAACAAACACAAACATAGGTAACTCATTTTGCAACAGTGTTTAATCATGTTCTCTGTTAATCCATGTTTAGATACTCAGGCTGTGATTGAACATGGTGTGTGTGTGAGTAGCGTTTATGATGAACAGCCAATCATGTAAAACATGAGGAGGAGAAAGAAAAAGAAACTGTACTACCTAAAGTATGTAGAAAGTCAAGCATTTATAATGCTAGTAAAGCAACTTTGTCACCACTGGCACCAGGATTAGATCAAATTCAGTTTTAGGTTAGCAAGAAATACTGGGTTGTGAGTCAGAGCCCTTGATCGAGAATGCTGAGAAGGTTATCTATAATTTAAATTGTAAATTACTAGAAATCCAAACATCCACCTATCATCAGCCATACACAGTTAGCCGGTTGCAAAAGTATATAATTTATGGAGGCAGATGATCCGCTGTGGCGACCCCTAAAGGGAGCAGCCGAAAGAAGAAGAAGAAAAGTATATAATTTAGATAACTTATGGCATTCATTATTGGTAAGCACATAATCTCACAGTACATCAGCTAGATGGAAGCTCCAAAAAGGTCTGCTTGGGTGCCCAAAAGGTTTGAGTCGACCCTGGTCCTTTGTGCTTGTGTCAGACCTGAAGAAAGTGTAGGAGATATATTAGCAGATGAAACCACTGCAGCTGCAGCCATATCTGCAGAATTCATGTTCCAGTAAGTTTGTTCATGTTAAATACTATAAGAAATACTATAAAAAAAATCTAGTACTCTCCATTGTTTAAAAAGGCCAAAAAAATGACAGTAAAATGTACAGTTGTTTATCTGTGCAAGAGGTTGTAAATCCAATGAAGTATTCCTCCCGCTTTCAGTGAGTTGAACAGTTTTTTAGCTTGCGTTTAATAGCATTTCATTACATTTAATAGTATTTAACTACAAAATGAGTGTTTTGGTTGCCTGCTAAATATCATTCACATCAACAGTATTTCTTTCGTCAAATTTCCCCTTTCCCCTTTCCCCTTTCTGAGACTGAGTGGCCTTGGTAGACTGTTCCATTTTACATTATGTAATACAAATGAGGAGCCTTCATAAGACAGTGTGACCAAGGACTCATCTGTCTTGGCTGTTGTGCGGAACCCTTAGGGCCTTCCAGGCCTTCAGAGAAGGCCTAATGCTTCCTGCAAAATGAATACATCTGTCATTTTTTGTTCATTTCTATTTGATAAAATCACTTAATTTAATAAAATCATCACATGCTAGAATCTGACAGTGGAATCAACTGATCATGTTTCAGTTTCTAATGGGTAGAAGATTGTTAGACCTAGATATTTCACTGACTGCAAGTATGAGTGGTAAGCGAGTTGAAAATGCTTTTCAGTCACTCTATGCCTGCAGTCTTTACTGAATCATTGCAAGACTGCAAGATACAAGGTGATATATGTGTTATAAACTTCAAATAAAACATATATATTTGACAGAATGCTTCAAATTTTGTGCTAATGTTAATTAGCTTAGCACTCACATATCATAGAATATCATAGGGGTGCTGGCAGAAATTAGCATTAAAGTAGTTTTTTCCTCATTTTTAAAATGACTGAAAGCCAAGTTCCCAAAACTCTAAGCCTAGCTCTAACAGTCATTGTTCACCACAGCACAGCTGCAGCTTAGCTTTTATAAAGCAGAAACAATAATACAAATGAAATTCCAGTCATGTCTTTTAAGAGGACGTATTTAATACTGATGCCCTTTCAATCTACTCCTCTACTCCATTTGTATAACAACTCTTCTCTCCAGAAAGTGCAATATGTACTGTTTTATTGTACTCTGGATGATAGCAACTGTGAGCACTGAATATATGAGCATTGTTTGCCTCATTTGCATGATGTTGTTACAGTAATAATACAGCACGTTTGTTAAGCATTCTGTCTACATGATTAGTATGCGTCCACTTCCATTGCGTGTATGTGTGCGTGTGAATCAGTCTCATTACAGGAGTCCAGAGTACACAGCAGGAGCACAGGGGTGAGGGCAGTGATGCAGCGTGGGTAGAGACTCGGATACACATACCATCTCTGCAGTACAATTAAAGCCTCCCCCTGAGCCATTCAATCAAAACAGCCATAATTAGACATTTCTCTCCCACTCCCAAGCCTGGCTTTGCTGCTTCAGCTTATTCAGCATTCACGTAAACATTCAACCCCTTTTCACCCTTCTAGGTGAATGTGAAGTAGCAGTGGAGATGCAGAGGAATTTTCTTAATGAATTTAATGTACATGATTGTATATATATATATATATATATATATATATATATATATATATATATATATGGAGTCTCCCTGTGTCTGCATGGGTTTCCTCAGGGTTCTCCAGTTTCCTCCCACAGTCCAAAGACATGCAGTCAGGCCGATTGGACAGGTAAATTGCCCTGGGTGTGAGTGTGTGAGTGTCTGTCTGCCCTGCGATGGACTGGCGATCTGTCCAGGGTATATCCTGCCTTCCGTCCGATGACCACTGGGATAGGCTCCAGCACCCCCCCCCCCCGCTACCCTGAGGGAGAAGCGGCTTCGAAAAATGTATGGATATATATATATATATATATATATATATATAGTATATCAGTATGTGTCTATGTGCTGAGAAGAGGGTTAATATTTGAATAAACAAAATGTATAGAATATTAATTAATAATGATTATATATATATATATATATATATATATATATATATATATATATATATATATATATATATATATATATATATATAAAAAATAAATTGTGATTTTATAGATGTTGGTGTGTTTGTTTAACCTCTCCTCGAGCAAGCCCAGTATTATATGTAGTTAAAAAGCAACTGCTGGTTTGATCAATCAGTGCTTCATTAAATTGTGCTTATGATGTAATTGATGATATTAACAAGTCTCTGCACACACAGATATTACAGTGAAGGTTTGATCTGGTCCCCCAATATGGTTGATAAACTGAGTTTGGAGTCTGAAGTTTGGTACTCTAATTTTCCATTGGAGCTACAGTACTGTGCAAAAGTGAGAGACCACACTTTATTTATGTCATTTCCAGCCAAAATGACCATTAAGAGAAGAAGCACCTGCAGATGGCCCAGCAGAAGGTACTGAATGTTCCCTTTTCTGCATATAAGGACGAAGGAGCATATTTGTTTTCTTCTTCAGCCTGTCAGGTTTGCATTGCCTAAACAGGCACCAACTGCCTGGTCCCTTTTTTTCTTTCTACTTTGGTGCTCTTTAATGATAGTGGATCAGTCCACTCCACACTGAACAAAGTGCTTTTTTCCAGCTTCTGAGAGTGAAGTCCCCTTCAGTCAATAATCCTGCTTGATGATTTTGGCACCACAGGGGAGATAAAATTACAGTGAAGTGAATAGCAGGGCCTAATTTTAATAGTTTCGGACAAGACAGCCATATGGAACTCTTTCAGTAGGTTGTGCCAAAAATCTAATTTAAACACAATTCATTGAGGTCTCAGCTCAGGTGTGGATACTCCATTGTTCTGAGAACACTAGCAGCTTCTTTGTTTGATATGTAAGTCTTGATCTTCTAAACTTTGTGCTTGGGATCTTCCTGCAAAATGAATTTCTTCCCAATCAAATTGGGAAGAATAGGGAATCAATATTTGTTTGGAATTATCAGCATTCAAAAAGCCTTAAAAATAAATAATCAATTCCAGATATTGTTATAAATCCTCAAACTTGCACTGTTTATCCACCATGCTTGATGGGTAGTTGTAGACATGGTTCTACACAGTACGTAAACATTGCTTCAGCATCATAGATACTGCCTTCTGTTACATGAAAAGATCTCAAATTTAGACTCACCAGGCCATAAAATCTAACTCTACATTTCAGATGTCCAGTTCTAATGTTGTAGAGCACATTTTTTCTTTAACTATTTTAGATGCACAAGGCAGGCTTCTTTAATTCAGGTCCCAGAGGGCTTGTGTCCAGCACATTTTGGCGAGTTCCTTGCTCAAACACACCTCATTAAACTTATCTGTTACTTGCCAGGTTTAATGGGTGTGTTTGTGTAGGAAAATTGCCAGGATTTTGATATAAAGTGTGTCTGGAAAGTTGCTTGTGTGAATACTAGTGTCTAGGGGAATATAATGTCAGTGAGTCCTCTGGGAGCAGCTTTTGTTGGGAGGACACAGCTGTAACTGGTTGGTTTTAAGATTCGAAGGATGGAGGAGTTAAAGAGGCAGAGACAGTTTTTTGCTTTTTCCTGACCCTGAAAATGAGTAACTTGTATTTGTGGATGGATGTTTTAACTAGAACAAGAACTGTTAGTAGCTTACAGTCATTAGTTTAGCATCACAAAGATTACATGCCTACATCATTATACACTTGTCACAAACCACATGGAGTTGTTATATAATCTAAACTTTACCCGGTTTTCCCGAGTTTTGACACTGCATGACATATTATTACTATAAAAAAAAATGATAAAAGATATACCAAGTCTAGTTTACTAGAGATTGTAAAGCATTTTAAAGCAATTATATTATGTTTCAGACATGTATTGGGTATGCATAAAGCTAAACATTACTTGTTAGGCCCAAGTTCAAAACCTAAAAGGCGGAATATGCAGATGGGATGGTATTTTTAGGACATTGTTATGGTGTCCAAGGTGGTTGCTAAGGTTAAAGGTTAGTGCTTCCATTGTTGTTTTCTCATACATAAACAAATAAATAGAGTTTGAATGAATGCTGTATCAAAATGTGTGGTGCATTATTCATGTATACATTTTACAAGCCTGAACAGGTTTGTTTTTCTAGCACAAAAACTGTAAAAATGGTACAAAAAAAATATAGAATACACACACACACACACACCCCTTCTAAGCTGTTTCTCCTTCTGGGTCATGGGAGGTGCTGGAGCCTATCCCAGTGGTCATTGGGCAAAAGGCAGAAAACACCATGGACAGGTCAGCAGTCCATCGCAGGGCAGACAGGCAGGCACATTCACACCTAGGGGCAATTTGCCATGTCCAAATGGCCTGACTGCATGTCTTTGGACTGTGGGAGGAAATGGGGAGAACATGCAAACTCCACACAGACAGGACCCTGGTCGTCCAGCTGGTGAATCGAACCCAGGCCCTACTTGCTGTAAGACAACAGCACTACCCACCACACCAACATGCCACCCAAATATAGAATAATAAAATGAAAAACAGTAGGTTGATTTTGTCAAGCCAGCTTGATTAACTACAGGAAATGAGAAGAGAAAACTCTAGAATCTTTCAACAGTGTGGGTATGGCACGTTTGTGTTTGTTTGTGTTCATCCCGTCTGTGTACTCTGGCCTTGAGGCTGGGCAACTACATTCTGAACAAGGGAAAAATGTAAATTGTGTAAATTTGCGTGTAAATTAGATTTTAGCCAAAGCAATGGAAAGAGTTCCATATGGCCGTCTTGTCCGAAACTTTTAAAATTAGCCCTGCTGTTCACTTCATTGTAATTCTATCTCCCCTGTGGTGCCAACATCATCAAACAGGATTATTATTACTGAAGGGGACTTCACAGTAACATTACACACCCTTTTCACTACACTTATACTCTCAGAAGCTGGAAGAAAGCGCTTTGTTCTGCATGGAGTGGACTGATCCAGTATCATTAAAAAGAGTCTAAGTGAGAAGAAAAAGGGGACCAGGCAGCCAGCGCCTGTTTAGGCATTGCAAACCTGACAGGCTGAAGAAGAAAACAAATACGCTCCTTCATCCCCACATGGAGAGGAGGGAACATTCACTACCTCCTGCTAGGCCATCTGCAGGTGCTTCTACTCTCTCCTGCTCTCTCTGTCTCTCTCTCACTCTCTCTTTCTCTCTCGCTCTCATTTCATGTTTCTTTGCACTAAAGGAATCAGGTAGAGAAATTAATGAAAAGTATCTGTATAAAGAAAATATGCATAACTGTAAGTGCTGTACATTCTTTCATATAATATTTGCCATGAAAGCCTTCATTCCTACTTTCCTGCCTTGAACTGAGAAAGGGAAAAAGCCTCTAATGTTTTTTGTGATGCTAGCAATGAAGACTGCTCTCTTCTCATCAGGCTGCATCTTTACAGTCTATCATTACATCATAATGCGATACTTGTGCCAGCTATGGTTCAAGAGTGCACAAGAAGTGAATGTTTTAGTTTTAAAATATGCATACAAAAATATGTGTGTGAGTCTTGTTTGTGAACAGTAACACTCATAAAAAGGGCCAAAAAGGGGTCTTGGGAGTGATGCCAGAATACATTTACACAATGTAAAGGTTCTACACCAAGTTTTTTTTCCTAGACATGTACACCCAAGCCAAAAGTCATTTAAAGGGGTTAAATGTTTCTTTGCTTGGATGGCCACCAGTTTTTTAAAACATCTGCATAATTCAGTTGGTGAGGTATTAAAATCTTTCAGAGTGGTTTGATGTGAAATGTTGCATTGCAGAGACACTTACTGGCTCAAATGTCTTTACAGTGGTAGTGATGGGAAGAAGGGGTCACAATGTGTACAACACAAACATGGCCAGGTTATTTACTTTGTAAAAAAACTAATAAATCTTCTGAATTTATAAATGTTGATTATGGAAAAATAGTGGTAAATTTGAGAAAAAAAAGTTTTTATTATTTCATTATAATAAGTCCTACAATGCTTCACATTTATCTCACCACCTTAAATTAATATTATAAATTGTTTTATGCCAACATCTTATCTTAAAACTATCATAAAGCATTGCCTCCATCCAACACCATATAATTTATTATGAAGTAGCTTTTAGAGGCATTAAAATGCTTCAGATGTTTGGGTCCTATCACCACCACTGTGAACAATTCTGACTTAGTACATTTCTTGAGGTTCATTTCACATCAAACCACTTTCAGTGACTTTTGTTACGACCTGGTCTAGGTCGGGCTGTAACAATATGAACAGAGTGAGTAGTAATATGATGTGGGTGAGGAGACGAAACACCAGACATAACTATTAAGTTCAAAGACTTATTATGTGACTGATGTGAAGACAAACAGTGGATTCTCACACCGGCAACAACGTCAAGAATGGCCCAGGCCAAACCAACAAACAAACCCACACTAACTTTACAACACAATCTACCTACCCTACATACAAACAAATGCACAAGATTAGGCAAAAACACAAGGGATAACACTTTGCTTTCACCTTATTGAAGGTTATGTAGAAATGATTGAATTATGTAGAAATTTTTAAATATGAGTGGAATTCTCCTGCAAGATTCTTTATTTTAAAGGGTATAAAGTGTGCTTTTGCTCTTAATTACATTATGGAGAATGTTGGATCCAGTGGTTCCATGATCTCATTATCTAATTTATTTAACAGTTCTTTAAAATCCCCCTGGATGGGGGAGGGAGACCTGTTTCTTAGGAGCACTTCTTACAAGTAGCAGCAAAGCTGAAAACAAAAACTTAAACTTAGCAAGAATGCTACTATCTTACAGCCTCTTCAGTGGTCTGGCTCAACCAGCAATTAACACCCTGATTTAAACCGTTATACTGCAGCGGCATAGCCAGATTTTGACTTTAGAGAGGCTTGGTTATGTGTCGAGGGGGGCAGCCAGCACGAATGAAGGCATCACTATAGTGAGGATGATGACCACTAGCTATAACTATAACTAAATAGTTCAAAAATGACCAAACATCACCTTAATCAAAGGGGAAGAAACATCTTTGCTTATGAAACACAACACATAATTGCTTACCCCACATTTATCTGGCTAATGTTAGTTACTATATCAGTATCTTTTCACACCACAGCAGTTAAAGGCTAATTAAGTGTAGATGTTTAGAGTGATTGACTGAATACAGAGATGTTCTTGTCACTTTTTTTATAGTGCTGAACTTTGTTTCCTTTGTCATGCTCAATGGCTACTACCTCCTAGATAGGTAAGTGACTTACAAGTGTTAGCACAGCACAGCTCAGATTTCAGCATCAGGAGAAAAGGTTAATGTTTTGTGTACACGTTGCATTGTGAAAAATATAGCGCTTTTTTACATGACTGATGCCAGCATGCAGGCATGTAAACGTTGTCATGGTGACAGAGCCTGCAGAAAATTGGTGATGCAAGAATGCAAGAAAACAATGACATTGCTCATAGTTTGTATTATCTGGCTTTGTAACATTAGCATTAAATAGCTTTTGTTTTTACAATGAAAAATCATATACCAGAAGTGTGTTGGTCCTAGGTCATTCCACTTAACCCCTTACCAAGCCATGGGCCCAAATTACACGCTTCTATAACCTAAGAGAAGCTCAATTATTTTCCATTGAAGTCCTTGTAGTCAAGGCTCAGTATGTAATAAGTTTCTAAACTTCTGGTATAGAGTCCTGGCATTTAGCCCAATAAGGTGGTCCTGCCATGTCAACATCTCATAATAATTTCTAATTTCTAAAAATCAATAGCCAGTACTGCTTGATTACAAACTCAAAAAGAAGAAAAAGGTCCTGCTCTGTGGAGGGATAAGACTGAACCTGCTACAGTGAACTATACTTGAAAACTGGCTTGAAAAATCTCAGTGGTGTAGTAGCTACACACCTCTCTTTTTCTTTCTCACATGAATTTAAATAACTGTGTCCATTCAGCTATAACTTCACTGCTCACCCCTTCCTCTCTCCTCGGATGAAACTCCATAATCTCCACAGCTCTCGTTCATCCATCATTGTCACGCCACTTTAGACCCAACCATATCACTGTTATCTGTAAGAGAAAATTCTAGGGGATACTACTTCATACAAATATACCTGGATTGTATTCTATTCCCATTTCTATCCAAGAAATCTTTTTCTTATTCACAATATTCCCTATCATCACCATGCTCACCGAGAATGTGATTGAATTCAGTTGTTCATGTGGAATCACAACATCAAAGCCAGGCTGTGCTCCTAGATAAAAAGGCACCCATGTAAATGATTTAATGTGAGGAGGAGAAGAAAAGAAGCACAGAGCACTGAGGATGATGTAAATGGGTCAAACAAGTTAAGGAACACATATGCAATAATGCAAGAAAGGAATAGGATTGCATTGTTTATGTGGGGTTTATTGCTTCATACTGTCAAGACAAATATAGAAGCTGCTATTGAGTGGACAGAAAGCAGGAAAGAAAGAAGGATGTTCGGTTTAATTCCCTTTTTATGGGCTGGCTGAATGTGGCAATGTTGTGCCAATGACTCTGAGGGGAACTGATAAGGACGACGCATCAGAAGGGTGGAGAGCTTTAAAAAAAGGATGGATCAATCATCTTTTCCTCTATCCTCTTCCCTTCTTCATGATAAAGCTACTCCTGTGAAACATTGCCTGGTGGAAATGGACGAATGAAACACTTGAAGCCAATGAATATACAGTGGGGCAAAAAAGTATTTAGTCAGCCACTGATTGTGCAAGTTCTACTTAGAAAGATGAGAGAGGTCTGTAATTTTCATCATAGGTACACTTCAACTATGAGAGACAATATGAGAAAAAAAATCCAGAAAATCACATTGTAGGATTTTTAAAGAATTTATTTGTAAATTATGGTGGAAAATGAGTATTTGGTCAATAACAAAAGTTCAACTCAATACTCTGTAACATAACCTTTGTTGGCAATGACAGAGGCCAAACGTTTCCTGCAAGTCTTCACCAGGTTTGCACACACTGTAGCTCGTATTTTGGCTCATTCCTTCTGCAGATCTCCTCTAGAGCAATGATGTTTTGGGGCTGTTGCTGGGCAACATGGACTTTCAATTCCTTCCACAAATTTTCTATGGGGTTGAGGTCTGGAGAATGGCTAGGCCACTCCAGAACCTTGAAATACTTTTTACGGAGCCACTCCTTTGTTGCCCGAGCGGTGTGTTTGGGATCATTGTCATGCTGGAAGACCCAGCCACTTTCCATCTTCAATGCTCTCACTGATGGAAGGAGGTTTTGGCTTAAAATCTCACAATACATGGCCCCGTTCATTCTTCCCTTAACACGGATCAGTCGTCCTGTCCCCTTTGCAGAAGAACAGCTCCAAAGCATGATGTTTCCACCTCCATGCTTCACTGTAGGTATGGTGTTCTTGGGATGCAACTCAGCATTCTTCTTCCTCCAAAAATGATGAGTTGAGTTTTTACCAAAAAGTTCTATTTTGATTTCACCTGACCACATCTCCCAATCCTCTTCTGGATCATCCATATGCTCTCTGGCAAACTTCAGACGGGCCTGGACATGTACTGGCTCAAGCAGGGGGACACGCCTGGCACTGCAGGATTTGAGTCCCTCTCGGCGTAGTGTGTTACTGAGAGTAGCCTTTGTTACTTTGGTCCCAGCTCTCTGCAGGTCATTCATTAGGTCCCTCTGTGTAGTTCTGGAATTTTTGTTCACCGTTCTCATGATCATTTTGACCTCATGGGATGAGATCTTGCATGGACCCCAGATTGAGGGAGATAATCAATGGTCTTTTATGCCTGCCATTTTCTTACAATTGCTCCCACAGTTGATTTATTCACACCAACCTGCTTGCTTGTTGTAGATTCACTCTTCCCAGCCTGGTGCAGGTCTGCAATTTTCTTCCTGGTGTCCTTCGACAGCTCTTTGGTCTTGGACATGGTTAAGTTTGGAGTCTGACTGTTTGAGGCTGTGGACAGGTGTCTTTTATACAGATAACGAGGTCAAACAGGTACCATTAATACAGGTAACGAGTGGAGGACAGAAGAGCTTCTTAAAGAAGAAGTTACAGGTCTGTGAGAGCCAAAAATCTTGCTTGTTTTTGGGTGACCAAATAATTATTTTTTTCCACCATAATTTGCAAATAAATTCTTTAAAATTCCTACAATGTGATCTCCTGGATTTTTTTTCTCATATTGTCTCTCATAGTTCAAGTGTACCTATGATGAAAATTACAGAACTCTCTCATCTTTCTAAGTAGGAGAACTTGCACCATCAGTGGCTGATTAAATACTTACCCCACTGTACATACACTTTCTTTTATCCTGAATGCACCACTGTAATGCAGTATCCATGTAACATATTTGACCAATAAGAAAATAATAGCTTCAGTATGTAGAAGTCAGTAGAGCAGAACAGGTCAAGCCTTGACTTTCTGTTTCTTATCTCTCCTCACCGCTTGCCCATGGGTTATTTCTGCTGTCGAAGACTTATCTACACCTCTGCTGTTGGGACTTTGGCCCACTTAGATTTCCCCCCTTCCATCAAAATGAGGCAACCTCTCTCACCCTGTTTGGCTAGGAGACATTGTTGATCATCTCCTCAGGCCTAGAGGTGTAATTTATCTGGCCGAAGCTAGGGGGGAGCCTGATCGACTCGCCCGTCCTGTGGTCATTGATCATATTGTATAGCCTGAGGTCAATGTTTCAATCTATACAGCCTGGAGAACCTGAAGAGCAGGGAAGAGAAGAGTATAAATGATGAGAAGAAGACAGAAGCGAGAAAAGAAATAGGCAATCGAGGGGCTTGCGATGAGAGGGGTGAAGAGGGGATGGAGTAGGGTGAGTAGAGGGGAGCTGGAAGAAGTATAGAGAGATGGTGTGTGGAAAAAGCTTAAAAGTGGAGAAGCCAGAGTCACAAGGTAAGTTTCCCCAGGCAAACCTTTGGATCCATTTCTACCATGGGCACCACATCAGTCAGGGGGAGATGAAAGAGCCTGGGGAGGTGTGGAGGCTTGGGAGGGGAGTGAGAGGAGAGAAGTGTTGCTGGTGTTACTGATCTGAGCCACACAGGCCACCCAGAGGGATATAGGGAGTAACCCTGATGGCATGAAGAGAGCAGACGACCAGAGGGGAGCATTCATAATGAGCCTTTGAAGTCAGTTCCCTTAGGGCCTGGACACATGTTCTGTTTCTCAGATACACTGAGTTTCCAGTTTATTAGGTACCTTGGACCAACACACACTGGCCATTTTTTCAGGTGAACCTATCATTCATTCTTGAAAATAAAAGTTCTTAAATGGTTCTTGCAACATATGGCAAACATTTGTTAAACTGATATTTCACCAAGCTCTTCAAATCAATCTAGACAATTAATCCAGTATGGTCCTTGACCTTCTAATCACTGGTAAGTATGAAGCTAGGTCTTCTGTAAGTTATATTAATAGGTCAGTAAACTATAAAATACAGGGCTGGACACTGGATATAAAGTCTGGGTTTGAAGATCTTTGATATAGAATCATTGCATTACATACAGTTTCTTTAAATTTAAGAAATACACCTTGCATTCATAAATATCATCATCATTGTCATCAACTGCTCAATCCAGATAGGGTCACGGTGCATTCATAAATATCATTTACCAAATGGTTATTTCTCTGAATTATTAAAATGTCATCTATACAGAATGATTTGATGTAAAATACTCCATTCTAGAGAAACTTCACAGCTGTGGTCATAGGAACTAGATGCCCAAACCATTGAATGTGTCTAAAAGCTACCTCACAGAAATTAACTGCACAAAATTGTTTGAAAATGCTCCCTGATGTCAGAAACATTGTTTCATGACACAGTGTTAGAAATAAAGGTACTGTACAGTTACATTTTTGTTCATCAAGGTACAACCAATGTAAATGTGCTTTCAAAGGCACAACTGTGGTTTTAAATCCAATTCTGTACCATTTTGTTGCTTTTTGTTTTTCCCTAGTGAAAAGTATATATTTGTACCTGTTCATAATCTAATGTTTTCAAACAGAGCAATAAAATTAAAAAGATGGGGTATGTGGAGTCTTAGAAACATAGAAAATATAATTATGATATTGTGGTACAGTTATGTTCCCTGACCTCTGTCTTGGAATGTAACTTAGAGGGTACCACCCCATTGAAAAGAGAGGTACTACCTCAGTGAACTTTTTTTTTTTTCCCTGAGATTGTAGTTTTGCCATTCTTGGGAATGGAGTACATGTTTAATAACAGTTTAGCCGTTTTTAGCAGAGGAGTATGTGAATGGTGTTATGAGACATAATGGTACCCAAGTATTTACTGCTATAGGTAGTGGTATAGGTACTATAAGTTGTGACCATTGATTTCTACCACCTGCCACTGTAAAAAAATCTTAATCAGCAAATTTCTCTTCAAAACTCAGTAGAATTCACCTTTAAATAGCCAGCAACTGGATGAATCTTTAGGGAACCAAAAGTGATTCTTCCATGATATTTTTCCAAAGAATCCTTTTGACACCCACAAGTGTATTACACTTTGTAGGTATATAATTACTGACTGTAGCTTATCTGTTCCTAAGCAAAATTGCCTCTATCATGTTGGTATCATTGCCGTGCTGAGAATGGCCAACCACTCCAATAACATCTATTCATTATTGTCTTATGGTGGTCATTTTCCATTGATGAATGGGGTAGAAGGTGAGATGATGAATTGTGCATCAACAGTTGAGCTACATTCAGTTCTTGTAAACCTACAAAGTGCACCTATGCATGTGGCTTATATTAGGTAAAATAGCTGACAAGTGTAGATACAAGGTAGTAAACAAAGAATAACTCTGTGTACACCCAATACATTCCATTATAATATAAAAACAAAAGCATATACTGATGCCTTTAGTTGTTATAAACATACAGATTAGCATCTTAGAAACACCAATGATTCAATATACACTGACACCCACCCACACAAATTCTCTCTTTCTCTCTCACACAAGCACACACACACACACACACACACACACACCTAAAACACAGAAGCTCCCACAGAGTAGGCCATATGAGCCATCTGCCAGCCAGATGGAGTATAACTAAACTCAAACAATCTCAGCACTGTTTATCACTCTTCAGTTATATCTATTCTATACTTCTGTCAAACAACAGCGATTATCCTTACTACTTGTCATCCATGCACATGTCCTTGGCCCAGATAACATGCACGACAGTACAGCAAACTGCAATTCAAGCTGGTACAATGTAAAAAGGGAATTATTTGGTTCCAATATTTTTGAGATACACATAAAATGTATTCCCAGGTACATTTTTCCATTTTCCCAAGTATTCATTTAGAATTACCAAGCATTCCTAAGTGCCGTTGATCTTTACCCACTCACTTACAAAATCTTTACAAAGTCCTAACAGTCCTTGTGCTCATCCAGCCAATTCAATTCAATTCAGTTTTATATGTACCGTTTTTTTTTCTCTCTCTACAGACATTGTCACAAAGCAGCTTTACCGGAAGACTCAAAGGGGAAACAATTTTCTTCTTGGCTGCACCAGACAGAGGAATTATGATATGAAATTCACAAGTAGGATTAAGCAGAGGGACATGAATCATACAAAGGAAAGATAGATGGAATAAAGAAGTGACCAATGTTAAAAATGTGTCAAATATTTGTTAGACTACTCATTGCATTATAAACATACAGGATGTTGGATATGAGAACGTGATGGGTAAAAAGTTTAATGTAGGCATAAGACATTTTTAAACCCAGTTTAATCCCTCCTTCTAGCTACGTCTCACATGATACTACCAAACAGGATAAAGGCCACACCTAGCTCCTGAACTAAATCATCTAGTGTGCATGAAATTGTTTCACTTTGATTTCTTTCTACTATAGAGGCAAGAACAAACTAGTGAGCTTAGTGGGGCATGATGAATGATTGCTAGGGCATCGTCCCACTAAATGACCCCCGATGTTAGGACTGATGAAGGATAGCGTGTGTTACCTCCAAGACACATGAGGCCACTTTTAGAACTGCAGCTAAAGCAGCATCATTTGGAGAAGAACACTAACTGCCAGTGTTAACAGATGCCATGTTCGTTAGCTTAGTGAAGGGGAAAAGGAAGGCCATCCTACTCGTCCAGACAGAGCAAGGTCAGTTAGGTCTCTTGGACACCTGGCATGCATGTTTGAAATATCAAAGGCTTGGATTGTCTTGTCTTGAATTAAACTTCACTGACAATAGTGTCTCACCATTTAACATTCCAGGTAGTCCATTCCTAGGTTCAATCTAGGTCTTTGAAACTGGCCCCAAGAAAGAGGTGAGGAGTTCATGTGGGGGATCGCAATCATAAAGCTAAATACAAACCGTGACTGTCAGAAGTTTGAGAGGGATGTGAGGATAGACTATTCATTAAGTTCTCTGAAGAAGTGAGGCTTTTCATCACAGCAGGAGGCTGAATGACACATGCAAATGGATCCAAAACATTCAAGCAGGTGCAGAGGGCAGGAGGAACCATAGCTGGAATATCACATCAGGATCCTGCGCCCACATTTTGTCAGGCCTGTAATTGGACATCTCCCTGTGATCAAGGTTACGTTTTTGTCGAAGGTTTAGTCAGTGCTAGTTTAAGAGTTTAATTTTATAGGAAAGGTTGAGATTAGATTTTACAGTTGTTGACAGATGGTTGACTATTTATTTGAGAGGCTGCTGAATTGAGTGCACAAGTAGATAATTATGAAGAGAACAGTTTATTCAGTTATACAGGTCTCAGAGGCATTTCAAAGGTTACCTATGTAGGGACTTCAGAACACATGCATGATTACTGAATAATGTAATTATAAAGCCATACTTGATTATTTATGAATAGATTTATGAATAGTAATTGCAACATTTGTATATTTTATGAAGTGCAGCACACTTGTGCTGCACTTATATATTATATTTTACTGTATTGCACTGTGTATTGTAGTTTACTGTATTGTATTGCATTGCATTGTATTGCATTGTATTGCACAGAATTCTGTGTTCAACTCTGCTCCGTTTCTTTTGGTATCAACAGTGACTTTTTGTTTCTAGCAGTACCTGAGCTCAGGACTGTCTTGCTCTCTGACCTATTGGTAATTAGCAAATATACTTTCTTTAGATAGACAAAGCACTTCTCTGGATAAGAGCGTCAGCTAAATGCTGTAAATGTAAATGTAATCTGTGATTTTCATTTATATTTCAAACATATTTCCCAGTTTGTAAATGCCATTAGTGGAAGCTATTCATAAATACTCAAATATTCCTTTATAAATGTGTTATTTGTTGTATATATATATATATATATATATATATATATATATATATATACATATATATATATATATATATATATATATATATATATATATATATATATATACATATATATATATATATATATATATACATATGTGTTATGGATGTCCTGTTGGAGGTAGCTTTCAAATAAAGTGTTAGCCAGGTTGCTGCTTTCATAAGGGCATGTTTTGTGTTAGGTAAAGACAGATGAACTCTGTCTTTTACTGCTGAAGAAATTCTTAAAGTCATTACTGTAGACTGTCTATATCTGTACTTCAATATCTGCAAGATTGATAGTTAAATAAGATATTGCACTGAATATGAATTTAGGATTATCTTTGATACTTTCCATCGGAACAGACAATTATGTTCATTCCACTTTAATCAGAACCTTCCTATAGATAGTAAGGTTCTCTTTCCAATTAGTTTGAAATATGTTCCATGTCATTTCATGCTTAGCTCTCTTTCTGATGGTATGTTTTTGATTATTTGATAGAGTTCTGTGGGAGAAGATGGTACTATGAACAAAGCTTATACATGAGGGACTGTAGTCTGGGGGAAAAAAACTGTATCATCTATGTTGATGCTAAAGGTCAGAATTAAAATCATGGCAATGATCGCAACAGTAAGAGGGACCATTACATTTAAAGTGGCATCAGCAGAGTCAATTATAGATCCCAAATCCCTGCTTTCATGCAATATTAAAATCTCCTGTCACAATAGGAAACTTACGGCCCTTTTAGCCTCTAAATAGTGATGAATATTTGAAATTGAGTCATGTTATGAACACGGAAAAAGGTAACGTTGTGTCCTGGTTTTAGATTGAAGCTTTGTATCTTTTCTTGTATCTTTCATTGTTTCTGTAAGACAATAAATAATAAACCCCTGATCAGAAGCACATCATTAGTGCCAAAGTGAATAATAATATTTGAACACTAGTCTCTTAGTGTACAATTGACTTTAGTTGCTGGTGCCTTTAAAAGAAAAGGCCCATTCACATGTTTCTTAAACCTTCAGCATGTGTCTTGGTGTCAGTTGGTTGTGTGAAAAGGAGAAGGGTGATTGAATAACTTGTTTGAAATAACTTAAGGCATCAAGATGTCACTGCTCTTTACAGCCAGAGTTGGATCCTAACTGTCATCCAGAACAGTAAATAGACCCATTCAAATTTCTCAAATAACAACTAATCTAGCACATCCCAGTTTCAAGCAGATTCCAAACTCAACCATAGGCTCTGCATTACAGATTTATTAAAGGAATATTATTATTTTCTTTTTTTTTTATGTGTACCATTATAGAAACATGACTTGGAAGTCAGAATGTATTTTTCTTTCTAAATGAGCTGTATTTATGAGTGAAAAGATTAAAAAACTAAAGTACTTCAATATTTTGAGTATCTGTAGTCAGGACCACTTCATCAAAGAAAATATATAGTTATATATATATATATATAGTTATATATATAGTTATAGTTAATATAGTTATATTTGATGGTATGGCTCACTTTGAGGACCTCCCTGCCCTTCCATGGGCATTCACAGAGAGCCTAAGGCAGGGAGAGCAGCAGAAAATGTCCCCAAATCTATCATATCATTCAAAGCACCACCCAGCAGGAAGTTGCGATGTGGCCCGCTAAAGCAGCTTAAATAAATGGCCTGATGAATGTACCCAATCATGTGCATAGTAGGCAATCAGCTGATGACTACTGGTGAATTGAGACTGTGGCCTAAGCTTGACTTTGTGGCCTGCCAGACCTAATGCTTTGCTAAATTGTTTGAAATCTGATTCATGATTTGTCAAAAGCTTATATATATATATATATATATATATATATATATATATATATTTATATATATGGGCAAGGTGGAGCACTGGTTAGAAGGCTAGCCTTTAAGCATCCATACAGCTTTCACTTTTCTAACACTTTCATAGCAAAAGCAATAGAAAAACATACATGTGTCAGTGCATGTTGCTTGTCAGTGTCATGTTGCATGTTGCTTGTACTGCCACATATTTGAACATTACCTCATTTGTGTTATCATGAACCAGGGGCTGTCACCATAAACAAACAAAAATTATTCATAGATAATTATTTTTAAAATGGCCTGAAAATCAAAATAGAGAGTACAGTGAGGAGCAGATTATCTGCTGACATATATGTATGTGCAGTTGTGTGCAGAGATGATGACTGGTGTTTTCATTCGATGGTAGATCAGGGTGGTGGGAGGTGGATGGAAAACAAGCTAAGTTGTGATTGGTTAGCATAATTTGAATTGTGCTTAAAATGATGAATGACATGAACTAACGAGGTAAATATGTCCATTTTCATTTCCAGTTGAATTTAACAAGGGCACATTGGCTGTGTGTCTGAAACAAATAAATGCTGCCTACTCAGACACAATTCTGAGGCAAGAAGGCATCCGGTCATATCCAAATCGAATGCTTGTATAAAACATTGCCTTTTTGCGGTTCCTCTGAGGTATCCTCCACTGCCTTACATATCCAATACTCCTTTGTTTCAGCGCCAGTGTGCTCAGGAAAAAAAGCAGACAAAACGATCACTGACACAGTGGAGGATAGAAATCGGTCTGTATACAAATACAATACTTTTTTATTTTGCTTATAAAAGTTCAGCATGCTGGCCTTCTTAAACCTCTTTTTTCCTGAGTAAAAGATGCTAACATCTAATGCTAACAGCTAGCCGTAAAAAGTCATATCTAGGCAATGACATTACATTACTTCAAAGTACATCTTAAACGCTGCCCTATGAGGAACTAGCAGCAAAGCATCAAAACAACTGCCTTCAGTTTTGGACACAGCCTTTGCATCACTGACATGAACAACTGCTCTTATGAAGCACAGATAGCTATTTGAGAGCTCATAGCTCCCTCTTGTTCATACTTTTCAGCCTACAAAATGTGAGTATGAGTGGCTGTCTAACTGAGTGAGTGAAAAGCTAGTTCCATAAGATGCTTCTCTTAAACTCCTAAATAGTTCTTAAATGGTTCTTGGTTTGGACATACACTGCCAAAATAAGAAAAATACAACATGAGTTAACTTGAGTATTAAACAAAATATAGTTTTATATAATAATTTCACTTATTAAATGAAAAAAGTGATCCAACACCAGATGGCCCTTTGTGAAAATGTAATCACCTCTTGTATATTTACTCAATTAACCAAACTGACTTGATGATCAAGATCAATTAAACTACATGCACCCAGAATTGATGACTGCTAGCCCTATTGATTTTGAACACCACTTAAACAAAACGTCTGTTTAAGTGTGAAGCAAGGTTAGCTATGTTCGCAATGTGAAGTACGTAAAAGTGTTGCTGGACTAACATAACACAAACAAAATGTTACATAGACTAAAATAGTTAAATAAAGTATTTCACATAGTAATTATGACAATGTGTCAAATTTCATCCCTGTTAAGTCAATGTAAATATTTGCGTAACATCCATTTTGAAGCAACCTTTAAATAACTTTTTTTTTAGTGTAGGCTAAATGGTCTCAACAACATACTCTGTCATGATTTTGAGACTGCCCAAAAATGGGAGCACTGCAAGGTGAAAACCACTGCTAACCAAGAGGAACATAAACGCTCATCTTACGTTTACCAAAAAATACCCTGATGACCCCCAAGCTTTTTCAAATAATGTTCTGCGGACTGATGAGTCAAAAGCAGAACTTCCAATGCATCTGACATAAAGCTAACATAGTATTCCCCAATAAGAAAACCATACCAATGCTCAAACATGGTGGTGGTAGTATAATGACAACCAGTTATTAAGGTCAAAGTGACAAAAATGCAAAAATCCCTGTATAATTTTTTTAAAATATCTGTAGGCGTGATGAAATGTAGCATTAAACAGATACCTGGTGGTTTGTATGACAAGCTCCTAAAGCCTGGACAGAAACAATATGGGTATCAAATTGCCAAGCAGACAAACAACGGGATTTAGTGACTGCATACTATTGCTAAAAAAATTCTATATACCAAGCTTCCTTGGCTGAGCTAACCCCACACACCCCATACCCCCACCACACACACACACAGGCTCCTACTCTCTGTGGGGAGATGTGAGTCATTGGTCCGAGTCTAATTCCACAGCCCCGGCATGAACAATACAATCTGTCCTGTAGAGAAAGAAACACAGGGATGTGGGAAAGGAAGAGAGGGGTGAGGCTACAGTAGAAAACAAATAATAACAGTAATACCTCACTAAAATCTTCAATTTATCACCCCATAGCACTCCCACTATACTGCTCTAAAGGCCACGCATGCCTTGTTTAAACGATGTATTACCTCCTTCTTGCTAACATAATGGTTGTTTATGGGAAATAATAGTCATTGTTTCTTCAGTGCGATGTTGCCTATTGTGAATACACTTTAAATATGAAGTCCTCCTTATACAGTATGTGAGGATGAGGCTTTCCGAGGCTGTACTTCACACAATCAGGGCAGAATATGCTTTGTTCCTTCTTCTCGTTCTTCAAATATGCATGAATATTTCACGACTTGCAAATGAGCTCTTACTTCTAAATTAATAACCTTGATGATGATTATGATAGTGGTGCTTATGATGATGGCAATCTGATGATTATGGGGTAATTACATTCAGAAAGGCTAGACTGCCAATCACCATTCATATGAAACTAATGAATTCATTAAATTTTTCTTTTTATTTTTTTTAATCATTGTCACTGAAGGAAGACTGCTCAAATTAAGAAAAATGTCTGTCTCCAGAGGCTGTGATACACTACCTGCGCTGTGTCCTTTTGAATTAAAAGATGCTTTGGAATGTCTGTGAAAATGTAGACATGGACAGCTGGAAAGCACCACTGGAGAGGACACGAAACAACAATGTGGCGAACAAATAAGAGGCTATGCTTTGAATATTAATAAGACAAATATTGTGCATTTCCGTGTTGACTTTGTGCAATAACCCTAAGCGGTGCTTTCAAGGACTGCCTAGCCTTCTCTGATTATTTTCCACATCTCATGATTGAACTGTACATGCACTGAGCGCTGACGGATAACTAATCATTTGAACCAAGCTACATGCTCCAAGCCCTCGGGTTTCTTCTTGAAAACATAGACTTGTATCTGTACTCATTAGGACCAAAGATTCTGTGTCTAGTTTTCACCTTGTTCCACTCCACAGTTTCTGGCTTGAAGGGAAAGTCTACCTGTACAATGCAATGGTGAGGATGAAAGTCATTCAGAGTGGTTTGATGTGAAAGAACTGAAACTGATTTACGTTTGGAAACCGTTTAATGTATTTAAAAGCTACATCACAGGAAGCTATTTCCCCATGCATGATCCTGTTTTATGATAGTTCTGACAGAAGATTTAAACCTAAAATATATTTTTAAACCCATTTAATGAGGACAGGTACACACTGTGGCCAAAAGTATGTGGACGCTCCTGCTAATCATTGAGTTTAAGCCACATCCATTGCTAACAGATGTATAAAATCAACTGCACAGCCATGTAGTCTGTATAGACAAAGGTAGTAGAATGGGTCATACTGAAGAGCTCAGTGACGTTAAATATGCCACTGTCATAGGATGCCACCTTTTCACCAAGCCAGTTTGTGACATTTCTGCCTTGCTAGACCTGCCTTGGTCAAGTGTAAGCACTATTATTGTTAAATCCAGATGCAACAACAGCTCAGCCATGAAGTGGTTGAGTATGCACCAAAATCTGAAGTGCATAGTATGTAAACTGTCACATCCCTCTTTATAATATGCACCCAGCTCCATATTATTGTCCATGGTTTGAGAATGGAATGTTCAGCAAGCATGTGAGATGGCCAGGTGTCTGAATACTTTTGGCCATGTGGTGTATATGCAGGATATTGCAAGGAATTACTCCTCAAAATGACTATAAAATGTCATGAGACATGTGGCTTCACTGGTTGCTTTGGATAAATAAAATGGCTACATTTGAGCTGTAAAGAAATTTGAGTCAGTATGTTTCTGTACAATGAACCAGTAATTACAATAATTTCACATCAAACCACACTGAATGATTGTATTCATGTCTCAACTACTGTTTTTTGCAGAAATTGTGAAAAACAGATGGAATTAATGTGCCAAGTAATAACTAGCTCTACATTTCTGTGTATCATCAGTGTCTCTTTTTTCCCCCATTTTAATGATTCTTTGTTCAATTTCTGTTTTCTGTATTTGTGCATTTAGGTGTTACCACTAATACTCCATGTGCACCAGTATTGATCCAACTTGTTTCCCAAGTTGAGCAATGCCAGCCGAAATTCATGGAGCGAAGTGAAGGAAAAGCTTGAAGATGTTTTTTTTTTTCTTTAAGAAACAGACATAATAAAACTATCAGAGGAGTAAATCCATGTTGTGACTCAACATCTGTGCCTTAGAATCTAATCTTGGCGTTGTCAAGTGAGTCCTAGAGCTGGATGGGCTAGCTGAGTGGAGAGGGATTGAGTGTGCGTGTGTGGGAGTGGGGGTCAGTTGTAATGGGGGTCATACAGTCAGGAGACTGGGAGGCCTGTTAATGAGACAAGAGAGGATTAATGGTTTAGGAGCAGAAAACAAGAGCGCATGAGGATCACTCAAAATGGAATGTGAGAGAGAAAGAGAGAGTGAGAGTGTGTGTGTGTGTGTGTGTGTGTGTGTGTGTGTGTGTGTGTGTGTGTGTGTGTGTGTGTGTGTGTGTGTGAGTGAGCAAGTGAGTATGTGCCTGTGTGTTTCTGTGCATATACAGGTTAACTGAGCAATAACAGCTACTCCAGTGATTTAGCTTACCTGAGCATTAAAGTGATTTTACCACAGATGGGATGTTGTTAAGCACATTGCTTTATTTATCATCTACTATTCATTCAACATTAGTTAAACTACTAATTGAACAGCAGTGTTCAATACAGTTCTACATGTATTTCTAATAATAAACATGCATAAAAAAACTGCCTACACTAGTCACTACTTCTATATTTGTCAAACCTTCTGGTCAGGCCACCTGCTACCACTCATAGTGCTAAAAGATTGAACAGTTTTCCCACACAAAAGAAAATGTAGAAGCACACCAGCAAGTACATTTAAAAAGCCTCTACAAAATCACAAAATGTGATGAGATTGTAAAAAGTATCCTGGTTGCCTTGAAATGCTGTCAATGAAATTTAAATAATCTATAATAATATTTTTTAAAATAATAATAATTTTATTTATATAGCACTTTTCATGCTGGTGGCAGCTCAAAGTGCTTTACAGACAGGTGATCAAGGAGTTATAGAAGAGATAATTAGTATGAGCAGAATGCAAAACACAGAGTACTGGATTGATTATTGGAACATACTACTGGAAGTTCAGTATACTTAGCATTTTAATTTTAACAAAACCAGGTTACTTACTTGAATATTGAAATAAGTTTACACAGTGGAGAAATATTTCAACCAAAACAGAATTCAGGGAACCCTCTATATATTAATCATACCAGGCTATAGTCTGTTAAAGCTGTAGGTTTTCATGAGTAATAAGACAGAGGTTTGAATGTTTCCTTCAGAAAAGCTAATGTTGTGCTGAATCACATCATTATATCACATCTCCTGTTGGCACACACTGCAATATATCATAACCTGCTACTGTAATGATATTCTCACTGTGCACACTGTAAACACTGCTGCTACTCCTAGTTATGTTCATACTCATTGTGTTGTAACTATCTTATACCACTTAGTACAATACCTGCTCTTGTGTAAATCCAACAAATCTGTCTTATGTGCTATGTAAATATCCATATAGATGTACTTTTATTCCTTCTCTCTCACATACTTTTGACTATTTTTTTATTTCTATTTCTATTTTTAGCTATGTTCTGGTGATCAGAATAAAATGTTTGAATTTACCACCTTTTACATTTCTTAGCCTTTTCATGAGTTTTTCATTCACTTAACAGAGGAAGTAATGCTTATAAATAGTTGTGATTGGCAAAGACTTGTTAATCATTATTGACAAATGATCAGTTCTTCTCTGCTGCAGTGTAGTTCATTATCGTTAGGCTATGGTTGCCCAAGCACAATTAAGTAAAAGATTATAACATAAAAAAGACTTCTTTTTGCACTTTTGGTGTATTACTTCAGAAGCTGATGGGTATGTTCATGTAAGTGTGAATATCATTATCATATTGTCAACATCACTTGAGAACAAAAATGGTCCTTGACATTGTGTGGAAATTTCATGGTAAATGAACCAATATAAAAGCATCCAATCTGAACATACTTGGAACAGAATCTCTTTACATTACATGGCATTAAAAATAATAAGGTTTTTGCCCTTTCCTGTATAGTTACCATTGTTTCTTTTCAACAGCAAATATACTGAATGTTTGACAATGACTTTAAATGGAGATCAGCCTTTTGACTTAGAAATGTCCTTTTTATAAACATCTAAACCACTGAGCTGTGGCAGTGATGGTTGAGTAGATCATTATAACTACCATCTACTCAAAAATGTGCAATTTGCATGTGCTGATAAAGAAAACAGACACTTCACTGATGGTGTGTAAGTGGACTGAATAAAATTAGCCAAAATTAAAACATTCTTCTATGTTTTGGACAGACACTCATAAACTAGTACTTTAATAATAAACCTACAACTGGAATTAAGTACCAGGCACATTCAGTCTTAAAATGACTAAGGCAACTACGTATGTGCCTATGTATGGGTTAAGTTATGCTCTTTATTGAATCATACTTCAGTTGTCCTCAGTTCTAGCCTATAGTGCAGTCCAGAGTGAGATTCCATCTAAGCAGTAGATGAAGGGATTTCGTGAGAGCACAGGAGTGCCACAGGTGTTTTATGCAATGTGCTTTGGAGCTCCATTTAAATCAGATCAATAATGTTCTCCACCTCCCAAGGCACCATCCATCAGCTCCCTACCTGCTTTACTTATGAGACCCTTCTCTGAAGCTTTCTGTTCAATTACACACTCATGCGCAAAGAAGAAAACATAAGAGCAGGAATTAATTGAGCAAGACTGAAATTGATTAATGCAAATGAAATGAAATGGACTGCATATGTACTGCTTCAGTTATATTCTTCTTATTCTTCTTATAGGGACCGCAGATTGAAATCTGTGGTACAATGTATTTATTCTCACTTAATGTTCCACAAATGTATCCATAGTCCATAGGTCAACTGTGGTGAGATAAAGTCACCCAGAGTGTTATTTTTTTTTCCTGTGGTGGTGATAGGAACCAGAGGTCACAATGTCTTCAACATAAATCTCGCCATTTCATTTATTATCTAAAATTACCAGTGAACCAGCGTGTTATGAATTTTATACGTAATACTGATAATGAAGAAAACACTTGTAAATCTGAGAGAAACATATTCTTTGGAGACAACATACATTCTATGGCCAAAAGTATATGGACGCCTAAATGAGCTTCTTGGATATCTCATTCCAAAACTATGAGCACCACTATGGAGTTTGCAGCTGCGGCAGCCTCTACTCTTCTGAAAAGGCTTTCTACCTTTTGGATTGTGGAGTGTGTCTGTGAAAATTTGTGCCCATTCAGTCAAAACGTCTTCTTTAGAGTGGTGGTGAAGATCCAGGGGTTACAAGGTCTGTAATGCAAATACAGCTTTTCTTTAATTATCCAAAGCCTATATATACCACTCTGCTATGAATATATTTAAAGTTCTAGGCCAAAATCTTATCTCATGACTCCTATAAAAGTACTCCTCAGGCACCAGGCAATATATTTATACTAATATTTATACTAATACTAATCTTCCTATCACCACCACTGTGAAGTTTCTCTAGAATGGAGCACATCACATGATACCACTCTAGATGACTTTGTTTACGTCTTGGTAATAGAATTATGTAGATCTTCTGAAAGAACGGTGGAATTTCTCTTTAAGGTTGTTTTTGTACATGGCCGCTGACAAAATGAACACAATAAACTAAACCAATATACTAGCCTATAGAAAAAAATGACTCACTGCTGCAGAGCAGGGGGAGATTTGTCTTGTGAGTCAGTGTGTGTTTGGGCTGAAAGTCTACCTCTTTTTGTCATCTGGACACTTCTCAGCATAGCCTGAAAGCCGTAGTCTCTCAGGAGCAGTGGGCCGCTTGTCCCCTGCTGATGTTCTGTCTATTTATACTGCCTGACACACAAAGAGCGCTGCTCACAGCACAGCCAGCGCCTGAAATAAACTAACACAGAAATCAATTTGTTAGTGTGAGAGAGCTGCTCGTACGTGTTGTAAGAGAAAGAGAGTAGGTTCAGAGAAAGCCAGAGAGAGCGCGAAAGCGAGAGTTGGATGAGGGAGATGGAGAAGGATAGAGAGATGGGAAGGAAGGCTGCATGACTTACGCCTGCACTTCAGACAGTTAGAGAGCCTAGTCGCGTTTTTCTAGAATATGCTCTCTGAGCCACTTCGAAGCCCTGCGTTCACAGTCCCCGAAGACAAAGGGCCAGATAAATCTAGGCATGTGGGGGATTATGGGAACACTACATCACTGCAGGGGAAAAGCAGGGCACTGAGATATGCTGAGCTTCTCCCGCTGTGGGCAGCAGTATCTGGCAGCCTAACTATGGCAAGACATGGACATTAGTTCATAAATTAGCTTTAGAGGATATGATCTAAAGATTAAAGCATGCAAAAGACAATCAGAGTAGACAAAGGGCAGAAGAGACTTTGTTTAGCTCTCTCAAATAACACTGTTATTGAGAAATATTTTGTTTATTAGAAATGCTCAAAGTATACTAAACCTCACATTAACAATATCAGTCCAGATCAGGGGTCGATGACTGGAGGTCCGTGGTCTGGTTGCGGTCCCAGCAAAGCATTTTACTGAGCACTTCAAAAAAGTTCTTTAGAAAACCTGATTAATGCATGCAAAAGTTTGGGCACACTTCTCAAATTATAAGCTTTGTTGACAGTCTAAGTGAAAATAAGTTAATACATCCTCTACCGAGAACACACTTCTGTATATTTGCAGAATTTAACGTATTGGAAAAAAAGAAATCATAAATGTTGCCTGTGCAGCTAAGAGCACTTTACAGCTTGAAAAACAAAATTTAATGACAATAATATAGGTTAAATTTAGCAAATAAACTGAAATTATTGTTTTTTAGTTGCTCCCTGTGGGATATGTTAACTTTTTTCACTTCAAAAATCAACAAAACATGTAATTAGACCAGGGGTGTTCAAAAATATAAGTGCATGTAAGAAAAATCTGTTGTATTTCAGTGACATGAGCATGAACCAGTGCAGTCTCTGTGTTGTGGCTTGTCCAGTCAGATGCATGTATGTAAATGACTTAGCTGAAAGCAGCTCATCAGAACAGAGACTATAGAACTAGATATCAGGTCAGACAGTGATAGATTTTTGTACATTTTTGTTGATTGTTAATTTTGTTTACTATTTCTGGTCTGAGCAATGGAGCGACAATATAACTTGTTAATAAAGTAAATCGGATCACAAAAACACAGTGTTTAAAAATGAATAAAAAAAGAACTATGCATTTTTATTCTGAAACTGAAAAGTCTGTGGTCAAAAGTGGAAAAGTAAAAAGTGTCACTACAAACATTTCAATTCCAATGATCCACAAAATCCAGTTCCAAGAACAAATAAAATAAACCCACAGCTCAAAATGAAAAGGCAACCAGAGTGGCCGTTCATCACTAACAGAGCGAGAGTGTGAAATGCTAATCGAGAATAGCTTTTATTATTTTTAGATTTCACAGTATTTTATTCAAAATGTATTCGAATTACCTAATGAAAGGTGTTTTGTTCTTTTCTTCTAATATTTCTTCAAATATTTTAAAGCTATTTTAATTTTTTAAGTGTTTTGGTAACATTCAAACATTGCTTCATAATATTGACATTAGCAAGCCATAAACATGTAATGAACATAAATTGTCCAGTAAAATAACAATATCATGTTATCTTTACTAGTTATTTTCATGACAGATGCCATAATGTTGGATGTTATGTTATATGCTTATTTTTTAATCAAATATTATGGCATCTGTCATGACAATAACCAGTGATAATAACATGACACTGTTATACTCGACACAGTCTGTCATGAGAGCATATGAAAATGTGATGTGTTTATGGTACAGTTATTTCACTGTTACATACTAAGGGTTATCTAAAGTGTTACATTTTTTTTTTCATATATTTTCATATATTCGGTTTATAGCCAGTAGCCAACAGTATGTATCTTTGTGGTCTGTATACCTAATACATACCTCAAGATACACATCGCAGGTTTTTATTGTTATTTTTATTTTTATTATTATTATTACTATTATTATAATAATTATTATTATTATTATTGTTGTTGTTGTTGTTGTTGTTGTTGTTGTTTGCATTAGCAGTCTGCTTTGTCTTAACCATATGAGTGACAAGGCAAAAATCAATGTAGGTAGTCAGTGTAAATGACAGTAAAACCTACGTCTTCATCACAAATGTCTGATCAATGCTTTACAAGGCAACAGATTCACAAGGTCATTTATCAAAATGAATTCTTAATCACAGCTTGCAGTGCAACCTTGAAAATGTTAGGAGAGACCCTCCACTGAAATGCAGCTGAACCATTCCTAGATTAAAAGATTAAGGGACCATTATTAGTCCCACAAGAGGGAAATTTCACCTCTGCATTTAAGCCATCTGTGCAGTGAAACACCACATACACACTAGTGAGCACATACACTAGGGGGCAGTGAGCACATTTGCCCAGAGTGGTGGGCAGCCCTATCTGCAGCACCCAGGGAGCAGATGGGGGTTAGGTGCCTTGCTCAAGGGCTCTGGGGACCCATCCAGCGACCTTCCAGTCACAGGGCTGGTTCCCTACCCTCCAGCCTGCCCCAACAAATCTGAAACATATTTAAAAACTAATTTAAAAACAAATATTAAAAATATAATCCAATTTTATAATAAAACATATATAGCGTATAGGTAAAATATGCTATATAAAGCATTATAAACTAAAGATTCAAGAACATTCTGTTAATAACAAAGAATTTAAGAAGAATAATATGAGGCTGATTCTTTAGTTTAGTGTGCATCTCAGAGGTCTGGCACCAACATAGCTGGTTTACTTCCTGGACAAAACAGTTTTTTGCAGGGAAATTACCTAAGTAGTGCCACAGTGTTAGGAGTCCATCTTCACCTTATATCTATAACCAGTATTGTGCAAAAGGCAGAGACCAGCCTTTATTTATTTAAAGTCCAGTTGAAACAGCCAAAAAGTACACATTATTAGACATTTATTAGACATGTTATTAAACATACAAGGATCCATTTGCATAGGAAAGAGCAAAGTCAAAGGAAAATAAGTGTTGAAAAAGACTTTCTAAAACTGTAACCTAAAGCAGTTGTGGAGAAAACAGGCAACCAATCAAAGCCTGGTAGGTCAGCAAAACTGTCACCATCCAGAAATTATACTCTGCTGCTACGGATCTGTCCACCTTTTTACTGTGAGAAGTCAACTTACTGCTGCTGGTTTGAAAGGATGTGGAGCATTTATAAAGCCTGCATTGAGAAAAGAGAATGGACAAAAAAAAGGAAAATGTGCAAATCAAACCTAGAAGCTTCTGGTGTTCTCAGAACAATAGAAGGCCACCACAGAGTCCAGACCTCAATATCATTGAGTGAGATTATTTGAATTGTGAGAAGTAGAAAATGCAACCAACTTCTAAGACTGAACTTTGGAAGTGTGGAAAAACATCCCTGCAAATTTCTTTGAAACACTGAAAGTGTTCTAAAAAGAATGGAAGATGTAACAAAGTGTGGGCACACTATTATCTAAACATTAGATCATATATGAAGTTCTAAAGGCTTCTGTGTAAATTTCTGTTGAGTATATAATGAGAGTAATGTGTTAATGTATTCCTGATGTGTGTGTAATTTGTCTGAAACTTAAATGAAGAGTATATAATAATATAATACATATAATAATATAGTATATAATAATAGTATAAAAAATAAATGAAGAGTAGTCTCTGACTTTTGTCGACTGTACTTGCTGTCCACCATGTAAGTCTTCACCATAGTTGCAGTGGACCCAAAATATATGACATGTATGTTGAAAAAATATATAATATGAAAAGGCAGAATCATGTACTGTATGTCTGCAGCACAAGCTCACTGACTGTGGCTCTCAGGGTTTACAGGGTGACCTGAAGAACTAGAGATTACGATGATCATCTCCAGATCGTCTGACATCATCTCCTTTCCATCCAAATTTCATTGAATAAAGTTCCCTTTGCACATTTGTCATGGTAATAGAGAGTGCTGAGGAATGCTGCAGGGCAGAGCTGGCTGGGGAGCTTCGCCTCATCATTAGCACTGTACACGCCGCTCCTGGGACGAGACTAGCCTCTGTCCAATCTGTTAGCCAGAGGATATTCATGTCAATGGAGAACAACTTAATCATTACTCTAATACGCCTGTTTTTCTTCCTGCCAGCCGCCTCTTTAAGAGAACACTATTAGTACATTTTACACAGACTAATTGCAGTGAATGTTTAATGGCTTTAAGAGATGTCTGTGCTTTTCTTTTCCTCTTTAAACCAGTCATTTGTACTACAAGTCATTACAGACAATTGCAATGAATGTCTGTCTATACGTTTGGCTGAACAGTAGGGCTGCAACTGGAATGGGCAAATTCAGTCTTAGAATAGGATTAGGAATAAAAAAAAAAATGTAAAAAAGCATATAAATTAAAAGAGAAAGTTGATGGGAAGACTGTGGCCTTCACATTTTTCGGAGATATTACAATATCAAATACCTCTAACATATGTTGAATAGCGGGTTATAGACGGAAATATTGATGTACAAATAGTTGTAAGGGTTGTTTTATGTCTCAGGCAGCCAAGAAAATTGTTCTAAACTAAGCATGTTTGCCGGTAAAATGTCAATTCTCGCTGCACTCCAGCAGTTGTCTGAATATGTTGGAATCCATCAGTGGCAAATCTGATTTAATTTGATTACAGACTGATTAGACAAACTCAGTATTGGATGGTAACTGTAAATATTGGATATCCTCAAGGAGAGCTTTGGAAAAGCTAATACACTCACAGACAAATCAAATCACAATGTATTGTTTATTTGTGTTATTATAATATTAGTATTTTTGAACAAATAAATGTGGACTCATCTCTTAGATGCCTAAGAGCTTTGCACAGTACTGTTGCACTGTATCTGTATCATTTGTATGTTTCAGTCATGTGGCTGTAAACACAATCAGTACAAAGGTTCAAACAAACAGTAAAACTGACTTTGTTTATGAGTATTACACTGTGTTTCATGTATGACATTGCATTAAATGTCACTACAGCAGGCAACATGCACAGAAAATTTGAATAGTCACATATAACACACATCTTGTGCACAAATCTTTCCTTAAGGTTTTTATCACAGTGAAGACTGCAAGCTGAAAGAGATGTATGCACCCCTGTAAAGGCCTGGCATATGGAGACTGTGGCACATGTGGGAGCTGGCAGTGCCATGTCGCCTTTCAGGCAGGCTTAGTCAGCCAAGGACGATCATGCCAGCTTCTGCCCTGCTGTTCAGCCAAATCTACATGTCCCCTGCCCTACACCACTAAAAACATGAAACTTATTCAGAACACATGCAGGCATTAAGGTAATTGAATGAGTGAATGATTTGAAGTTGATTTTTCAAAATGATATAATTAGGCATTTTTCTGGAATTGATAAGATAAATGATATAATACTCATAATCAAACCTCAAAAAAAGAAACTGCAATTTTATGCTATTCAATTCATCTATTTCCTTCTAAGAACGTCTCTTTTGTGAATATCATATAATAAAATCTTGTTACATTAATGTACATTACACCTTTTTCCTTCTCTAATGACTCGATATTTTGGAGATGTAACAATAGAGTAGAATAAAGATACTTCCTCAAAGTAAAATGCAATTGCAGTTAATGTCAACATATTTTAGCCTTATTGGTTCTATGTTTTAGTCTCAGGCACCTGAGCACATTGTTTAAAATCATTTATTTGGACAGTTAGACAGTTAGTGTGTTTTTTGCTTCTAAATCATGGTGTAACATTTGAATAAATGCAAAAAAACAGTAATCAAATTAAAAATTGAAGGAATGTCTTGATATTTTTGAGCTGGCTAGAAGAACAAAGGCTTGATTTAAACCAAATATCTCATTTAATTTAATGAAGGATTGCTTAGCTAAACCAGGCACTGACTAATAGCTACAAATACGACTGCCCGTCCTAGAGATGTTTTGAAATGGTTACATATATCTATCTATCTATCTATCTATCTATCTATCTATCTATCTATCTATATATATATATATATATATATATATACATACATACATACATATATATATATATATATATATATATATATATATATATATATATATATATATATATATATATTCCGGAATGCTGAACAAAATGTGAGGCGCACTGCATATTTTTCCTTTCTTCTTTTTTTTTTTTTTTTTTTGGAAGTTGTTTCTGGCTGCATCTCTACCTCAACAATAGGATCATAACTGTCAATGTCAATGGCTGTGTCTGAAATGTAACAAATGCTGCCCACTCAAACTGTATTCTGAGGCAGGAAGACACCCAGTCATGTCCGAAACAAGTTTGTATAAAACACTGCCTGCTGAGATTCTACCATTTGGCTGTTTCAGAAGGCAGACTTCACTGCCTTACAAATTCCATAATCCTGTCTGTCAGCACTGATGCGGTTCAGAGAAAAATGCTAAATCTTAATCTTAACTAAACAGATACAGTGCTATTTTAGGATTGGACTTTATTTTGTCATTTTTTTAATAGAGCCGCTCTTTATTATGTCTGTCTTTATGTTCTGTTGTTTCTGTTTGCTGATGTTAAGCTGTGCTTAGAAAGCCTAACTAATAAACTCAGTGAATCAGTGGTGCTTTTTTGAACAATAGAGCTTCTTTCTGTGAGGCAAATATTTAATTTAAGCAAAACACACTTTTTGCTTATAAAAAATCTGGAATGCCAGCTTTATGAAAAGATAAGTTTTTGTAGGTAAAAGATGCTAATGGCTAATACTAGCACAGCTTAACTAACAGCTAGCAGTGAGCTGTTGGTATTCACTTAAACAAGATAGTTCTTCATAGGGTTCTTTAGTAAAGAAATGGATCTATATAGAACCCTGAACACTCAAAGAAGCCTCTGAATGATTACAGGGTACTTTGCATCATTAAAGGGCTCTTCAGATTGATGGAGAATGTGTTGTACGTGGTGCTTTATAGCACCTTTTTTGAAAAGGGTTCTGCATTCAGCACCAAACAGTGTCCTTCTATTCTTGCTTGTAACAGTAGCAGAATCCTTTTGAAAAAAAGGTGCTATATAGAACCATCTACGACACATTCTCCATCAATATGAAGAATGCTTTCATAGTGTGAAGAACCCTTTAATTATGCTAAAAGTTCTTTGAGTGTTCATTCTTTTTCTTCACTTAAGAACCCTTGAAGAATCCTCTTTTTTAAGTGTGTATCTTGGCAATAATGTGACATATTGCTGCCTTTGAAGCACATCCAAAAGCATGGGCAGCAAGGCATAGAAACAGCTGCCCTCAGTTCTAGACACAGCCAGTATCTCCTGCTTACCCTGTTTTTTAGCAGTCAGGACCTTCAGAGAGCAGGTATTATTTGGGTGATGGACCATTCTCAGCACTGTAGTCACACTGACATGGTGGTAGTGTGGTAGTGTGTGTTGCGCTGGCATGAGTGGATCAGAAACAGCAGTACTGACGGGAGAGTGTTTTTAAACACCTCAGTGTCATTGCATGTGTAATCCCTGTACACAGGGATTAAAAGTGCCAGAAACACTGTCTGATCCACTCATTCCAACACAATACACTGTAATATATGACTACCTCGTCAGTGTCACTGCAGTGCTGAGAATGATCCACTACCCAAATAATACTTTCTCTGTGATGGTCCTTTTGGGGTCCTCACCATTGAAGAACAGTAGGTGGTAAAAATGTATGCAGAGAAACAGACGGATTACAGTCTGTAATAGTGGAGCAACAGAGTGCTCTTATATGGTAAGTGGAGCTGATGAAATGGACAACAGGGAGGTGTGTTTAATGAAGAAGCCAGCCAGTGTATGTGTGCATCAATGTTGGATGATAGCAGATATTAATCATATAAATCACCATGGTCTTCTTCAGTGCACTCAGTGATAAAATCATGCATAACTGATCTGCTGGGGGAATTAGTACAGTACATGCTGCCTTCTCCACTGTACCCGAGTGACGACAGCAGCATTGTCATCATAATCACTTCTCTTCTTTCTGCTGGAGTAATTGCTATCTAAAAGTCAGTCTGAGTCATTTGTTCTGGCTCGGTGGTTAGAGCAGGTCTAAAGGAGGAGCGGCTGTGCAGAGGCGTTCTTCTACCCAGTTGCGAGGATTACACTATCACACATTTAACTGCACAATCAATTCCCTCCACTGCTGTAATACTGTTAAGACGTGTGAAAGAACAATGTTCTGAGTAATTACAGATATGGATTTTTCCAATTAGATTCTCCAAAAAAGCATGACATGAGATTTCTGCTGTTGAATGAAAGCCAGATCGCTGTACCCACGGCATTAAAACCCCCACCCTCATCCCCCAACTTATGTTCATCTTGTCATGGTCTAATCATTGCGTTCTCCTCCATCCCGCTTTACTTTGACATATTACAGGGTGCTGCTGTCTATAGCTTCATTCATTTTCCTAACCAGCAGGTCCATGTCTGTCCACTCACAGACCCTGTCTCTTAATTAAATTGCCACATTTTAATGTTGCATTTTATGATAAGCAGGAAGGCCAGATGTGGTAATAATCTTAGTTGCACTATCATTAAAGCATTAACATTGCTTTCAATATTATTAAAAGCCTCTAGATTTGGGTCTTTCATGAAATTACCATGGCACCATCAGCTTTAACTCAAGCTATTCATCTCTAGCTGAGAGTTGTCCTGGTTTTGATATTATGGGTTTTTGTGTCTGACGCTGCAATCCAGTAAATGCAAATTAAACATAATACAGCCTAATCCCTTGGTTTTGAACTAAATTATAGTTAGTAACATAGGTAAAATAAATAAATAACTCAGAAAAGTTCACAATGGCCTTTCCTTAATGTAGCCAAGAACCACTTACTTTGACAGGAAAGGCCTTTTGACTAACTTGCATAATGATCAACCACAGACTGTTGACAACAAAAACAGTTTTATTGTAATAATACATTTTAAATCTATTTTTTATTAAACGACCAAACTGATTTGCTTGTGGTCAGCTGAAATGGGCACTTCACTGAGATAAAGCAAAGCATGGCCGTCTAAAAATAATACTTTTGATAAAATCTCAGTTGTTTCCAATTTTGATGACATAATGGACTAATGTTCCAAAATTACTTATAATAAAATGTATAACAAAAGTTCTTTACATTAAATTATATACTTATATCCTAAAAATTAAAGGTGGGGTCATTGGTACTGGCGACCTGTCCAGGGTGTATCCTGCCTTCCGCCCGATGACAGCTGGGATAGGCTCCAGCACCCCCCCGCGACCCTCACGGAGAAGCGGCTTGGAAAATGGATGGATGGATGGATGGGGTCGTTGGTTTTCAGAACACTTTTTTATGGACAGTAGCTGTCAATCAAATATATTTGCTTGGAAGTAAAATTCCAGTCACTGTGACTGCTCCAGGCTCCATAACAGGAATAAAAGGACAAATGATGTGGACCACCATTGTTCAGCCAATTAGAACAAGAAGATGCCTATTTTTAGCATTGTAACTTAGCTAGCTATAAATCTGAGTTGTGATAAGTCCCACTGTGATCACTGATTAGTAGTCTTGCAAGCCAGGCATCTGCCTCTTGAGAATCTGAAGCATTTTGTCTCTTCACATAGCCAAGAAAAAAAATCAATCTCAAAATGTGACGTGCCAAAGATTTGGTGTATTTTTCCAATATGTCAAATTGAGCATATAAACAGAAATTGTGGGTAACAATTTATAACAGGCCTCTGTAAATGGAAACTTCAAAATCATGATCTAATAGTTTGTTAATAATGTTACAGTTAATAATGAAACAATTATATATTTGTTATTTGCACATTTATAAGTGATACCCTTTGAACTGACCATGTACTTTGTGACAAACAAATAATTTAAGCACTTTTCATAAATGTATTATATTTAAGTGTAATAAAGTAAAAGATCTTTGTAAATACATTTTTAAATGCCAGCTTTATATTAACAGCCCTAATAATGATTAGTTTGTATTATTGTTAATATATATTTACTGACTTAATAATGATTAACTAAGCATAAATAAAAAGGTTATTACAAAGCAACATATAGACTATATAAATATCTTCTTAATCGTTGAAAAAAGGACATACACAGTCCATTCAGAATTATTACAAAATGTTCATTTATGCATCTAAGTAAATGTTTAATAGTTCAAGTCATAATTTTGAACTAATGAGTATCAAATAACTAAATAATTGTTAGCATTATTAGCACTGTAACCAATGTACTGCTGTCCATAATTGTCATAATTTGTTGCAATCGTTTACAGTTAAGTTAGCATCAGAGTTCAGACATTATAGCCAAGGCAGCACATGTTCATGTTTTTTAGGTGGGGGCAAAGCTTCAGAGAGAACACTGAGGGGAGGGGCTCTATTTGTCTGGCTGCTGGCTATCTATAGGAACAGCTAGCTGCTGCTAAAATCCATGAGTGTGCCCTTAAAGTGCACTCAAGTGTAGTCATCCACTCTCCTCTAAAAAAATATTTTGCAAATCTATTCTTTGCTCTCTCAGCGTTGCATAGACTAAGGCGCAGATTGCTGGAAAATGACCTTCAATCAGTTTTCTGTCTCTTCTTCCTCATTCGCTTCCTTCGCCTGCTCAGCTCTGCTCTTTTCATCGTGCTAGTGAGAGCGCTCGGCCCACTCCGGAGGGACCCTGCATAACCTTGATGAAAACGCAAAGGCTCCTTCACATGGAGACTGAAAAGCTTGGCTTCACTTTCTCTCCGAAACCATCTCCATGCATATCTCCCATGTAGATTCCACCCCTTTTTGTGTTTGATTCCTTTTTTTTCACCCTTAGGCTACTTGACATTCACTCCCACACCTTTCCTTGACTCCAAGCCGAATACTGTGTCGATTATGTAAGCCTTGTGGAGGAAGATGGAACATTCAATATAGTTTATAAACGCACAATCTCATGCTCCATGCTTCTCAGTGTGGAGCATAGAGAGGCGAGAGCAGGCCCACTGGGTGGATAAATAAGGCTCAGTGAGATAGCTGTACTGGCTGCAGTACAGTTCTATCCACTCGTCCTTCTCTTCTCTTCCCAGTAAGTGTCTTGTTTAGGCTTCAAACACACTGACTAATGGGAGATATTGCTTACAGTATCTGTATCAGCTAAAGTAACTGTAAAAGCTCTTGTGGTCACCGGCACATCTGTGTGTGTGTGTGTGTGTGTGTGTGTGTGTGTGTGTGTGTGTGTGTGTGTGTGTGTGTGTGTGTGTGTGCTTGTGCATTTCCTGTCCTGATTTTGTAGGAAACAACTGGAAAAAACAGTAAAATCAGGCTTATCAAAATTAGCAAAATCAAAAATATGATTGCCATACTGGATCGGTTGAGGCCCAGGTTAACAACGACCGCCTCCGTTGCTGGTGGAAATTGGACTACTGTAGGTCGAAGACCATCAAAGAGGAGAGGAGGAAGGCGGGTTAGAAGGCAGTGAGAGAGAAGGAAAGGCAGGAGTGTGGAGGTTAGAGTAGGGACTCTGAACATAGGGACAATGACTGGTAAAGGCAGAGAGCTTGCAGACATGATGGAGAGAAGGATTGGTGTAAAAGTAGAGGAGGCAGTGGATAGGGCAAGATGGAGGCAGATGATCCGCTGTGGCGACCCCTAAAGGGAGCAGCCCAAAGGAGGAAGAAGAAGAAGAAGAAGAAGAAGAAGAAGAAGAAGTACAGACTTTAACTTTGACATGATAAAGCTGTCTCTTTTTTGTTTCTGATTACAGTTTTGTTTGTTAGGCATATACACTCATGTTACCTAAAGGTACTACTTGGTTCAGAGTTCAAACCTTTGTTTGTTTACCTGGACTGTACATTAAATCATTCTGCTTTGACTAACCTTAATTATGTTTGTTATTTTAAAAAGGCTGGACATTTCATTTTGTCTCTACCAAAAAATCTAATCATTACCAAAACTTTCCAAAGATTTTGTTTGTGAATGTTTCAGTACTGACAACTCCAGCTTATTTTGAACATAACTCAAACAACACTAGCCAGCATGTTTTATGTTAGTTAACATTGTACTTGTCACTATTGAACTTTGGAAAACATTTGCTGTACATGAGCAGCAAACACAGCTTTGAACAATTCCACACACATAAAATCATAATATTTTTCAATAAAAAAGCCCTTGATTAATTGCTTAATTATGTGTTCTGGTAGGAACAGTTCTTAAGGTTACACTACATACAAGGAATTTGTCTTGTCAACAAGTATTTACCTAAGGGACAAATAAAATAAAATTGCAATAAATACAATTAAGAATGAGAAATAATTACAAAGATCCAATGTGAGAGGCATTGAAAGAAATGTGTGAATCCATATGCAGATATGAATGTCTGTACATAAGCAGTCTAAGCAGGCATAACAAATTAACCATGATATACAGTATATTACAAAATGATATGAACGTTTATAAGAAATTAACATTAGTACAGCCGTGCAAAATGCATAATGCATTATGTTGCAGAAGGAGTTATACTGTAATACAGTAAGAAATGTTTCTATTCAGTTTAAAATGAAAGGCACTGGCTGGAAGAGGTGATGTCCAAGATGAGAGGGGTCAGCTGTAATTTTGTCAGTGTGACTCATCACCCTGCTGTTGTAGATGTCCTGAAGCATTGGCAGACACATTCAGTGATCCTCCCTTCTGTCCTGATTATGTGGTACAGTTTGATTTGTTCTTGTGAGCTGGAGGAACCAAAAGAGATTGTTATGGACGTGAGGATGGATTCGATGATTGCTGTGTAGAACCGGATCATCATGCTCTGTGGTAGGCTGAATTTCTTTAGCTGCCTCAGGAAGAATATTCTCTGCTGTGAGTTCTTGGCTATGGAGACCATGCTCTGCAGTGCTTTAGAGTGGATGAAGAAATGATGTCTGGCCCCAGGCCTTTGTCTACTGAAGAGTTTGCTGACGTCCTGCTCATTGATGGTGAGATGAGCAGGGGCAGAGGTGAGAAAGCCAAAGAGGGCAGGGAACTGGGAGAGAAAGGCCAAAGACTGTCCTTTGCATATTCACATCTGTCTTAGAACTAATTCAGGTCATTGGTGAGCTGGTGGACATTCTCACCTTGTGGTTGGTGATCTACCAGAATGAAAGAGGGGTTGACTTTTCAGCTTTTTAAAATATTTTTCTTTGCTGGTTTAATCCCTTTCTCTAGCTTATATTTGGCCTCTTTCTAGAGAATTCTGTCCCCACTCTGGGATGCTGCATCCTTTTCCCACTGAAGCTGTCCAAGATCAGCTAAAAAACATGGTTTGTCATTGTTGTGTTTCATTCATGCTGTTGTTGAAATGCAGCCGTACTCAAAGAAACCATGTATTCACCTAGTCTGTCTTTCACCTCTTCAAAAACAGTCCAGGTTGTGTATTCAAAGCAATCCTACAGGTTCTCAGTGTCTCCACTGGTCCACCTCTTCACTGTTGTGATGACAGGCTTGTGGTTGCGATTTTTTCCTATATGTAGGGATAAGGTGAACGAGACTGTGACAGTGCAATAAGCATTTTTTACAGTGGTGTGGCAATGACGCACCTTCTCTTGTGGCATAAGTGACATGCTGTATGTACTAAGACATTGTCTTTGTGGCATTATCATCTGTTTAAGTCTGGTGAGTATTTCTAGGCACACATGGAAAAGCAAGCTTTTTGCCTTTGATTTACGAAACCTTTGCTTTATTGGGAGGAGCTCTGACCCTTTTTTCAGCTCTTTGATTTTCTCCCTGAGCTCTTCTTTGCCATCCAGAAAGGCCTTGCAACTTTGAGCAAAATGATTGTGTTTCGTCTTCTCTGAACTCAGGAAGTAGCCCAATGTCTTGCTCTTGCTCTTAACTTCTGCTATAACAGCAGTCAATACAATGGTATTTCTGTCAACATTCAGTTTCTCACAGCTTACGGTGACACTCCTGGTTCACTGAAATTTTTTCATTACTGTCTTGTATCGATGTACAACATCCTCTGGACACTTCAGTACAGAACACGAAACAGGCCACAAAAAACATATCAATTATTATTATCTATTATAATAAACTATTACAATAATTACAGCAAGCAAAAGAACAACTTTTAGTGACACATTATAGGCACATCAATGTCAACAAATACTCTAATTTGAGATTACTGTGAATGCAACAATGTAAGCATACATCAGAACCTATTATGATATGTTGAAATCCAGCAGTAGATGTTACGTGAAAAAGGAGATGGAGAACGTGGGACTCTGTTTAAGAATAATTGTGATTCTGTATTGTTGTAGATTTATAGAATGAGAGAATACCGAGACAATATGAAATATATACAACCCCGATTCCAATTAAGTTGGGACGTTGTGTAAAACATATATAAAAACAGAATACGATGATTTGCAAATCCTTTTCAACCTATATTCAATCAAATACACTACAAAGACAAGATATTTATATATATATATATATATATATATATATATATATATATAAATGTTCAAACGGATAAACTTTATTGTTTTTTTGCAAATATTCACTCATTTTGAATTTGATGTCTGCAACACATTCCAAAGAAGTTGGGACAGGGGCAACAAAAGACTGGGAAAGTTGAGGAATGCTCAAAAAACACCTGTTTGGAACATTCCACAGGTGAACAGCTTAATTGAAAACAGGTGAGTGTCATGATTGGGTATAAAGGGAGCATCCCTGAAAGGCTCAGTCATTCACAAGCAAGGATGGGGCGAGGTTTACCACTTTCTGAACAACTGCATGAGCAAATAGTCCAATAGTTTGTGAGCAATGTTTCTCAACATGCAATTGCAAGGAATTTTGGGATTTCATCATCTACAGTCCATAATATCATCAAAAGATTCAGAGAATCTGGAGAAATCTCTGCAAGTAAGTGGCAAGGCAGAAAGCACCGCCAGCTTCTCTGGGCCCGAGCTCATCTGAGATGGATTGACGCAAAGTGGAAAAGTGTCCTGTGGTCTGACGAGTCCACATTTCAAATGTTTTTGGAAATCATGGACGTCGTGTCCTCCGGGCCAAAGAGGAAAAGGACTGTCCAGATTGTTATCAGCACAAAGTTCAAAAGCCAACATCTCTGATGGTGTGGGGGTGTGTTAGTGCTCATGGCATGAGTAAAATGAAAATGTGTGGCACATTATGAAGCACAAAATATGACAACGGAGACCTCGGACTGTTGAGGAACTGAAGTTGTACATCAAGCAAGAATGGAAAAGAATTCCACCTACAAAGCTTCAACAATTCGTGTCCTCAGTTCCCAAACGCTTATTGAGTGTTGTTAAAAGGAAAGATGATGTAACACAGTGGTAAACATGCCCCTGTCCCAACTTCTTTGGAACATGTTGCAGGCATCAAATTCAAAATGAGTGAATATTTGCAAAAAACAATAAAGTTTATTCATTTGAACATATATATATATATATATATATATATATATATCTTGTCTTTGTAGTGTATTCAATTGAATATAGGTTGAAAAGAATTTGCAAATCATCGTATTCTGTTTTTATGTTTTACACAACATCCCAACTTCATTGGAATTGGGGTTGTACATTTACTCTGAAAAACTATACCAAATCAGAATGATCTTCCCAGTCTGGACATTATGTAAATTAACTGTAATACCTAGACAGATTCTTTTTATGCTTCCATCTTTTCTTGTTTTTTTTTTTCTCTAGTTCTGAGTCTGAGTCAGACCCTGACTCAGAAAAGCAGGAAGAGTCTGATGAATGGTGTGTTTTCTTCTTCTTGGATCCTTTGACAGAGTTAAAGACATTCACAATGTCACACACACTAAAAATGGTAACTTTAACATTAAGAATGATTTCAAAATGGCCAAATGCCTCCAGCAGAGTGACAGCATTTTCTATACAAACTACGGTTTTCGAAGTTTGGAAGTTCTAAGGTTAAATTATTAAATGTTTTCAATAAAACAAAACCCTTTTGATTGTTGACAGATTGTAGACATGATTACAAGATGGTAGTACTGTGTAACTTCCAGTGCTCCAAATAATCTGTAGAAAACTCTCAGTACAAATAGATTTTCGCTGTGTTTCATCTTCCAGGACATTCAGAAGAGCAAACCATAGGGGTATGAACATCACATGCACCATCAGTAAGGACTCCATATTTTCCCAGTCTCACATTTCTTTGTCCTCCTGGTGGCAAATAACTCACAGGTTAGTTAGTAATCTCTTTAAGTGCATACACTACTATTCAAAGGTTTGGGATCAGTGTTTTCAATAATTACATTGTCAATCATTTTTAGCAATCTTTTACTTTAAAGAGACTAGAAAAAACCCTTTCTGTTGATTGGTTCTTTGGGTCTGGCCCTGGAACACACAGCACAGTTTTATTATTTTCCTGAATAAACACTGATTGATCTTGTCTGTTAATTGTTTGAGTAGCAGTTGAGTAGTAAAGAAATCAAGTGGCACTGTCACGGTTGGCTCCTCCCACTACTCCATGTGCTTTTTCTGTTTACTTTCTGATCATCCACATGCCCCTTTGTTTTGATCTTCCACGTGTTTTCTTTCTTTTGGTTCTTAGTCCGGCCCCTTGTTTTGTGACTCCGCCCCTGATTGTCGCCACCTTTGTTTTCCCTGGTCTTTGTACGGTTTGATTGTGCTGGTTGTTTTATGTTTATGCTGTTTGGAGTTCTGTGTTCATTTTTGTCATGTCTGTCAGACAGTTTTGACCATGGCCCTGGATTTGCCCATAATAAAAGTCACTTATCTCAGCATATGCATCCTCCTCGCTCCCCAGCGTTACAGGTACTGTGCTGTACTGCAATAAAAGAACCCTGAACTAGGGTGAGAGAAACTACAGCTGCATTGGGGTGGATTTTTGATGGGTGGGAAATCTGTCTTTCACACAAAAAAGGGTGCTTGAGTACCTTGTTGCAAGCATGTGTGGCCTTCCAGCACGTACTGTATGGTCAGAAATTCTTCCCACCTTATACCTAGGTTTTATATATATAGGTTTTTTCCTTGTCCTGAGTGTCTCATTCTTTAACCATCTTTAGTGCCTGAATTTGACAGTATGTAATGCTATTATTTGAACGCAGGGCTTGAGGAACAGACACATTGATATGATAGAAGATCCTTGACCAGGGTGACTACACGTCTGCGAAAAGTGTGTGGACGAGCAATAAGGCAACATGAGAGAAGAAGAAAAATGAAAACTGGAGGGCAGAGAGCTTTTGTTGCAATCAATGATAGCAAATTCAGACATAAAAGAAAGGTGAATATTGTTGGATTCTACATTTTGTTTAATAATGACTTCTTTTTTTTTAAGTATGGATGAGGGAGGCTAGGACCAACTTGGTGAAGGAGGTCATGGGTTTTTGGCTTGCTGGAGGTGAAGTGTTCCACAAGGCAGCCCATTTTAAAACTTGTGAAAAATCAATCTAGGAGGTATTCCAAATTGTAAGGAAGTATGTTAGATCCCAATTCTTGGGGTGCCTACAACAGATTGGCTCAGCATGTATATATCCACTACCAAGTCAATCACTAAACACATTTTGTCCATCCTGGGAATAGAGCTCACACCCAGTATATTGAAAAGGCCTGGTGAAATTACAAAAAGGACAGCTATAGGTACAGAGGCAACTTGACAGAGAAGCCTCTAAAATGAATTTAAAGTTTATAGAGTAGCATCTTTGGCTGGGAAGACAACACAGGAATGAAATACTTAGAAATTTATTCACAAGACATTAAGGCCTGTTACAAGGTTTGAGGGTGAAAAATCTAGAAAGCCATTGGTAAATAAGTGGGCCTGCACTTACCAAATATATTGAAATGTTCCGTTATGTATGTATGGTTTACATTAGAAAAGCTTCAAGAACAGAGTAAAATCATGGTCATTTGTACCATTTCCTTTTACAAAACAGTTTGACCATAGATACCTGGGAAAGTTTAATATTGTACATTGTAATATACAGGAATTATTGTTGTCAAAAGGCCTCAATAAACAGGTATTATCATTGTGACAAATCTTGCTTTCTCTTACAGTACATTTACACTCGTGTTATAAGAGGCAGTTTTTCTGAACTTCGTGGTAAGAACCCAGTAAACCCATAGAAAGAGTCCCTGCTTTCTTTTACAGTCCTTTTACCTCGTTGTTCACACACACACACACACACACACACACACACACACACACATATATATATATATATATATATATATATATATATATATATATATATATGTCTGTGTGTGTGTGTGCGCATGCATCTTTACACCCTCCCCTCTTTTCTTTCCATAGCCGAGCTCAGAGCCCCTTCAGTGTTGTTGTGATGATGCACAAGGTATCTGAATAATTCAGCACAGTGCCAGAAAAACACTTTTCTATTGTTTGTCTTGCAGTTGAAACCCTTCAGGCTCTGTACAGGCCCTGAACGAGTGGGTGGGGGAGGAGGGCCACGATCTACTGGAAGATATGAATCTGGGGCCTGAAGCCTCCCAAAAGAGGCGTTCACACTTACATTGCTCTTCTGCACAAATGGAGCATCAAACTGTGTGTCTTTCTGAACTAAAATCTATCTGAAGGTAAACAGATGTACAAAATGCTCAGAACCTCCGGCATGTGCTTCATATTGCTCAGCCATACAGTTCTCAGGGATTTGAAGGGGTTTGAGATCACAAGCAAAATCACTCAGAAAATAATTTGGACAGATGACGGTGCCATCCATTCTTCATTTTTTTACACACAGACACGCTTCCTTATTTGTCTCTCATTTTCTCTCTTTTACTTGCAAGTCCATCTTTTTTCTATCTCTATTTCCTGTTCTTTAAACTCTCTCTCTCTATCTCTCTCTCTCTCTCTCTCTCTCTCTCTCTCTCTCTCGTTGATGGATCGATAGCTGTGTTATGTCTCCTGTGAGATTGTATTCTCCAGGTAATTGGGCTCAGCTGGGACTGCTGAGGGATCTAATTTACACACACGACGCTCTGTTCCTCGCCTACGTCGCCCCCTGAGACTCATCCTTCCATCCCATCCCACCATCACCTCCCACCACCTCTCCTCCACCCCACACTTACACTTCCCTCCTCAGTGCACCCTCCCTAGCCCCAATCTCAGCCTCCATTTTCACAGACATTGGCCTGCCCCTCTCCAAAAGCCCCTGTGCACCCTTCATTTCTCCTTCCACAAGAATTCTCTCTGAAGGTTAACCCTCCACACTTCAAAGCTGAGGTGTAGCCATGAACAGCGGAAATGTGAGTAATGAATTGTCGGAATTATTCCATCCTCAACTCAACTCGCCAGCTGCTGTGTCATAGCTCATAAGGAAAAAAACAATAAAGGCAAAGCCTGCAAACAGATAAACACACAACAAGCAGCTCCTTGGATTCAGATGAAAATATATGGCCTGTTACTCTTCATAGTGCTGATTTCTCCTATTAAAAACAATATAGAGGTGTATGACAATAATTTCATTATGCCACCTTGTTCAAATTCAATCAAATGGAGAAGAGTTAACATATCGTTGCTGTTAATTAATGTTATACCATTTTATTCCAAGTAGTCTTTGGGCCACTTCTATTAGGCCATTCATCATGAAATATTCTATGAAATATGAATATAAAGAAATACTGGTACAGGAAGAGTTAAGAGTCGTTTGTTTTTTTAATGTTTTCTTGAAATATGAAATGATTTTTAAATCAACCCACCAGCACATAAATATATTCCATTTTCTGTACTCAAAATAATATTTTTCTGTCAAAGTCAAGAGCTGAAACCTCGACTGTCTTTTCTTAGAAGCTTAACCTTCATCAGTTCAAAGGTCTCTGACCTTTTTTTGCTAAAGCAGAAAGAACAAAAATGCTTAAATTCTGCATGTTTCCAGCAATCAGATGACTGAGTTTTGCAAATAAATGTGTTCAATTACAGCTTAAGCCTCGCACAAGTTAATTAAGAACAATCTGGAATAGGGAAAAGATGTTTTAAAAAACAAATGAATTAGTTTATGAACTAAGGGGCACAGGCACTTTCTTAATGTTAAATGAATAGCAGCACATAAAGCTTCTCTTTCAGGTTAGAACTAACAAACAAGCATTTAATTTAGGCTGAGTACAAGGACTCAGACAAAATGTCATACATTTCTCAAAACTACTATTTAGTTTTGTCTGCACTCATTATCCATTTTATCAGCTCCACTTACTATATAGGTGCTCTTTGTAGTTCTACAATTACAGACTGTAGTCCACCTGTTTCTCTGATACTTTGTTAACCCCTTTCACCCTATTCTTCAGTAGTCAGGACCCCCATGGACCCTCAAAGGTGGTGGATCAATCTCAGTACTGCATTGATATGGAGGTGGTGTTTTAGTGTGTGTTGTGCTGGTACGAGTGGATCAGACACAGCAGGTTGCTGGAATAATAGCTCAGTGTCACTGCTGGACTAAGACTAGCGCATCAACCAAAAACATCCAGCGTCCAGTGAGCAGCATCCTGTGACCACATATATATATATATACACAATAAGTAGTGACCAATCAGTGTTTCATTAAATTGTGCTCATGATGTAACTGATGATATTAACAAGTCTCTGTGTCAAGGAAAGATATGGACCCAAGAAATTCTTGTTACTTTTTACTGTTTTTATGTATATTTGAAGTATGAATATGACTTTATTCTAATGTATATTGTGATAAACTCACTGCTGAGGCAAATTGTTTAAAAGTTTGCTTAGATGCCTAAAACATTTGCACAGTACTGTACATATATATATATATATATATATATATATATATATATATTCAACATAAAATGATGAAGAGTTGTGAATATTATTCCAGTTTTGAGATAAAAGGTTTTCTTAAAAGATTATTTTCAGTTTGTATGTCAAGCAACCTCTTGCATTAATAATGAAACAATAAAAACATTGATAAAATCACCCATTAAAACCAACGGTAGTAATCATGAAAAATAATAATAATTCTTTAAATGAACTGTTAAGCAGTAACAGTTAAACCTCTCTTATTGTCCACCACTTTCACTTCAATTATTACTGCAAATTTTTTTACTTGTTCTCTTCCTCAGTCACTCTCGGTGTGTAAAACAAAAGGAGAAAGAAATTCAGCGTAGCCTCTCTGTTTGCTCTGACAGAGACAGTAATTGGGTTTGAGCAGCACAGCCAAACCCAATTCCACAACAAGCTACTTTCCACTCCCCAAATTGTCTAAATTTGACAAGTATGACATCTTCCTCTCTCACGTTTCCTCTCTGGTCTGCAGACAGAAGAGGACATTCTTTATTCACCTTGTTCTGTTGTTTTACATTGAAGTGGGGTTGCTCTGAGAAAGGAGGATGGAAAGAAATACCCTTCTGGAGCTTCACAAGTTTTGATGTAAATTTCATGAGGTAGCATTACCCGTCTGTGAAAGTGCTCTGTCTTTTGGATGATAACTTTTAAAAACATGAGACGATTATGATGACGTGTTGCTAACAGCTGCTTATATTACAAGCCCTGATTGGGAACAGTAATACCAAAAAACTTTCACATTACACTCCAAAAAATCAACCAACAAGGCTGTTGGGCTTACAAATATATACAGTATCTGTCAACATATACAGTATCTCACATTTCTGCAAATTTTTTATTATATTTTTTCATGGGACAATATTATAGAAATGAAACTTGGATGAAACTTAAAATAGTCAGTGTACAGCTTGTATAGCAGTGCAGATTTACTGTCCTCTGAAAATAATTCACCACACAGCCATTAATGTCTAAATAGCTGGCAACACAAGTACACCTCACTGTGAACATGTCCAAATTGTGCCCAATTGTATTGTTGTTCCTGCCTGATGTCATGTGACTCATTAGATTTACAAGGTTCCAGGTGTGAATGGGGAGGAGGGCTGTTACTTTTGGTGTTTTGGGTACATTTTGCTCATACTGGCCACTGGATATTCAACATGGCACCTCATGGTAAAGAATTCTCTGAGGATGTGAGACATAGAATTGTTGCTCTCCACAAAATGGCCTAGGCTTTAAGAAGATTGCTTACACCCTTAAACTGAGCTACAGCATGGTGGCCTAGGTCACACAGCGGTTTTCCAGGACAGGTTCCACTTGGAACAGGCCTCGCCAAGGTCGGCCAAAGAAGTTGAGTCCACGTGTTCAGCGTCATATCCAGAGGTTGGTTTCAAAAGATAGATGCATAAGTGCTGCCAGCATTGCCCTGTGATGGACTCGTGACCTGTCCAGTGTGTATACTGCCTTCCGCACGATGTCAACTGGGATAGGCTCCAGTTACCCCCATGACCCAGAAGGAGAAGCGGCTTAGAAGATGTGTGTGTGTGTGTGTGTGTGTGTGTGTGTGTGTGTGTGTGTGTGTGTGTGTGTGTGTGTGTGTGTGCGCGCTGCCAGCATTGCTGCAGAGGTTGAAGAACTGGGGGGTCAGCCTGTCAGTGCTCATACCATATGCCGCACAATGCATCAACTCGGTCTGCATGTCTGTTGTACCAGAAGGGACCTCTTCTGAAGCTAATGCACAAGAAAGCCCGCAAACAGTTTACTGAAGACAAATCCAAAAATGTGGATTACTGGGACCATGTCCTGTGGTCTAATGAGACAAAGATACATTTGTTTGGCATGTGTCAGCATGTGTAGCAGTGCACTGGTGAAGAGTACCAAGACAACTGTCTCTTGCCTACAGTGAAGCATGGTGGTGGAGGCATCATGGTCTGGGGCAGCATGATGACAACTATCTTGCTGAAGGTAAAGGTGATGGACTGGCCAATTATGTCTCCATACCTATATCCAATTGAGCACCTGTGGGGCATCCTCAAATGGAAGGAGTAGGAGCGCAAGGTGTCTAACATCCCCCAGCTTGGTGATGTCATCATGGAGGAGTGAAAGAGGACTCCAGTAGCAACCTGTGCAGATCTGGTGAATTCCTTGCCCAACCAGTGCTAGATTTTTTGAGCACAATTTGGACATATTCACTGTGAGGCGTACTCACTTGTGTTGCCAGCTATTTAGACATTAATGGCTGTGTGTTGAGTTACATTTACATTTACAGCATTTAGCAGATGCTCTTATCCAGAGTGACTTACAAGAAGAGTTAAGTTATTTTGAGTTGAGTTATTTTTCAGAAAACAGTACATCTATACTGCTATAGAAGCTGTACACTGACTACTTTAGGTTATATCCAAGTTTTATTTCTATAGTGTTGTCACATGAAAAGACCAAATAAAATATTTGCAGAAATGTGAGGGGTGTACTGACTTTTGTGAGATACTGTAATATAATCCCATTTCCAAAAAGGTTGGGACACTGTGTAGAATGTAAAGTAAAATAGCATGCTGTGATATGCAAATCATGTAAATCATATTCTTAAAGGAAAATACTACAGAGACAACATATCAAATATTGAAAATGAGAAATTTTATTGTTTGCTGAAAACATATGCCCGTTTTGAATTTGATGCTAACAATACATTCCACAAAAGTTCCACCTCTTCTTTTAACAATACTCTGTAAGCCTTTGGGAAGTGAGAAGAGCAATTGCTGTAATTTTGAAAGTGAAATGTTTTCCCATTCTTGTTTGAAATAGGATTTCAACTGCTCAGCAGTTTGGGGTCTTAGTTCATAATGCGCCAAATGGTTAGTGGTGACAGGTCTGGACTTCAGGCGGGTCAGTTTAGCACTGTCAATACAGAACAGTGCTGTTGTAATGCATCCAGAATGTGGTTTGACATTGTCATGCTGAAATAATCAAGTCCTTCCCTGAAAACACATCTGAATGGCAGCATATGTTGGCAAAACATGTATATATCGTTCAGAATTAATGCCGTCTTCACAGATGTGCATGTCATCCATGCCATATACACTAATGCACCCCTATACCATCATGAATACTGGCTTTGGAACTGTGCACTGAAAACAAGCTGAGTGGTCTTTAGCCTGGAGGACACAGCGACCATGATTTTCCAGACCCTGAGAGGGTTTCTGGATCCTGTTTATATTTGGTTTCTTCTTTGCGTTTCAGAGTTTTTAACTTATATTTATGGATGCAGTGACAAACTGTTTTCACAGACAGTGGTATGCAGAAGAGTTCCTGAGCCCAAGCAGTGATTTCCACTACAGAATCATGTCAGTTTTTGATACAGTGCCGCCTAAAGGCCCAAAGATCTTGGCCAGCAAATGCTGATTTTTGGACTTGTCCCTTGCATACAGATATTTCTACATACTATTTGCATCTTTTAATGATATTATGTACCATAGATGATGAAAAGCAAAGGTCATTTGCTATTTTACAGTGAGAAACGTTATTCTTGAATTGTTGCACTATGTGCCCACTCTTTACTTCTGAAAGTCTCAGCCTCTCTGGGATGTTCTTTTTATACCCAATCATGTTTCTGACCTGTTGCCAATGATTTTTTGATCCCACAACCGGGGAAATTCCACCTCCGCATTTAACCCATCTGTGAAGTGAAACACCACATGCACACTAGGGGGCAGCAAGCACACTTGCCAGAGCAGTGGGCAGCCCTATCCATGGCGCCCGGGGAGCAGTTGGGGGTTAGGTGTCTTGCTCAAGGACACCTCAGTCATGGACTGTCGGCCCTGGGGATCGAACCGGCAACCTTCCGGTCACAGGGCCAGTTCCCTAACCTCCAGCCCACCACTGCCCCTAATGCTTTTAGCATTATACAACTTTACTCACCTTTTGTTGTCCCTGTCCCAACTTTTTCAAATGTGTTGGTGGCATCAAATTCAAAATGGGCAAATATTTTTTCAAAAAACAATAACATTTCTCTGTTTTAACATTTGATATGTTGTCTTTGTACTATTTTCAATAAAATATAGGGGTTAAATGATTAGCACATAATTGCATTTTGTTTTTATTTGAATTTGGCACAGCATCCAAACTTTTTTGGAAATGGGGTTGTAGATCAATTGTGTTTTATTTAAGTATTTTTATGAAAATGGACAAAACTTAATAAACGTGCATTACATTGAATGAAAACTGTTTATGCTGAGCCAAAGAGAATTCCGTTCCGGTGAAACTAAAACAAATTGCATTGAAATATTTAAGTTTTGTTCCCTCAAGAGTTGAATTTTATGTTGAGGTAACAAAGTTCTTTAATACCCACTTTACTCTGTTTGATTGAGTGGATATGTTTGGCATAATTGAATTAAGTTAATACAACTGCAAGTTTTTGCAGCAGAGTTTGTGATACAAAACTATTCATCCAACATTAGTACTTGATCTCACCAATTTTCTTGTAGCTGAATACCATCAAATCCTCACAGGAATGTTCCAATACGCAATGTAAGACAGAGAACAGAGGCTGTTCCTGCAGCACAGAGGGGTCAAACTCTCAATGAATCCCCTTGATTTCAGAAGGAATGCTGGACAAGCAGGTGTCTACATACATTTGAACCTTTCATGTATATAGAGAGTATAATAGCCTTCTGATGCACTCCACAAGAAAGAATTATATTCAGGTAAAATCACTCACCGCTTTGGTTGACCTACAGCATAATAATAGTTAAAAATGTCTTTCAGTGGGCAGTAAGTGTGAAGTTGGAAAATGCCAGACAGTGTGGGTCAGCATGTGTGGATAAAGGTTTGTGTGTGTGTGTGTGTGTGTGTGTGTGCGTGTGTGTGTGTGAGTGTGTGTGTGTGTGTGTGTATGAGAGTGTAAGGTTTATAGTGGACTTTAATAATTAACTCAGATACTGGACATCCCTTTTGCTGCCTTCTCAATATTTTATGAACATTCTAGAAATGACCACCTGATTCCATATAAGGTAGAGCTGTCTTAGTAATCGTTTTACTGTAAATGTACTGTATTTTTACACAGCTCAAAGAATCCATCCTAACCACCCCTCTTCAAAAAGTTCCCCCATTTGATAATAATAATTTGATTATGTATCTACACATTGGGCTTCATTTACCAACCATTCTTTAGAAAAAAAATTCTTCTTAAAACCCTATTATTCAGTTTTCATGAAGAATCTGATATTCACCAGTTTTTTGTTTGGGGTTTATTTTTAGGTAAGAACAGAATGCATAATCAAGAGCACAGAAGTGTGAACAGTTGTGCAGTTTATTGTCATGAATGTCATGAACCTGTCATGAATGTGACAGAATTTAAGAAGAAAGGAAGGAATATAATAGTGAAGGATTGTTTTTGTGATGTCAAGCTCATTTATAGTAGAGCATCGCAGTACTGCACACAGGTCTGAGACCATAACTTATTTACTTTTTAAGTTTCAGTCAAAACAGCCTCTAGAGGCAAGTTATTAATTTCTCAGCAGAAAACAACAAATAAATAAATAAATACACAGAAGCATCAATGTCACACTTCCCTCCAGCTCTGAAGCATCCATGGACTCCATCTCCCAGAATCCTGGGAGAATCACATGACTGCTGACCTTCCACCACTCCAATCATCATTCACCGTCACCTAAATACTAATCTGGTCCACTTGTTACTTTGGTCATGTGTTTAGTTAGAGTTAATATAAAGCCCAGGCTTTAAATATGAGTTCCTTGTGATGTACCATTACTTTCTGACAGCTACTGAGCGGTTTTTCCTGCTTGCCTTTTGGTATATTTGACCTGTCTTGGATTTTTTGACTTTGTCTTTATGCCTTTGCCCTTTGGATCTGGTTGCTTGGTTTTGTTGGGTTATTTTTGTTTGTTTTTTTTTTTCTTTCTTTCTTTTTTGCCATTTGGATCTTTCTGGACTTTTCAACCATTGCCTGTTTTTTTCAACTTCACATTTTGCCAAAGTCCCTAACAATAAAGCTTCATTCTTAGCTTTTACCGAAAGCATCTTATTGGTTTGGTTTCATTACACTCAACAACAAAATGTCAGGTTTTCCATGTTTAGTGTGCCCACTCTTTGCCTTTATTATAGCTTCTAGTTTATTAGGAGACTTGCTTACATTTTTTTCAAAGAAATCTGCAGGCATATTTTTCCACATCTCCAAAGTTCAGTCTTATAAGTTGGTTGTGTTTTCTGCCTCTCCCAGTCCAAGCGATCCCAATTACAAATTTATTCATTAGTCTATAAAACCTTACCTCAGAAAATATTTCAAAAGTCCAGTTTTGTTCTAGTGCACATTTTCTTGCTTTTTAGTACATTATAGAAGGCAAAAAAACAAAATATGAATGTATGCATGAATAAATAAATGAATAAATAAATAAATAAATAAAAGTAGTACACGTATCTTTAAAAAACCTTCACACATGTTTCTGCTATGCTCACTGCAGTGAGGAATCTGCACTGCTAGTTAACAGGAGCTGCGCTTAAGCTGTTAATACTTGTAATTACTGAGGACGAGTTCATTAGATGGGTTGTTACCTTTGTATGGATGCGGCATGAGTGCTAAAGCACTACATGGTGATTAAAACTCATCTTGCTCCTCTCTCTACCTCTGTCTCTCTCTTTCTCTCTCCCTAACACTCCTGTGTAAGGCAGAGAAAGGCTTTGTTGCTACTGGTCATTATTTCATGTTTGTACACCAGATCTGTGTAGTGTTATGCAGTAACACAATGCGAAAATGCTTCTGAATGTGCTGGTACACACTGTTTATTGTTGAGATGGTAAAACATACAGCTTGAACAGATGGTACGTATATCCAAAATAGAACTGAACTGAAATAGAACGCAGTAAAGGAAAACTCACATTTTGCACTTTATAGTGAGTATGGAGCCAAAACATTTCTTCTTTGTCATTCATACTACACTGTGAAATTCTTCACATAGTTGTTCCTTTTCTCCTTTTTTTTTCACACTCTTCTCACTTCAGACTCGCGGCTTTCTAAGGAGAAGAAAGAGAATCAAAAGAATAAAAAGAATTCAGCCAAGAATGTGTGATATCCACAGAGTTGCTTAAAAATACATTTAATGGGCACATGATCTTCAAACAAAGCACTGTGAGAGACAGCCAAGGTCTGTAAGTGAGGAAAATTACGTAACTGAATTGGTCCTACTCTAGCTCTTAACTGCTTGAAGCCAAAGGCTGGGCGCCTTGGTAAGATAGAAGAACTGGAAGGGCCTTTAGAATCATTGAGGAGTCAAAAGACACTGTTCCTCCCTATCTGACTTTCAGTGTAGTGCTCTTCACTGCTTTCTGGACATCTTTCACATAATATGAGACTGAAAGTCGCAGCACATAAATAGGAAACTGGATAAAGAAAATGAATGGAGATTATAGTCATTATTAGTTAGCTGGCTTGCTTCACTACACAAATACATACATACATACATACATTATACAAATATTTTTAGACACGTGTGTTTGTGGATAACCTATTAATACTCTTGAGTTCTGTGAAATTAAGCATTTTAATAGGGTTTTTAGCTGCAGTAACAGCCTCTACTCTTCTGGTAAGGATTTACATTAGATGCTGGAATATGTGAGGATTTGATTGCATTCAGCTACAAGAGCATTGGTAAGATCAAGAACTGGAATTGTATGATTTGTTCTGGATCATAAACTCCACTCCAGCTAATTAGGTATTGGATGGAGCTCCATCACTCCTAAGTATATATTCCCACTGCTCCACAGCTTAATGTTGGTGAAAAAAAACTATATAGTAAATATATAAAAAAATATAGTAATGGCTATAAAATAACTAAATAGTATTAGAATGGATGGATGGATGGATGGATGGATGGATGGATGGATTGATAGCTTTTTTTTACCCCGATTCTCATTATCACAGTGTGTCCACATCTGTTTTGCATGACCAATATTTATCATTTATTTGCTTTTTTTCACAGATTTACCTTCAAAGTGTTGAGAAGTAGGTAACTATGAGATTTAGTTTTTATTTTAAATGAATGATGTAATTCATCAATCCAGGTTTATTTTTAAATTTTCAAACAGGAAGCACAAATTTTATATCTGTAAAAAGAAAATATGAAATTTTAGTCATTGTAAATTTTTGGAGTTTGGTCTTAGTATTTAAGCCTTAATATTGTATTAACGGTTATGTTTTATTGTTTGTTTGTTTGTGTGTGTGTGTGTGTGTGTATGTGTCTTTTGAGAGGAAGACAAACCACAGTGGAGGACTCCTGAGTGGAGCGATGAGGATCGATAGTGCAGACACACCTCATAAGCAGATAGCACAACAAGCACAACAGTCAATAAGCATGAGAAAGACTGACAATCATTATTCATGAGGGGCTCACCACAAACCACCCAACACATTCAGAAACACAACACCCTTCTGTCAAATTAGCACACTCTCTTATCCCCTCACTGTTCTCACACACACACACACACACACACACACACACACACACACACACACACACACACACACACACATTTATCAAGTGAGTAAAGAGAACAAACCTACGCTCAAAATAATTGAAGTTCTTGCTTTCCCCAACTGTGGGGATGCTTTTGATTAGTGTGGGCAAGCCAACACAATGTTACACATGTCCACTCCACAAACCTTCTCTCAAACACACACACATGCAGGGTCACACAGCGCTCTCTCTGCCTCTCCTGACACATTACACATGGAAGTAATTACAGAACCAAAATGGCACTGGACTGAGGCGCTCCTGGACAAAGAGATAAGAGAGCAGAATATGGGATAATAGAGAGGATTATGTCTTTAATACCTCATCATTCTTCACACGCACACACAGCTGCTGACAAACAGCACCAAACAAAGACTGAATATAGTGCTGCACACACACAAACCTTGCAAGCACACACACACACATGTTTACATATAGCTACAGTAAACACCCCTCCCAGACACATTTATTTTGACCTTATATTTTGATTCAGCTGAACAAATTCAGGAGATCACATTAGAGCCCTGATTAGCAAAAAACTCATAAGATTAGTTCAAACATCCATTGTGTGTATGTTGGGTGTGTAAAATGTGTGTGTGTTTAAAAACTGAAAAAGCAAACCTTTTAATGTTACCAAGGTTAAGGATAAATGTAGGGTTAAATTGAATACATATGCACGCAGACACACAAACACACAAACACACACACACACACACACACATTATATATATATATATATATATATATATATATATATATATAATTTTATATATATATTTATATATAAGAAAATGGCTAACATAAACTGTGCATCAACAAATAGCCAAACACCAGGTGCAGCTTTTATGGAGGAGTTTCCGATAAAGTAGCCAATAAGTAAACACAGTGGTCCTTTGGATGGGTGGATCTTCAACATTTCAACAATGATAAATTTAGAAATGGTAATATTAATTTTTGTTAATTCCAATGTTAAATCCACATATATATATATATATATATATATATATATATATATATATATATATATCAATGTCCAGTTGGAGTTCAGTAAAAATTTGAAGTTTGATAATTCTAATCATATACAGTCTTGGATAATTATAATCATATACAGTCTTTGATAATTATAATCATATACAGTCATTTGCTTAAGTGGACAAATAGGATGTTTCTGTAGATTTTCTAATTGTCAGTAAGTAAACCCATCCTCTACACAGAAAATACTCCTGCACATTTCAATACACAGTTACTGTTTATTTGCTGAATTTAACATTTTGTTTAACATATTTAACACATTATTTAAGTGTGATCTCTGTGGAGAATGTGGAAACATTCTTTCACTCAGAAAATCAATGTTATTTGCCATGGAATGCTTAAACCTTTGAATATGACAATATGATACAAATGAAACATATTAATGTATATATGAATATATTACAGCATGTGTGTACCTACTTAAAGCCTCGTGCTGAAGATGGAGAGTGAATAAAGAACGTTTTTCACAGTGATGCTGGACTGAATAGCAGACAAAGAACCCTACATGTGGCCCTGCATTTTTAAATTTAGAGGTTATGCTTTCAAGAATGAAAATCTTTGTTCTGTATGATGAAGTCTAGGACCCCCATGGTTTACCTGAAGTCAGCAATGCATTTTGACTGTGGACATAAAACTTTCTTAAGGAAATGTTATTGTAGAGGGACTGTATGAAAGAGGCAAATATATTGATGCTGTTGGAAATCAAAAGAAAAGAAGAGCTTTGTCAAGATCAGCAAAATGGTCCTGACCTTGAAAAGTGCTTTTTACAAAAGCTCCATCTTTCTATTTTTTTATGCACTGAAAGGGTAAAATCATTTCTTTAAATTTCTTCAGTACTGAGGTTAAGGTTGGGTTTGATTTAGGAAAGTTGAGAAATGTTACATATTAGGTAAATACATATTAGGGGGTTGGTTGATGACCAGTAAGTATTTCAAAACACAAAATATTAAAAAAATACTAAGATACACACATACTTTATTATCCATCCATCCATCCATCCATCCAAATATTCATAATTTTTTTTTACAGGATAATCAAGTCAGGTGGCATGACTATACATCAATACAACATCTTACACAGTTTACTTCTATTTTCTAACATTCAAACAACATTTATTTTTGTAGCTGGGTTTGTGGAGGTGTGATAGGTCTGGAGGCTGCTCTGCTGTGTCACAGGAGGTTGCGTGGTTATGCACTATGCCAACAGTGCGGATTACAAAGGCTAAACGCAGGTGGGTGCAGACAAGGACATAGAACAGGGCACATGAATGTGAGTGGGCATAATGTGGTTGAAGCTGGTGGGTGCAGGCAAAAATGGCAGGTGGACGTATTATGTGGTTGAATCGGGTCTATGCGGACATTTATGACCAAGCCTATGGAGACCTCTAGTAGCCATTGCACCATGAAGGTCACTTAGAATCTTTCCTTATGATGCAATTCCCACTATATCTTAAAAACAAGTGAGAGTGAAAGTCATTTGTTGTCAGCCTCACTGCCTGACATTTGAGGACATCAGAAAATATGAACAAAAGATTTTGCAATGGGTTGAATTCTTTTAAAGTTGCCCTAATTTGAAAATGTTTGAGGGTGTTTAATCATATTTAGGACTGTATATAACCAAATTACCCTTTCATGCAGTAATTTGCATATATTATTTGGTCACACCAAATAAAATTTTTAGACTTTGGGAAGAATAATTGGATTTCATATTGATGCACTGAAAATGCATTCATATAAAGCAGTATTGTAGAACAATTTCTTCAGTTATTTAATAGGGAAATATTGGACTAGGACAAAAAATACATCATATCATCAACTTCATATCAAATACATACTCATGGTCAAGGTTGGAGTTTAAGTGTAAGTCTAGCAATGCAATATTTTGCTACATTAATAACATGTGGAATGTCCTTGTAAACATAATTATACATAGCTCTGTTTAAGTAGAAAACATACTGGGCCAGGTGTACACAGCAATGAAGAGAAAAAAGAAAATCCTCCTTCACTTCAATTTGGCAGCACTGGAGACAAAAAGCAGATGCTGTTTTGATCCTGCAAATAACATTTTTTTGTTTTCCATTCCTGCAAGTCTTCCAGAATAAGTCCCAATCACTTTCACACTGCAATAATTCCACACAGCAGTCATGGACATGATCAAACTGTGAGATGAAGCTCTAAAGATAGTCTCTCAGGCATCAGATCTAATTTATTATGTCTCACTTTCACATGAAATAAACAACAGTCACAGGGAGCTACATCTCTTTTCTTGACTGCGGAAGTCAAAACTAGGATTAGGGTCTCTTCTTTACCAGAAAGAAAGTCCATCCATCCATCCATCCATCATCTTCCACTTCTCCGGGGTTCGGGTTGCGGGGGCAGCATCCTAAGCAATGAGGCCCAGACCTCCCTTTCCCCAGCCACTTCCACTAGCTCTCCGGGGGGATTCTGAGGCGCTCCTAGGCCAGCTGGGCAATATAGTCACGCCAGCGTGTCCTGGGTCTTCCGCAGGGTTTCCTCCCTGGTGGACTTGTCCAGGAGGCATCCTAACCAGATGCTGAGCCACCTCAGCTGGCTCCTCTCGACGTAAAGAAGCAGCAGCTCTACTGCGAGTCCCTCCCCGGTCCTGATTCTCATCCCGGCCGCTTCACACTCGGCTGCAAACCAATCCAGCAAAAGCTGAAGTTCGCGGCCTGATGTCCCCAATAGGACCACATCATCTGCAAACAGCAGTGATGTGACCTTGTGGTCACCAAACCAGACACCCTCCATCCCCTGACTGCGCCTAGAAATTCTATCCATAAAAATTATCAATAGAATCGGTGACAAAGGGCAGCCCTGACGGAGTCCAACTCTCACTGGGAATGAGTCTGACTTACTGCTGGCCATGCGAACCAAGCTCCTGCTTTGTTTGTACAGGGCCTGAATGGTTCGTATTAAAGAGCCATGTACCCCGTACTCCCGAAGCACCTGCCACAGCACCTCCCACAGAATACCCCGAGGAACACAGTCGAATGCCTTCTCCAGATCCACAATGCACATGTCGACTGGTTGGGCAAACTCCCATGAGCCCTCTAGGATCCTGGAGAGGGTGAAGAGTTGGTCCAGTGTTCCATGACCAGGGCGGAACCCGCACTGCTCCTCCTGAATCCAAGGTTCGACTATAAGCCGGACTCTCTTCTCCAGTACCCCTGCATAGACCTTACCAGGGAGGTTGAGGAGTGTGATTCCCCTGTAGTTGGAACACACCCTCCGGTCCCATTTTTTAAAAAGAGGCACCACCACCGCAGTCTGCCAATCCAGTGGCACCGCCCCCAGTGCCCACACAATGTTGAAAAGGCATGTCAGCCAAGACAGCCCCACAACATCCAGAGCCTTGAGGAACTCGGGATGGATCTCATCCACCCCTGGAGCCTTGCCACCAAGGAGTTTCTTAACTACCTTAGCGACTTCGGCCTCAGTAATGAACAAGCCTATTCCCATGTCTCCAGACTCTGCCTCCTCATTGGAGAACGTGTAGGTGGGATTGAGAAGGTCCTCAATGTATTCCTTCCACCGCCCAATGACGTCTTCAGTCGAAGTCAGCAGCATACCGTCTCCACTATATACAGTGCTAGTGGCACACTGCTTTCCCCTTCTGAGTCGTGTGACGGTTTGCCAGAATCTTTTTGGAACCGACTTAAAGTCACTTTCCAAGTCCTCACCAAACTCCTCCCAGTTTTTGACTTGGCGACGACTGAAGCCGCAGATCGCTTGGCCTATCCATACCTGTCAGCTGCCTCTGGTGTCCCACAGGCCAACCATGCCCGATAGGACTCCTTCTTCAGCTTGACGGCGCCTCTCACCTGGGGTGTCCACCACCGGGTCCGAGTATTACCACCCCAACAGGCACTAACTACCTTGCGGCCACAGCTACAGTCAGCCACTTCAACAATGAAGGAGCGGAACATGGCCCATTCTGAGTCAATGTCCCCCACCTCCCCCGATAATGGTAAAAGTTCTGATGGAGGTGTGAGCTGAACATTAATCTGACATGTTCTTCTGCAGGACGTTCCCAGCAAATCCTTACTATACGTTTGGGTTTGCCCGGGCTGACCGGCATCTTCCCCCACCACCTGATCCAACTCACCACCAGGTGGTGATCAGTTGACAGCTCATCTCCTCTCTTTACCCGAGTGTCCAAAACACATGGCCGCAAGTCCGATGACACGACTACAAAGTCAGTCATTGAACTGCGGGTGTCCTGGTGCCATGTGCACTTATGGACATCCTTGTGTTCAAACATGTTGTTTGTGATGGACAAACTGTGGTTTGCACAGAAGTCCAAAAACTGAACACCACTCGGGTTCAGATCAGAGAGGCCATTCCTCCCAATCACACCCCTCCAGATCTCACTGTCATTGCCCACCTGAGTGTTGAAGTCCCCCAGTAGGACACTAGAGTCTCCAGGAGGAGCACTTTCAAGCGTCCTTCCCAAGTACTCTAAGAAGTCTGGGTACTCTGAACTGCTGTTGCTCTGGTGCATAAGCACAGACAGCAGTCAGGACCCATTCCCCAACCCGAAGGCGTAGGGAAGCTACCCTCTCATCCACCGGAGAAAGGGGCTATGAGAAAGCCCACACCTGCCCGCCGCCTCTCACCATGGGCAACTCCAGAAAAGAATAAAGTCCAGCCCCTCTCAAGGAGATTGGACCCAGAGCCCAAGCTGTGTGTTGAGGTGAGCCCAACTATATCTAGCCGGTATCTCTCAACCTCGCGCACCAACTCAGGCTCCTTCCCCGCCAGTGAGGTAACATTCCAAGTTCCAAAAGCCAGTTTCAGCAACCGAGGATCAGAACGCCAAGGCCCACGCCTTCGGACACTGCCTGATCCACAAAGCACTGAACCCCTACTACTGCCCTACCCGTTGGTGCTGGGTTGATGGGAGGGGGGACTCATGTAACCCCTTCGGGCTGGGCCCGGCCGGGCACCATGAGTAAATGCCCGGCCACCAGACGCTCGCTGGCGAGCCCCTTCCCCAGGCCTGGCTCCTGGGTGGGGCCCCGGTAACCCTGTTCCGGGCAGGGTACACAAGTCCTGTTTTTTATTTATTTTCATAGGGGGAAATTTGGATCACACTTTTCTGACCTGTCACCTAGGACCAGTTTGCCAAGTAAAAGAAAGTGAAAACAATAAAAAAAAAATCAAACAATGCTCTCAAATCCCTGCATGTGCTGGATAAAACTAGTCCACAATTGCTGTGAACTAAAAAAAAGACCACAAATAAGAGTCCCATTTTTAATGCATTTTCTAACCACTGTTGTGTTTTGTTTTTCACTCTATTTCTGGCCTGGCTCAGCTGGTCCCCCCTGCCTTCTCTCACTTCATTCTGAGTGTCAGTCAAAATTATGTTTTGCTTGCATGTCCCCTCCGGAGTGAGGAGTAGGTGGGTTTGATAACAAAACCACTGGGATGCCTTTACTGTTCCACTGCCTTTACAAGAAAATAATCAACTGCTTGAAGAACTGCGGTCTAGCATGTTATTCCCATTGCACTGCAGTTTGCTGCACCAGCATTCCATTTTCTAAGGATGAAAACTCTGCACATTTTGCCAAATCATTGTCAGGAATGTGCAAAGTTTACAAGGATTAACTCCTTAGTCACAATTATCTTCTGTGATTAAAAAAAAAGTATTGTAGATTTACATTTACATACAAATGTAGATTTACATTTAATATCTCACAATAATAAGTCATTAAAACAAATGAGAAGCTCAGTTGAAAGTGCCAATTCTAGACCTAAGAACAGTCATATGCAAAAGTTTAAACACCCCCAGACAAATGACATGTTCTGTGGATTTTGTAAGTGGAAATAAGTTAGCACATCATCTATAGGGAACAGAATGTTCAATTACATTGTACATTAAATATGGCATAAATCTGCAAGTTTTAATGTACCATTTCTATTTATTTGCTATGTTTAACATATTCAAATCAATTCAATTCAACTTTATTGTTATGAGTCCAATACAGAGCTGTACTGTATAATTTAACGCCGTCTGGCTACTTCTCTGTGCAATGTTTGACAAAATATACTGTGTATAAAAATAGAACTCATAGAGAGACATTAAACAACCACAAAGATAATTGGTGCAAAAAAACCCATAAAATATGAAATGTGTAAAATAAAATATGAGGCCATATTTTATGTTTTTTAACGTTAAATTTAGCAAATAAACAGTAATTGGGCATTAAAATGTGCAAAGGTGTGTTCTCTTCTACTGAAAAAATTACATCATCACAGCTAATTGCAACGGCTATATATTCAGTTGTAAAACAATTGACAACTGATAGTAATAAATACTTGTTTTAATGGAAATCCAGTGAAATAACACTGAATATCATTAAAATAACAGCTCCAAATGCAAGTGTCCAGATTTCCTGTTATTGGAAGGTTATGAGCTCAAATTCAAATTCTGGCACTGCCATCTGTGGGCTCCATGAGGACTGCTGGACACTGGGCCTCCAGAACCAGAGTTGAATACCCATGATTTAGGGAGTCTTCACTAGCGGGTGGGAATCGAATGTGCCTAAAGTGGGAGAAAACTCAATAATCATTGAAAAAGACATTTTTTTATTTATCTATAGATAAAACTGTTCAGGACACCTTTTCTGTTAGACGTTTGCCATTTTTATATGTATATACGTATATATGTTTAAACATATGCAATTTCACGAAAATCGTGGCCAGAACTGAAATTATTACTGTATAATACATTATTTCAAAGCATTACAGCATATCCTACATGATGTGTTTTTCAGTGATATCAAACTTGTAAAGGAGAAGTTGTTGAAACCTCTTTTGATAAGAATAGTAAAGGCGTGTCTAACGCCCCTTTATGGAAGTCATCAAATAGCTCCACAGTTTTTACTTTTTACTGTTTATCTGTTACTGCTCAAACTGTTCAAATGTGTCTGTGCAGGACGGCAAAGGAAACCAACAGTATTTCTAATAATATTCTTAGTTTCATGAACATTACATTTATTTGTTAGGTCTTAGACTGTGATATTTCATTGTAGGCCTATTTAATATTTGTTTTGTTTTGGGTTTTTTTTGGCCAAAAATATAGGATTTTTTATTTTCTTTCAGTGCCAATTTGTCCACCTTCAGCCAATGATTTTACAGAAATAACTTTTAAGGGTATACATTAACATGCAAATTCCTTTGTAATTATTTTGTTTGTACATCTCAAAGAATTACAGAATAAAAAGGAAATTCCTGATTATTACAACAAACTTAATCACTATGGAGGTTTAAAGAAAAATACTTGCAGGACAATCATGCAGCTTTCTAATAACTATGACCAAATTACAGCTCAGGACATCATGCCATAAAAGTGAAAGTGACCAACAGCCCAGTACTGATTCCTGGGATTACAGCCAACTGTCTCTCCGCAACAGATGGCCCACAGTACAGCTTGGATCTAAGGCACTTTTCAGGTTCCATAACTCCTCAGTATTATATGCATAATCAACATTCATAAGAAAATCAACATTCATAAGAAAAGATGTTGTGCTGCATCTGATGAATGTGTTAAAATATGTGTGCGGCCTCTGACAATGAATTTCCAGCTGAGCTGCTGTGAAACAGCCAAGCACCTCCTTTTCTCGCAGTAGTAAATCCTTATCTGCCCGGCGGACCTTAAGACCCGCATTGCTGAGGATAATAGCGTGGATCCATGAGAGAGAAATAGTGTGTGAATGAAAAACTGTGAAGAATAGAGGAGGAAACATCAATCCCAGAGACCTCCAAGCTAAAAAAAAAGCAGAAATGAGAAGACTCTGAGTCTATATTAAATCTTATATAGTCATTAAAGGGGGACAAAGATTATTTTGAGGCAATGAACTGATAAGGAGGCCTGCTAGAGGCTCAGTGGTGATGGTTGTCAAGAGGTGAGAAACATAATTACATGGATGCTTTATTGCTTTATTTCATCCACACACACACACACACACACACACACACACACACACACATACATACATACACACACCTCAAGGCTGGGTTTGATCACCAGAATCAATCCTAATAAATTATTTAAGGTCCTCCCAGCATCCCTCAATCCCTCAGACATTTTTCTGCAAGTATGACCAGCTCTCTCTCTTTCTCTCTCTCTCTCTCTCTCTCTCTCTCTCTCTCTCTCTCTCTCTCTCTCTCTCTCTCTCTCTCTCTCTCTCTCTGTCTCTCTCTCTCTCTCTCTCTCTCTCACCCCCCCCTCACACACACACACACACACACAGTGCCTTCTGGGCTCTCTTCTTATCCATGCAGCACCATCACATTCATACCTTCTCCTCCAGCGCTAAACGCTGCTTCCTCCTTCACCTCCATCAGCACTGACAGCTCTGGCTTCTTTGGATAGCTGCCAGAGAAGGAGTCCAGGCAGACCCATCACTGGCTTGATAATGCTGCTGTGTGGATAGATGTGGATACCCGTCAAAAGTTTGAGGACATTTACAGCTAATTTACACCTTGCATTAACAAGTTTTCCACGTCCGAATCATAACTGGACGTTGATGTTATTTACACGTTTCACTCGGATGTGTCTCAAATGAGTTTATTGAGCCACATTGAGTAATTTATGGGTTATTTTTGATCAGTCCTTGTCATTCGATACCCATGTTAAGCAGCTGACCAGATCTTGTTGTTTCCACTTAAATAATAAGTAAACGGAGATCTGTAGCTTCAAATGCAGAGCTAGAGGTGCTTGTACACATCTTTATTTCATCTTGCCTTGATTATGGTAATGCTCTGTTTCACTCGCTTAGTATGTCCTCCCGTAATCATCTGCAGCCAGTTCAGAATGCTGCCCCAAGGCTACTTACTAGGTCTAACAAGGGTCCCATATAATCCCTTTGTTAATATCTCTTTACTAATTCCCTGTTGCATATAGGATCCAGTTTAAAATTCTTACTCTTAGTTATAGAGCACTGCATGGTCAAGCTCTTGTGTATGTGGTTAATTTACTTCACCCTTATTTATTTATTTATTTATTTATTCATTTTAATTATTCAGCTCATTCTCTTAGGTCTATTAAGTTAAATTTACTGTCTGTTCCTCAACCCCCCTTAAAAGAATCCTGGTGATTGAGCATTTGAGGTCACAGCAAACTGTGGAACACTTTACGGATCCTTTTTAAACAGCCATTAGGTTAATTTGTGTGCACTGCCTGAATTTCATGTGTATTTTGTTTGTGTTTACGATGTTTTATATTGTGAAATGTTTCTGTTTGTCTGTGAAGAGTGCTTTTTAAATAAACTTTACTTATTTTTTGCTTACTTACTTGCTTACTTACTTACTAAGAGCATTTGTATCATTAGGTACTCATGGTGGATGATCAGTTTCACCTCATCCCAAAGGTTTTGGATGGAGCTCCATCACTGCAGAGAACAGTTTCACTGCTCCACCACCCAGTGCTGAGTGGCTTTATAGTACTGTAGTTGGCACTTGGCATTGGGCATGGTGACCTTAGGCTCAAGTCACATTATTAATATTTCTAATATACAAGCTGTGTGTGTGCAATTGAATACCTGTGTCAGCAACTGGGTGCAGCTGAATTCACTAATTAGAAGAGGAGTCTGGATAGTTTTGGAGATTAAGTGATACAATGCAAAGTGATGAGTTCAACTTAGACACTTTCATCTGCCTACTGTTGCATAGTCTCACAACCAGAATGCCTAGGGGCAACCATGAGAACTTTTGGGCTTAATGTAGATGGAAACATCAACTTATTAGGATGACAACAAGCTAAATGTGAATTTTGTAAACATATTCAATGCTTTACGAAGGAAGAGGTCAAAGTAGGGGGAGATGGTGTGCTCCTCAACGTTGTCTGATAGACAACAAGTCTGCTGTTAGCTCATGGATGTAACGTTAGTCAGCAGGGCTGAAAAGTCCTCCAAAAACTCCAGTATGTGGATGTGTGTTGTGTTTGCAGAGTACACACTACATGCAGTAAAAAAAAAATCAAATATAGCTTTGTCAAGAGAAAACCTGAGGGGACATAATAATAATAATAATAATAATAATAATAATAATAATAATAATACATTGGATTTATAACGCACTTTTCATTTATAGTAAATCTCAAAGTGCTCACAGTGTAAAACATTAATTAAAAGATAATAATCAAATAATACTAATAAAATATAATACTTTATCCTCCTAAAAAGATATGTCTTTAGTCCCTTTTTAAAAGAATCAGTTGTCTGCGGCTTCCTCAGATGGTCAGGCAGGGCATTCCAAAGGCGTGGAGCTGCAGAACAAAAGGCACGGTTGCCCATGGTACTAAGTTTTGTTCTGGTTGGAAGAAGACAGTGCAGATGCACAGAGCGAAGGGCTCGTAGATGTGTCTGTGGTACTAGCAGTTCATTTAAGTAAGAGGGAGCTTGGCCATGAACACATTTGTGTGTAAGGAGGAGAACCTTGTATTCAATCCTCTTAGTCACAGGGAGCCAGTGAAGAGACTGAAGAACAGGTGTAATGTGTTCATTTTTGCATAGTAGTCCAGTCTTGAGGACACAAAACCTTGGACCAGTCTTTCAGCATCAGACAGACTGAGGATAGGACGCAACTTGGCAATATTTCTGAGATGGTGGTAGGCAGTCTTACAAATATGTTTGATATGACTGTCAAAGGTGAGTTGTGAATCCAGTTGTGACATGCCCTTATTTGACACACATTATGCTAAAGTCCAGAACGAGTTGTCCCAAGACAAGTATTTTTGTCATGAGATCACATCTGGCTCCACAGAACTGTCATCATTCCATCAGACCATCATTCCACTTTGGTGGTAATTCATGGATGATATCCTTTATCTTGGGTTTTCTTGTTTATCCACTACCTGCTAGCCAGCACTCGGCAGATGTATTTCCACTCATGTAATTGTACAAGTATGTATAAAACGTGCTCCATTTACATTTGTGCTCATAACAAGATTGTCTTGGGACAAAGTCTATCTCTGTCCTCTGAATGTGGTTTGAGAGACTCAATTGTAATCTGACCACAGCGCATCGTGGTTTGGTTTACAATTGGCTTTTCATGCAGTCACATGAAATCTGAATTTTATCCAGTCACAGAAAACACATGCAGTAAGCAGCCTCATTGGTTTATTTAGATTTTTTCATTTTCCTGTTTTTACTTTTCACTTAATAAGAAAAAAAACCTATATGCTGTATTCATTTATTACATGAAGAGTTATTTGCTAAACATGTGTATATTTAGCCTCAACACTCAACTTCATGTTCACCAAATATCTCATGAAGAGTAGATTTGGCTTAATAATCATTTGACATTTTCTTCCCTAAACTATTGCTGAAAGCACATATTGAAACTTGGTTGGTCCAAATGTGATTTCAACACTTGAATGTTTTGAGTGCTGGCATCACAAGTGGGGAAAAACTGAACTTTAGCACTATTCCCAGGATGCCACTTTCAAAAAATGCTTAAAGGGGTTCATTCAGTGGTTAAGATGTAAAGAAAGTCATTCAGTGTACTGTGAAATATATGTACACATATATATATATATATATATATATATATATATATATATATATATATATATATATATATATGTACATGTCTTCTGTGTTTAATCAGTAATGCACATAATGGTATAAATATGTACTTGAAAATATGTCTTCAAACGCTTTGGACCTCTAGTTCTTTTCACTGCTACCGAGGACAATTTTGACAATTTTGATATTCTCTGCACTGGAGCAATTCATATGAAACCACTGAATGACAATTTATATTTAAAAAAAAAAATCAAAATGTGAAAAAAAAAAATATATGAAATTCCTCTTTAAATTTTAACCCCTTAAAAGGTCAGGACCTGCTGGTAGGCTCTAAGTTTTATTACACACTTGTATAACTTAAGAATAGCTCCAACCGTTTGCATTGAAGTCGCTGTAGTTACTGAATAATAAGCCAAAGTGTTAGTAAGCCTGAAGTTGCAAGGTGTTAAAATGTAGTTAGTTGTCCTAGTTGCAGGCTAGGTTTCCCCAAAATATTCAACAGACAACACTTTGCTTGTCATGCCTGTACAAATGATGGCACCAAAAACATTCTTTGGAGTGATGCTATTGTTTAAAATACCTCCTCATAATTCAACAGTTCTAGTTTTCCTAAGTAGTACAAACAAGGCTAGACCCATTTAGGAGCCATTACTTTTAATATTCAACCTGACTGTCTACAGCTAGAGAGAGACCTTTTCTGCTATGATGAGAGGTCTCATAGGAAGAGTCTCAAGCCAACAGACGCGGACACTACAGCCAGGGACCGAGTTTAATATGGAGAACAGCAGGAAGGCCATCTGTCTTAGAGGTGTTGTGGACAGAATTGTAGCTATCTTTGTGCTTTTTTGAGGAGTGGGACAAATCTCAGCATCTTTCTCACTCACCCTCTCTCTCTCTCTCTCTCTCTCTCTCTCTCTCACACACACACACACACACACACACATCCACACAAAGAGAAAGAGTGAGAGAATTAGAGAAAGAGAGAGAGAACTATCCATCTGGCCACCAGATGGTGGTATATCCAATGGTTGCTAAACAGAGTTTCATGTATGTAAATAGAGCAGATAATCAGTTTGGCTGTCTTTTAAGGGATGTGTCAGAAAAACTGACCACTAGATGAAGACTAGAAGGTAAAACAGTGCTTTTATATTAATTCAGACATCAGAGAAGTTGCACAAACTTAATATTGATGTGTGAAGAATCCACTGGTGAAACTAAAAAGGTGTTAATAGGAGTTTTGGAGCATTGCCATAGCAGAGCTGCTTTTTGGTTCCATAAAGAATGTTTTTATAGATAGCTCTTTTTGAGTAAATGGAATATATGAGCCCTCTTATTCAGTAATATTACACCAACACTGTGTTTTAGTCAAACAAATTGCAGAAATATTTAGACACACAGAGAAACTCTGGTTTCACAAGCTCCTACTACACTGTCACATTGTGCTCACAGGTGCTGCACAGCTGTTTTAGTGTATTATTAGTCTGAGCACCTTTACAGCTTAATGGTAACATTTGCAGTGCTATCCTTTCATACAGTGCTATCTAGTATGTATGCACATGTATTATACTATACACATAGTGCATCTATAACACTGGTAACTTGGCTAGCATCATACAGAGGCTCTAGTATGTTAGCACTGAGCTAATGAGGATCATATGGAATTTGTTTTGCTCATTCCAGATTAAACATGAACAACTGAACCCTATAAGAGACATTCCAGACAATGCTAAAGCAATTTATTTATTAACATGCATTTTAGCTTGTTGCAGTTACAGTAACTCATTCAGCAAAGAATCCAGACATAGGGCTGCTACTGTTTTCCATTGCTAACAACTGGCTGAAACTGGCCAGTGTGCTTCTCATTTTCAGTCACTGAGGACATCAGGAGGCCTGTTTTTTCTCACAGACTTGGTCGCCCGCTTTGTATATCAAATCATGATTTGATATAAGGTGGTCAGTTTGTTGCTGGTGAATCTATAGGTCTTCTGTCCAGCTCCTGAAGTCCTAACCAGTGAGAAAGCTCACTTACTTGTATCTATTTAGATACCACAAAGAAAAGAAAAACCTGATTAGATATTTTCCTATTGCGCATTTCAAGAATTAAACCCCTTTGTTTCAAGCCTCATGAGTGCTATAAATAAAAATTCACTTAAAATGACTTTATTTTTTTGTTTCATAGAAATCATTAGGTCTTTTCTGGATGTTCCCTGCTGGTAAACTGTGACAAAAGGTAGTATTTTTAGTCTGTAGATTAATTGTTAATTGTATTCGGTGATTGTAAAGATCATGTAGAAACTTTTCACATAATGTGCAAATTCCTTAGGGAACCAAAATTGGTTCTTCTTCAACATCACCAAGACCAAGAACACTTTTGGTGCCTTCACTTTAGCGATTGTAGCTAGAGAAATGATAAATGTTTAGCACAGTACACACTTAGCAAAAAGACTTCTATATGGTACCACTAAGGTTCTGTGGCACCATATAGAACTATTTTAACCATAAGGGTTCTTTAAAGATTCATGTACAATAGGTTTTCCATCACAAAGAAGAACCATTTTAACTTACAAAGAGCCATTTATGTTATTTTTTGTCATTGTTCTAAATACAACTATTGCCTTTATTAAAGAACCCTTGGAGAACCACTATTTTTTGGACATACCATATTGATGGCAAGATGAATGTTAAAGAACACATCTCTTAGTTCCTGTTGCTGTACTTTTCTATCCCTTTCATTGTGGGATTTTGATTATTTCAGAATTTAGTGTGTTTAGCAAAGCTTTTCTTTTTTTCCTCGCATTGGCAGACCTATAAAAGGCCACCTCTATTGAGCCGATATGCTTGATACAAAATCGGATGTGCAGCAATGTGTGTGATTATATAACAATAGCTATTGAGCACATCCTTCCGTCAGCACTAGCTGTTACTCTGATGTCCATTTGAAGAGAGCCTCTATGAGAGGAATTCTGATGAAGCCCAATTGCCGGTATAAATATCACACAGAAATCACTTACATTGAGAGAGAGAGACTATTTCTGGAGCGTTTCATCACCCTCGCTTCATCCCCCAAGCTTAAATGAGGGCTAGTGCATTTTTCTGCTGAGTGCATCTGCATATCCGTTTCGCTTTGAGGTGTCGAAGACGTCAAAAGGCAAAAAAAAAAAAAAAAGGCAGGCTGATCTTCACAGCAGAGGAGAGATAGGGCTTATTTCTGTTACCTTTTGTGGAGTCAGCTTCCTCAGACATGCACATGAATTGAAACATATTCTCTAAATTACAGCACTCTACTCAAGAGGCGGCTTTTCTCTCAGGTGCATCAGGATGAAATGTTCATAGACACAGATGCTGGCACTCATGTTCATCAGGAAATTGTTTTGGAATCATTGTTTTATTTCTAATCACTTTTTTATGTAAATGTCTTATAAAATGTACTCATTTTTCACTGTGATCTTTTCTGAGGAGCGAGATCTAAGGATGTTGTAAGCTTTATTATCTAAAGCCTTTATTTTTTGGTATTTGTGTGAAGCACTTTGAATTGTCTCTGTCTATGAAAGGTGCTATACATATAACCTTGCCTTGCTTTGCCTTGACTTCTAAAGTATATTTTTATGTCTCCGCAAAATTAAACACCACTTTAATGTAACTGTTTCTACTTTCAGAGCAACTCTTTCATAAGTAATAATAAAAAAAACATCTTTTACATTATGAAAAAAAATCACATTGCTCATTTATTATTGATCTTTTTTTGTTTCTCTGCACCTGCAGCACATTAAAAATGCATCACTTCAATATATTTGTCAATGTTGTTTGTAAATATGGATGTTAAAGAAAGGGGTCACTATGTAATGATAATGTTACTATTAGCGAATGGAAGTGAATGGTCATTGTGATATCATGCTAACTTGTGACTACTGCCTTCCATTGGTTGTTGGCAACATTGACATGGCTGAACTATTCCTTTATAAAGGAAAGAAGAAGAGAAATTGACCAGCCTTGACCTTTATGGTGCACACTGGTTTTGCGGTAATTGTAGCATGAGCATGAAATTCTTTCACTAATATTCCTAAGGTTTAAACCATGTTTTCAAATTAATCATAGTACCTTTGCAGTATGCTCAAGAAAAATATGATAGAGAACTGACAATTACAGTGCAGTCAGAGAGAGAACACACAGTAACTTGGGGTAATACTGCCCCCATTAGAGGATGCATTGTATTTCCCATATGATGTTTCAGCTCTCAGCCCAATTGCCAGTGCACCCAGCGACTCAAAAAAATGCTTTATTAAATACATGTCACTGTGTAGAAAATGGATGCCATTTATTTGTATTCCAGTCAAAAAGGTCCCTCAAAAGTTATTTAGTTTTGAGCATGAGAAAAATACAGGAAACATCAATTTAACAGAACATTACACAAAAGCCTCCACTATAATAGCCTCCAGTATAATATCAAATCTATCACTATCTAATTTGTTTACTCCTTAATTTTGTGCACTCTTCTGCCACTTTAACTCTGTCATGCTTCCAGTCTTAAAACCAACAAGTTACAACTGCATCCTCCCAATAAAAGTTGCTTCCAAACACAGTGTCTCTGACATTGTGAACCTCTTCAAAGATACACTAACATTCACACAAACTACTCAAACTCACCTCAGCTGCCTTCAGAGTTCTTTCTCTTTATCTGCATCTAAAATGGCCAAAAGAGGATGTTTCTGAGAACATCAGGCATAATGTCATTGGCTTACATAATGAAGGGGAAAGTCAAAGGACTTTGAAGTTTAAAAAGGAGTTTCCAAAACTAGAGCTCAAAAACATGATTGAAAATACACCCATTCATACATACAATCGCAGAAGCCTTGACTGACCAGCAAAATTGTCATGATCAGATAAATTGTACTTAAAGCTTTCATCTTAAGCTCCACTCTTATTTCAATTCTGCACAAATGTATTTCCTTCCTTCCATTGTAAGAAGAGAACTATAACTACCATGCTGTGTGTCTAAAGACATGTGTAGCTGTCAAGAAGTTACTGAGAAAAGAAAATAGACAAAAGAAAGAACAGTGAAAGACTGAACTTGTGTGTGGAAAAATATCCATTTCTTTAAAAAACTGAAAGCAAGTGTCCTGAAAAGAATGAAAGCTGTAATAAAGATTTTATATTACATTAGGTATTTTATGGTAAAATTAATATATAGTTTTTTTATGCTAAAAAGTGAATAACCTGTACTTAATGGGCACCATTCACACTCATTGAGGTTATACTCCATATTATACTCTATATTGGTACATGAGACCAAGGGTTGTTATCTGGGGGCACTAAATCGTCTTATCTTACCTGAACTGAGACCTTTAGCTTCTGACTGAACTATAAATAACTCCAGGGGATCTACTAATCTCTGTGCAGGTATATTTCTAGAACAAGCCCTTAGGTTATAGACCAATCACCAGTTATAAAGACTACAGCTTTCTTTAAGCACCGGCTCAGTGGTGACACTGGTATCCCATGTGAGGTAAGGATGTGGTATCCATTGGTAGTTGATCAGGTAGCATCTTGAGACTAAAAGCAAAGACATATGTGTGAAAGACCACACCGATAGCATTAATCATAAAGATAATGTTAACATGGGGGAAAATTATTATTGTTTCCAACCTAATAAGTTTAAATTAGTTGCAATATATAACCCCAATTCCCATGAAGTTGGCATGTTGTGTAAAACATAAATAAAAACAGAATACGATGAGTTGCAAATCCTTTTCAACGTATATTCAATTGAATACACTACAAAGACAATATATATAATGTTCCGACAGATAAACTTTATTGTTTTTTGCAAATATTCACTCATTTTGAATTTGATGCTTGCAACACATTCCAAAGAAGTTGGGACAGGGGCAACAAAAGACTGGGAAAGTTGAGGAATGCTCAAAAATACACCTGTGTGGAACATTCCACAGGTGAACAGGTTAATTCTTACAGAAATTCAGAGAATCTGGAGAAATCTCTGCAAGTAAGCAGCAAGGCAGAAAACCAACACTGAATGCCTGTGACCTTAGAACCCTCAGGCGGCACTGCGTTAAAAACTGACATCATTCTGTAACGGATATTACCACATGGGCTCAGGAACACTTGAGAAAACCATTGTCAGTGAACACAGTTTGTCGCTCCATCTACAAGTGCAAGTTAAAACTCTGCCATGCAAATCGAAAGCCATATATCAACAACACCCAGAAACGCCGCCGGCTTCTCTGGGCCCGAGCTCATCTGAGATGGACTGACGCAAAGTGGAAAAGTGTCCTGTGGTCTGACGAGTCCACATTTCAAATTGTTTTTGGAAATCATGGACGTCGTGTCCTCCAGGCCAAAGAGGAAAAGGACTGTCCGGATTGTTATCAGCGCAAAGTTCAAAAGCCAGCATCTCTGATGGTGTGGGGTTGTGTTAGTGCCCATGACATGGGTAACTTGCACATCTGTGAAGGCAGCATTAATGCTGAAAGGTACATACAGGTTTTGGAGCAACATATGCTGCCATCCAAGCAACGTCTTTCTCAGGGACGTCCTGCTTATTTCAGTAAGACAATGCCAAGCCACATTCTGCACGTGTTACAACAGCGTGGCTTCATAGTAAAAGAGTGCGGGTACCAGAGTGGCCTGCCTGCAGTCCAGATCTGTCTCCCATTGAAAATGTGTGGCGCATTATAAAGCGCAAAATACAACAACAGAGACCCCGGACTGTTGATCAACTTGTATGTACAACTTGATCAAGTTGTACATCAAGCAAGAATGGGAAAGAATTCCACCTACAAAGCTTCAACAATCAGTGTCCTCAGTTGCCAAACACTTACTGATTTGCAAATCACCATATTCTGTTTTTAGTTATGTTTTACACAACGTTCCAACTTCATTGGAATTGGGGTTGTACTCCAGTTTGGTGGTGTAGCATTTTAAACACTCAACATTATGTAGCAAATCTGAACTCCAACACCAGGTCATATGTTTGAATGGAATTAGTTTCCAACAAACTGCACTTGCTATGAATAAATGCGTTTGTGAGTGGAGTTTGGATACATCAATTGTGCACTTTTTCTCTAGTGGAAGTTTTTGGCTTGTTGCAGTGCTTGACTTAATACAAATATACATTAAATCTGAATTACATAAGGCTGTTTTTTCTTTTTTTTCATTTTTATTTTTTTTTTTTTCATTCAATGCTAAAAGCTACGAGAACACAGAGGAGAACCCTCAGGGCCTTATTGACTTTCAGAGAAGACCTAATGATTTCTGCAAACTTAAACATGCCTTTAGTATTTAGCTCTTCTTCATTCAACAGAATCAAGCTTGTGTTCAAACTCTGCAGGTGATGCAGTAGCACTCTTATTTCACAGTTAGGTTAAAGGGTGAAACGCTTAAAATGCCCAACAGAAAATTATCCATTCAGGATTTTTTTTGTTGTGATATCTAAGAATAGATTCTTAGGCTTCAGAAGCTGGAAAGAAGGCATTACATGTTGGATTGACAGAAAAGTAGGAAATGACAGTGTAGTCAACTGATGCAGTTTTGATTTACAATGGGCTGGGACTAATTTCATGAGAATAAAGGTCACTCTAGACCTTCTGGAAGTCCTAGATACATCATTGCAAATACGAATGGCAGTCTCGCCAGGTTTCAGTCAGCTGCTCTTGATGGCTGTCAAACCACAATATACAAAGTGGAAAATATGTTAATATGTCTAAAATTTAAATAAAACACTGAATGTCTTTTGCAGTCTCAGTCCAAATATCTATTTTTAATGTAGAGCAGCCAAAAAAATTTAACATGCATTTCTGTTAGCTTAGCATTAACTTACAAACAGAACACAATCGGGATGCTAGCAGAACTTGTTGTTTTTTTTTCCCTTATTTTTGGCCAAGTTTTGAAATTTCTGGTGTGAAGCATAGGCATAGCTCTAATACATAAATTGCTTTAGAAGTGAGTGTATGTGACAACAAAACATCCAATACTTCACCATTGCTCTTTGGTTACCGATAGCATCTAGAGGCTGAATCAGTCTCATCTGTGTTAGCTCTATTTCTTAATTCGTATCAAGCCCTGTACAAATCCTATTAGTGATTAAACTTAGCAGGCCTCTCAATTCTCTCTGAGGAGCCTGCTGAAAATGAGTTTTCACATAAGGAGTGGTCCTAATGGTTGACCTGGTCATTAAACTTTCTTTATAGGTAATTGTGTCTAATTTGCTTTGAACATATTAGTACAAGTACATAAGTTTTTGAGTTATTGGGAACTTTCTGAAATAAACTGACTATGGCCTAAATATTCTAAAGTTATTTGAAGCAGTTTAAACAGTTATGAATAATGTTGTTTAAGAATAAATTGTGTATTTAATTTCTGTTACTAAACAACAAACAGAATTTTTGTTGTTGAGTAACAGACTAGCATTCTGACAGACTAGTATGCTCCTCCAATCCTTTTCAGAGATAAGCTTGACATTGAAGCATTTATTAAATCTTTTTGTAATATCACAGGAAAAATGTAATACATCATTGCTGAAAAAACATGTATTTCCAGTTTTCTCAGTTTTCCCTTTTTTCACATTATTTAAGCACCTCATCTGCCCTTTACATTGTGTAAAACTTCATGATAAATGGACCAATGCAAACGCTCCAAAATTGCTTGAAATAAAACTTCCTGTCACGGTTGGCTCCTCCCAGTCCTGTCAATGTGCTCGTGTTTTGGTCTTGTAACTCCGCCCCTGATTGTTATCACCTGTCCCTCATTGTTCCGTGTATTTAAGCCCTGTGTTTGCCCTTTGCGTTGGCCAGTCTTTGTATCTTTGTATCCCTGTATCTTTATATCTTTGTATCATTGTATCGTTGTACCTGGTCTTTGTTTGTGTTGGTTCTGGTTGTTTTCGTCATGTCTTACCCTCAATCTGTCCGTGTCGGCTCATTGACCCTGGACTGTTCTGACTACGACCCTGGATTTGCCCGTAATAAATCTCGCTTATCTCCGCGTATGCGTCCGCCTCCTCGCTCCCCCTTACAGAAAGACTGGCCCACACAGGACGCAGCAGGTAAGCGAGACTCCGGCATGTGGTTGTTCCGTTGGGACGAAACTCCGGCTGTTTCAAAGCAGCCCGAGTTCGCCGTGTCCCAACGCCACCAAGCCGGAGACAGCAAATCCCCTGGCGCTGGGGGAACACGAGCGTCTCGTCGGTCCCGCAAGAAAGCGGAGGGCCTTCCCGCCTTGTATCCGGGCGACGAGAGCTCAGGTAAGCGCCTTGGGTCTGCCCGTCTTGAGCGCCACTGCAGGGAGGAGCGACCTGCAGTGCAAGACGGGGTCAGACGGAACGAACATTCAGATGACCCGTTTTTTGGTACACGGCTCGTTCGCAAGCGTCACTGCGAGATGCCAATCGCTCGAGTGAGCTTTGGGAACGGCCGAGTGGGTCCACTATCTGTGTGTTCCTCCAGGTTGGAGCAGAGGTCCCCAGCCCGAAAGCTTGATCCCGTGGCCGCACCCCGCGGCACTTCTGATCCCGTGGCCGCACCCCGCGGCACTTCTGATCCCGTGGCCGCACCCCGCAGCACGCCTGATCCCGTGGCCGCACCCCGCGGCACGCCTGATCCCGTGGCCACACCCCGCGGCACGCCTGATCCCGTGGCCGCACCCCGCGGCACGCCTACGCCTCCGGACCCGCCGCCAGTCGCCGCGCCTCCGGACCCGCCGCCAGTCGCCGCGCCTCCGGACCCGCCGCCAGTCGCCGCGCCTCCGGACCCGCCGCCAGTCGCCGCGCCTCCGGACCCGCCGCCAGTCGCCGCGGACGTCGTAGCAGGCCCGCCTGCCTCCGTGGACGTCGTAGCAGGCCCGCCTGCCTCCGTGGACGTTACATCCCCTTTGTTCCCACCCATCCCGCCCTCGTCTGTGTCTGTTCCCCCTGGGAATCCCGTTTCTGTCCCTGTTCCCCGTGGTCCTTCTGTGCCTTCTGTGTCTGTTTCCGTTCCTTTGTTTCTGCCTTGTTCTGTACCTGGTTTTGTCCTTTTCCCTACTGTTGTGTCTGTCTCGGTTCCCGTTCCTGTTGTGGTTCCCGTTCCTGTGTCTCCTTTTGTTTCTGTTCCTGTTTCTGTTTCCGTGGCCGTTTTCGTTCCTGTGTCTGTCCTGGTGCCTGTTCCCCTGTCTTTTGCGTGGTCTGTTGTTCGTTCTTGTTTTCCTCGTCCTGTGTCTCCGGTCGTCTCTCGGTCGGCGTCGTTTTTTGGTGTGCCTCCTCGTCCTCCCTCCGTTTTTTGTCCTCGTTCTGTTTCGTCTGTTCCTGTGTCTGGTGTGTCTCCGTCTGTGTCTGTTCCTGTGCCTTGTGGTTCTGTTCCTGCCTCTTGTGGTTCTGTTCCTGCCTCTTGTGGTTCTGTTCCTGGTTCTGTTCCTGGTTCTGTGCCTGCCTCTGTGCCCGTTTCTGCCTCTGTGCCCGTTTCTGCCTCTGTGCCCGTTTCTGCCTCTGTGCCCGTTTCTGCCTCTGCTCTGGCTTCGGTGTCTGTGCCTGTTTAGTTTAGTTTTGTCTTTCTCTGGGTTTCGCTTTTTTGTTGGTTTGTTTTGTTCTGTGTGGCACGCCCGGTGTGCGTGCCTTTGGGGGGGGGTTCTGTCACGGTTGGCTCCTCCCAGTCCTGTCCATGTGCTCGTGTTTTGGTCTTGTAACTCCGCCCCTGATTGTTATCACCTGTCCCTCATTGTTCCGTGTATTTAAGCCCTGTGTTTGCCCTTTGCGTTGGCCAGTCTTTGTATCTTTGTATCCCTGTATCCCTGTATCCCTGTATCCCTGTATCCCTGTATCCCTGTATCTTTGTATCATTGTATCGTTGTACCTGGTCTTTGTTTGTGTTGGTTCTGGTTGTTTTCGTCATGTCTTACCCTCGATCTGTCCGTGTCGGCTCATTGACCCTGGACTGTTCTGACTACGACCCTGGATTTGCCCGTAATAAATCTCGCTTATCTCCGCGTATGCGTCCGCCTCCTCGCTCCCCCTTACACTTCCATTAACTTCCATTAAAAGAATGTTGCCCTGATACACGCACACACACTCTCTCACACACACACACACACACAGAGTAAAGTGCGTTGCTGAAATATATCAACACAGCTCTTGCCAAAAGTAATTGAAGGACAGTCAATTTTATTGATGTTTTAATGTGGAGTGTACACAATTGTCATGATTGGCCTTCCCAGACCTGTCTAATCCATGTGCTTTCTTTGTTTTGATCCCCAGTCTGACCCCTTGTTTTGTGACTCCACCCCTGATTGTTTCCACATGTTTTCTGCCTGTCCCTCGTTAGCCCTTGTTATATAAGCCCTGGTCTGTGTTGGTCTTTGTTGGATATGTTTGTAGGCTAGTTTGATTGTGCTGTTTGTTTGTTTGATTTGTTTGAAGTGTTTAGATTTCTGTATTTTGTGTTTCTATTTCGTCATGTCTGTCCCACCTTATCTCCGTGTTGGCTATTTGAACTTGGACCATTTCGACCATGACCCTGGATTTACCCAAAATAAAACTCGCTTATTTCAGCACATGCATCTGCCTCACCGCTACACATCACAATAATCGGATCAAGTTAATCGAAGCACCACTTTTCCAGGGTTTTATATACTGAAATACAGGGCTGGTGAACTTAGTCAAAGTATGATTTATTTTATGCTGGTACAAATTGTGCAGTATAAGTGAGCACACTATTAGCTATGTAGCTAACACTAACTAACATTACCAGCAGCTGTAACTTAATTAAACTTTTTGCCATTTTTTCCTGCTGCATGGTGATGCATCTCTGCCCACCAGAAACTGAAAAAAAAAATGTAATAAATAAAAATAAATTGGCCAGTGGAGATGACAGTCCTGCTTCTTCTGATGAGTAGGTCTACTTTTGGTGACTACTTTTAAAGTAAAGCTTATGGTGTTGTAATCAAACGTCAAAGTATGATTCTATTCTGCGTGTACTATAAACATTTTCCCAGAAATCAGCACAGGACTCTGTATAAAACTCTAAAATGCTTTGTTAATCAACTGCATTTGTAAGTTGGAACTTATTTAAGGAGATTGAGTGAGCAAACCCCTCTGAATTGAATTGCTTTCTAATCCTGCATCTCCAGGCTGAGTCATGTGTGAACTACAGAGTAACTAAGCTGTTCCCATGAACACTGAAACTTAATTTACCTGCTTTTGATGGCACCCTTTGAACAGGTGACAGGTTAACAGAATTATAGTCCTGCGCTCTGCTGAGTGCGGATGAAAGAATCAGCAATCTAACAAGATTCACAGCCAATGGATATGGGTTTCCCTATCCAATTACAGTCAGCTATTTGCAGACCACAGGTCTCTGTCCTTACATGAGCTGAGCTGACATGATCTTATTTTGGCAGAATTGTGCACAATGTAATGAATTATGTCTGTGAACATTTTTTTATTTAGAGTGGGATGGAGACATGTTTTGTCATCTTGCAACTATTAGATGTGAGAAACCCCAACTTATCCTGTTACATCCACCTGGACTCCTCCTCCTCCTATAGTTTCATTTGGCCAGTGTGAAGACTTTCTGGACTAATCTCCATTAGCTCTATTAATGGTCCAGTGAGAGGAGTGCTGCAGCGTCTGGAGAGGAATTCAGCACTAAGGACAGCTCCCAAGAGCAGGCATGGGCCAAGCTCAGCAGACTGAGCAGAGCACGGAGATGGAGGTAGATGTGGCTGCTATTCAGCAAATGTACAAAAAGTTTGTGACGGAGTGTCCCAGCGGACTCTTGTTTTTGCATGAATTTAAGCGATTTTTCGGAGTTGACTCCACAGGAGAAGCATCGGACTACGCTGAGAGAATGTTCCACGCCTTCGACAAGAATGGGGTGAGAAAGAAAACAGCTTTGGGTGTTTCTCCATCTTTCAGAGAAGAAAATATGTGGATGCTTTCATTTGTAACATGTTCACTGTAGCATAGCCTGAGGACCACAGGAAGCAGACTGCCAGAAAATGAAAGCTATCCATGGTTTAGTCCTTAAACAGAAATAATTAAGAAGCTGTAAATTCAGTAAAATTCATGGGCAGATGAGAGAAAGAGATACTTCTGCAGTACAAGACAAAGATGTGAAACAGATACTTGTGTTTGCAGTGTTTAGTTAGCTACTCTTATAATTGCTGAAGATGTGTTTTATGCTTATTTTCAGGACAATACCATTGATTTCTTGGAGTTTGTGGCAGCTTTGAACTTGGTGTTCAGGGGAGATTTAGAGCACAAGCTAAGGTGGTCATTCAAGGTGTATGATAAGGACGGCAGTGGCTTTGTGGACAGGGCTGAACTCAGAGCGATTATTGAAGTGAGTCCTTTTTTCTGCTTTTGGGTGTTTGCATCACTAGTCTGACCTTAATAATGCCCTAGTGTAAGAATTAAAAGCACCTAATCCTTCCACTTCTCTCATTTCACTTGCAGAATTTGTCACAGACTGCTCATATCCCAGGGATAAGAGCCCACTATTAGGCTCTATAAATGCTTTATAGAAATGTAAAGCCTGATCAGATTGATGCCACAGTATACACAGTAATAGATGCCAAAGATGCCTAATATATGAATAACCATTGGCTTGTAATTTGGACTGAAGCCCAGTCAACTAATTTTAACCTGTAAACATATTTTATAGCAGTCCTTTATTACTTATTCATAAGCCTGTAATTCTCAAACAGTAGTCTTTTTTTTGACATCTTGCATTTTACCCCTCTTTCCAGAATATATATCGTTTAAAGAAAGTGGACAGGAGAGAGATGAACACCTCCTTAGATGAAATTTGTGAGCGAATCTTCAAAGTCGTAGATGCAAATGGTGATGGTGAGTGACGTTTCCCTATCTGATTCAGAGATCCAGAAGCTGGGCTTAACCCTTCAGTTCCCTACTTATTGCATTCTAAGGTTCATTATTTAGTAATTACGTGGAAACAGTGCAAACTCACTGAGTTATTCTTTAGTTACAGTAGTGTGAAATGGAAGCTTGGACCTGCCAGCATGTCCTGACCATTTAACAGTAGCTATACATCTCTAATAAAAAACAAAGAGAACTGTGTTGAACAGAACCTAATATTAAAAAATAAATCTATTGGAATAGAATCTTTTTCCCACCCCCATCACATCAACTAGGGACAACAGAGGCTGATCAACTAGCCCTATTCCCTTGGGATAATCTCCAATAGGTATTACTGTAAGTATAGTCATCCAATTAAATGTTCAGAATTAGTGCACTGGGTTAAGGATCAGCTTTGATGTTTGGTTATGTCTATCATGTTAAAAGCATTATTTGCACTCATTCTTACTGCTTGTAACCCATTGCATGTCTCTCCTAGGTCACATATCACTGGAAGAGTTTGTAGAAGGGGCTCAGAAAGACCCGTGGATTCTCAACATGCTACGTTTAGACATGAACCCTTACAACTGGGTGTTGGAACAAAAGAGAAGAAAAAGTGCTCATTTCTGAAAATGAAAATATCAGTAGTTAATATCCAGATACACAATGCCAATGTTAATGCTGTTGAGATTTCTTTGTCTTCACTCTAACTCCGTCAATGTGCCTCAAGCTACCATACAGTTTCAGTGAATGGCCTTCTTCATCAGACATAATACAACTGGAGCACTGCTTAATTGAATGCTTCATCTTTTCTATGTTTTCTATGCTGGAAATATGATGAATGAGGAGGATATTTTAGCAATGAAATGAAAAGCTCATATTTTTGTAAATAAATGAATGAACATATAAATATATTTATCATAATTAATATAAAAGCATGTATATGCACATGCAAGCATTATTAGGCTGATTATCTGATGTGTGATTTCAAGCAACAGGATAGCCTCATTGTGGAGGTTTTAAAGAAGAGTATTCTTATTTTTTATTATTATTATTATTATTATTATTATTATTATTATTATAATACACATTAACCTGTAGGATATTAAGCAATGGAACAAAATAACTCTAATAAAAATGCTTCTCCTTGACTGCTCTCTCGGGGGTTTGTTTTTTTATTAAATTGAGACCAGTTGATCATTTTTGTTACATTAAATTAATTCTATATACTAGGGGTTTATCAGTGTATCAAACTATTATGACATTACAAGGCAAAAACACAACATTGTGTGTTGAAGAGAACAGGCATACAATCACTACCGACATTTAATGCAGTAGATAACCAGCACCAATCAACTACCCCCTCCAGCATGTTCCTGTCACACTTATTCTGTAGAATATGTCACAACTGGATACAATCAGGCACATGCACAGACAGCCCCTGGAAGGGCTTGAGCCCTTGTCTTTTTGCCTTCAGGCTGTACAGGTGCCCTCTTGGTACAATCATGTTATAACTGTACTTTATTCAGCCTCTCTTCAAGATCCATGTGGGATCTTGTGGGTCTGGTCCAGTTCCACAAACTCCATCGTTCTTGAGCACCCCCTCTGGTGCAGTACCCGTGGTTCCTATGCAGATTTCCCATCTGTAATTCCAACCTGTCACAGATGCATGTATCAACAAGTGCTGGACACTCTAATAATCTGGTGTTACATTGCACAATGTGGTGATTTTACAACAACAAAACAAATAGCCGTGTGAGACCTTATAATAGTGAGCTGACAGTTACTGAGGACATGGTGGTTAGTGTCAGCTTTTCATGTTGAATAATGGGATTTGAAACTAGGCTTGTGCTTTCGGCTGTCTTTAGAAAAAATCATGTAACACTACTTTAGTGTCCTCTGAAACCTCTGAAATAGATTATGGACAAAAGTAAGCGCACTATGCTTTAACATAAATTAAGTTTAATTCTTGTTCATGTTGCCCCTTTTTGCACTTGAGCCCCTGTACACCTAAAACATCTGTGCGCTCAGTTTGAATTTTTGCATACGACTGTATGTCTTAACGCTGATTATCAGCAAATTCTTACTTTGACACAGTAATGAAAATGCAAATATGTTAAGATGTTGATTATGTTCCCTTTCTCCCCTAAAGTTTCTATACTAATCAGGTAAGTGTATTTATTATGAAATTAACCAGTACAACCCCACAGTACTAGATGACTACTTTGGATGTTATAAGGAGTTCTGAGAAAGTTTAATTAAATCAAAATGAATTGACTAACAGTTTCTAGCTATTAACTGTGTAAGCACATGGAATAATCTCTGAAGAACTGTGCAATTGATAAAAGGTGGTACCAATTACTAATTACAATTCCTGACATGTAAGCAATAAAAGAAAAGACTTCATAATAGCATAATTATTTGGAGCGACACGGTAGTAAATATGAAAATACGCATACCAAATTTGACACAATTAAGAAAACCAAATCAAAAATGTCTAATCAATGCTAGGACCCTGTAAAAACACAGTAAGAATTCATTTACAGCCAACTGGTTTACACAGCTGTATGCCAAAGGCTCACCATGATGGTAACCAAATAATTACCTAGTACTTTGCAGTGTGTTTATCACACTAAGCTCATTCGCCCCTTAAAACTCCCAGGCTTTTGACACACGAAGGCTTATTATTCAGTAACTACAGGGACTTTAGTGCATTTCAGCTTTTTGAGCCATTCTTAGATTATAGAAGTGTGTAATAAAACTTTGGGTCTGCTGGTGAGCCCTGGTCCATTTAAGAGGTCAACATCTAGATGTTGTGGGACTGTAAAAGAAAGTGTCACTGTTTCCTCTTCCTCTGGTCATACTGTAACCTCATTAGCCCAGCTTTACATTATATATAATATTTTTAGTCAACAAACATCAGATTTTTTATCATCAACTGATAAAGCGGACTACAATTAATATGACACCACAATATGACTACAATTAAATTACTATAAAACTCACTTGATACTTGCTTCTGTATATATTCTGGAATTTTCTTACTTGATCCATCTTGTGGGAGTAAGTAAGGGCAGTGCTGTTGATGAATTTGTACGTATTGCATCTTCAAAATGATGATGCGTTTTACTTATATTCAAATGTGTTTATGAGAAATGAAAAGTATATTTACACTCAGGTCCATCCAAGGCTTTTACATTTATTTACTAGATTTCTTTTTTGGGCTTATTATCACTCCGTTCTGTTCGTTACAGCACATGAACTGCTGACACTTCTAATTTACAATATTGTTATATATTTGACCAAAAGATCTCAAGAATAAAACAGTACATAATAAACTTCAATTTCATATTCTGGTAGATGCTGGATGTGCTAAAAGGTTCCACTGTGGATCTATAGGGACTTGGAAAATTTTGTGATGTTTTTTCTCCATTAATCATTAAATTAGTTGATTTTTGAGTCCTTATTTTATTAAAAAGTCTTTCATGTGCACGTGAAGCTCTCTGTGTCATATGATTATTATTAATAAATGAAAGACAGTTTCACCACAAAACATGTTAGTTATAATTATGTGTTCTCTTTTATGGAGAGTTGATACTGTGTTTTCTCCAGCAAGTTCAGGTAATGGGCAGTAGGGGGCAGTGGTTCATTGAGCATTGCATGAGTTCATTAATTAATAAGATCTGTGTACTCAAACAAGTACTGTGAAGCTCTTGCACACTATTGTCCATCTACATCATGTGTTTTGTAGGTGAGCTGGCGGAAGCTATAAAATGTGTTGTTAAAGCTGGAGATTCATGTGCATTTGTTCTGATACTGAAGTTTGAACATCAACACTGTGTGACAGTGATTGTCCTCAAACAAAAACCATTGATATGCTCTGCTTCAAAGGACAAGACAACATTATGGTTGCTCAAAAATCTCTGAGCTGAAAGAAGCTCAGAAAAAAGTAATCAACTAGGTCACATCATTATTATGAGTAAATAGGTTAAATAACAGCGGTGCTCCAAATGGTATCTGTTATATCTCATGAAGATGAAACACGTGAGCCACCTAGTGGTAGACTGCTCTCTCTGGATGAGCAGCAGATGCACACACACGCACACACACGCACACACGCACACACACACACACACGTACACATGCACACACGCACACACACACACACACACACACATACACACACACACACTTGGAGTGTAAGTTTATATTATGTAAGCCATTCTTACCAGGTAGAGAATCTGTTTTTGACAGCTGTTTCACATTTTTAGTATCTAAAAATAATGTTGTACTGGTCAACATAGCTCACGACAACTGATGGCATCTCAAAAAGTGAAAAATTCCCTAAATTAGGATGTAATATCTCAAAATAATTACACACTTTCTTGCAATGTGATCATTTAGTGAAGTGATCAATTATTATTTTAATAATAATAAAATAAATCTTTATTTTTACATTTTAAGTCATTGTTTTGATGTAGCCTGCTACGTCAATATTTCAAGAAAATAAGTCAATGTGAGACACTAAATCATTTTTCTTAAAACCGCTCTTTACTTTGATAAGTAATAACTACAGCGTGTTTAATTTCTTCTGTTTTAAATTTGTTGTTTTAGTCATGTTTTTTTTTTCATTTCCATGCCCTACATTAGTTTCATTTTTTTTTTAATTTTATGTTTCTTTTCTAAATGAAGCACTTTGAATGACTGCTGTGCATGAAATGTGCTATATAAATAAATTTGCTTTGCCTTTGTTTTGAGATACAAAGTTGAAATTTTGACATGCTGTTGCCAGAAACAGAGGAGGGTGTATGTAGAAGAGGGCATGTTACTGGCTTGAATGGGTTTCTATATTATATACAGTGTGCCATTTTTTAGTTTGCCATTTTTTAGTTTGTATTTGGAAATTTGGGATAAAGTTTTGAATTATGCCTGCCCCCTGCTTACCTCCATCTCTATGGCTGCTCTTATGCCTTCCTCACTTCACCTAGTGTGCATCTTATAGTGCTCTTGCACTTCTCTGAGTTCTGTAGCTTGTGACAACCATATTGATCTCTTGCACAATGCAGAAAGTTACAGTAAATATTACCATGTTTAATATTCTGACTCCTCTCCCTGACGCGCACACACAGAAAGGTGAATGGAATAATAAGTATTAAGATTATACATTTTCATTTATTAACATGGTCATATCCAATTGTTTTACACTAACATATTTTAACCCTGTCCCAAAGTTTCTAATAGTCTTTCATTTGGAACAGCTTAAAATCATTTAATAAGTAAGTAACCAGTTTATTTATATATACATCATGACTGAGACACCCTACACCTCAGTGGACTCAATCTCCCTGTACTCCCTGGGAGATCACCTGACAGTCTCTCTGCAAACAGCAACCAATCCCTGTTATTCCTCGCCTGAATACTGATATGCAGCACCTGTGTATAATTGATGGCTTGTTAAGCTGCTGTATCAGTCCGGGCTTGTAGTCTAGATCTTTGCAAGTTATTGTGTCTGCTATAGAGTTATGGAGCATTTTTCATGAATTGTTGGTCCCCTGTGTATCATTTCCATTGCCTGTTTTTCTCTGCCTTTTCTCTTTTCCTCTTTGGACTGTTTACTTGGATCTCTTTTGTTATATACATTTGGATTTATCTGGTTTTGACCTCAGTGTGTGAGTGAATGTGAATGTCTGTCTGTCTGCCCTGTGATGGACTGGTGACCTGTCCAGGGTGTATCCTGCCTTCTGCCCGATGACAGCTGGGACGGGCTCCAGCACACCGGCTTAGAAGATGTGTGTGTGTGTATGTGTGTGTGTGTGTGTGTGTGTGTGTGCGTGCGTGCGTGCGTGCGTGCGTGTGTGTGTGTGTGCGTGTGTGTGTGGTTTTGACCTCAGTTTCTTCATTGACTGTGTTTCTTTTGAACCCCAGTAAAGAGTGTTTTAACCATGTGTGTCTTACCTGTCTGGCTGTGTTACACAATTGCATATAGTCTACTGCAGCTTCATCTTTTTCCTTTTGACATCTTGAACCCAATGTTTGTTTTTCATTTACTTCTAAAGGGATGAATTGAAAGAACTTTGGCATCACAGTACATGTGTACATGTCCTATGGTGGTGCTTTGGTACTCTCTACAGTGAGATGTTCTGGTTTAAAACTAGGAAAAACCTCTATTGATGATGTACAGTATCTTGAAGGTAGGAGGAACTTTTGAAAACCTACAAATGTTTGGGGTAGAATTGTGGGAGTGCCTGATAGTTTTTTTTTGTCTTTTGTAGGGAAAAGCAGAGGGAAGTAACATTACTGTTAGGAATTGTTGTAGCTGTATTACTGTGGTAACTGTCAATCATCATTACAATGATGTAATAGATTATTCAGACAAAAGAAATAACTTGACAAATGAGGAAAACAAAAAGCTAAATGTAAAGTGAGCTATCTGGTCATTTAGATGCCTTAGTTTGTCTACTTTTCTCTGGCTGAAAGGGCAAAAAGTTCATCCTTGGTGTCCATTTCATGCTCAATAAAGATAGATATTTTTTCATGATCTGCATTCTTAGATATGCCATTGACACAGCTTTATAGATTTACAGCTTTACAGACCTCTATAGCATTCCTCTGGTTTTCAAAGTCCTAGATATACAGCATTAAAAAAAATATACACCATTTTTCTGTAGCGCACTAATGTTCTTTCCAACAGCCAATAACCAATAATACAATAATCACTTTTTGCAAAGTTAAACTTTTTTAACATTGAAAAGTTACATGATCAGCATTCACTTCTAGTTAGTTTCCATATGCAGTAATACTGCACTCTGCATGCAGACGTCAGCTGAACTGTGTCTTTGAAAAAGCTGTCTTTTTCAATAACCAACATAAGTGTTACACTAATACTAACTTGCTTCTATTTATTGGCCTATAAGATCTGCCACTAGGAGTCAGGATTTGTTGACACCACTGTTATTTTCCACAGTTGTATGATGTATTTGTGTAATGCATGCTGGGCACTGCAGCAAGAAAACACAGAGCAACGTACACAATAGAAAATTGTGAACTGAGTCCAATGAGGTTGAGGGATACATTGCTACACTACAGAAAGCTGCATAACATGATAAATAATCATATTAAAGGCAAGTTTTAGGCCAGAATGTCCCTTTCAGATTATTTTACTGATCCAGCCTGTAGGGTGTAACCTTTCCTGGAAAGAATCATCCTTGGCTACACAGTAGGGGCCAAGCAACAGAAAAAAAAATGTTGGCTTTTAATTTGATATGCTAATTGTTTTGTTTAAACTAGTGTAGAGTGCTTCCATAATAGATATAATTGTCAGTTCTTAACTGTACCACTTATTAAACATAAATAAATGGCAGAAACTAATATCACTGGGTTGGTGCTGCCTGGGAGTCTTATTTCTTTTTTTTCAACAGCTCTCTTCATTAAAAGAATTGTTGAAACTGTAGATATGGCCAACTGATGTATCGATCATACTCTACTGGAGACAAACTTCTCAGAGTTTCTCAAAAAAGTGTCCACTCTTAAAAAAAAAGATGGTTCTTCAAGGGTTCTTTAGTAAAGGGTATGTTTCTATGTAGAACCATGAGTTCTATATAGAACCACTTGCATGCTTAAATTGACCTTTGCATGGTGAAATTGTTCTTCAGATCGACAGAGAATGTGTTGTATATAGTTCTATATATAGGCTTTTTAAAAATGGTTCTATGTAGCGCCAAAAGGCATTTTTCTACTGCGATGATATCAAGCTTGTAGCAATAGAAGACCATCCTTGGTGCTATATAGAACAATTTTCAACATAGTTCTATATAGAACCAAATGCTCCATCCATCTGAAGAACCATCTCACCATGCAAAGAATCAATTACGAAAATGGTTCTGTGTAGAACTTTCCATTCTGTATAGAATATTTCCCTTTACGAAAGAACCCTTGAAGAACTATTGTTTTGAAAATGATAGAGTTTTAGTTTACATATTTAATGCAGCAGTGATTCCATGACATTTCTAATTAACCGTAGGTGTGTGGGTGAATTAATCAGATCACCTGACAGCAAACAAACTTTGGTTTGATCACCATGTGACAGTAATTGTTCTCACAGAGAACGCTCTAACTTACTCTTCTTAAAAGGACAGGAAAACACTGTGGTTGCTCTGATAAAATTAAAAGCACTAAATAAGAATTTACTTGTTCATGTTCTTATTATTGGTACGTTGATTAAATATTGCAAGTGTCCACAACAATATCTGTGATCAGTTATGCATTTAAATCATTCAGACATTCTGGTGGTGGGATGCTGCCATACAGGGTTTTCTGCATGAGTATTCTTCAAGGGCAGCCGATGACTTTGATTTCTACCTTTTAATCCTTTTAAGACAAAGGAGGGAACAAATCCCAAAAAGAAGGACATGGTCAACTGGGCACTGCAAAAGCCACTTGATTTATTTAGTTAATTGGTTGTTTGGTTATTTATTTATGAGTTCTTAATCTTGCACCTTGAACTGATTTCTAATTGATATTGCCCAACGTATGGCCCCTTAAATCCCTAGGATTTATAGGGTTAAAATAATATTGTAAACTGTTAATCAGTCTTGTACAGTAATGCTGGTGACTGCAATCTTTCTCAGTGTTAGTCATCATCTGTGGCAATACACAATTGTACTGGGGGCCAAATTGTCTTCTGAGGATCCCCCTAGCCTCACATATCAGACTTCTTGCCATCGTCAGAGAGTCTTGTGGGTTTTGTCTCAATCAATGTGTCAATGTCAATGATAAATGTGGCTAAAGAGGACAGTTTTCCCACTTTTTGAAATCATGTGATAATTTGGGGGAGGTCACTAGATTTTTTTCAAAAAAGGTGCATTGCCTATTTTATTTTTAAAGATTTTTGCCATAGCCCCCACATGAATTACTTCACATTATCATTGCAAACACCAAAAAGGGTCACACTTAATAAAACTGTTTCATACTTAATAGTTAACTTTGTTGGGACAAACAATAGTCCTATATTAACACTATATTAAGTCACTACTGTCAACTACTAAAGAATACTGTTTAATTAGTCATGATAAAACTAATAGTTCACATCCTTATATCCATTTGACTGAGCTAAGTTGGAATTCGTCATGTAACACTTCATATAGACACATCTGTGATCTCCTCACAACTGAATTCTGTCTTACTGCACTCATGAAAAATCCTAGTGCTGTTAACGGAATACTCTTTAAATGCTCGATGACTGTAACACTGCTCCCATATAAGAACATGGCTTTTTATTTTTATTGTTTTTCACTCTTAAGCACTTAATTTTTCCTTACAATGTTCTTTTTTATTCATGTGAAGCACACTGAATTGCCTTTGTGCATGAAATGTGCTCTAAAAATAAACTTGCCTTCCCTTAAAGGGCTGATCATTTATTTTCTTAACTAGAACTAGGCTAGCTAACATGCTAAGTGATAAGTAACAGGCTAAACTCTTTCATTAATATCACAGGCTTTGAATTAAAGTATTTACTATATGATTCACTGCAACACAAAAGACTAAAGTACATGTCACTTGAATGTCCTACATGCTTCGAATATCCACATTTAGTCAGATCTGCCTTAAGCAGTATCAAACCCAGGATGTATCTCAAATAACTTCTACCTTCTACCTATACCACATGCTACATAAGTAAGAATTTCTGACTTCTACACCTGAATAGTGCACTATTTGTCCAATATAGTATTTTATATGACTGACTCTAAAGGAACTATGTTTCTTGGTGTAATAATTGCTTTAAAAAATAAAATAATTTAAAAAGTCTACTCTTCGTTATTTTATAATAGCCAGTTGATGTTGTGCATTTCAGTGATTTTAACTCAAATAAAAGAGTTAAGCCTAATATCACCCTTATCCATCAGAAAATCACTGTAACACTCAGCCTCTAGTGGCTTATTTTTTTAGTAATTGATAGGAAACTTTTTTTAGTTTATGGTAACTCATTATTAACTCAACAATAATTAGAGTCTTACATATTTCCTATATAACTACTAACTAACAATGGCTTCTTCATATATAATAAAAGCAATAATAAGTATTCACAGAGCACTGATAAAGCTTAATAGTAATAGATTTATTGAAAGTTGAATTAGATTTTCCTTTTTTATCATTGCTACTCTTCAGTATTTTAATAAACAAGATTTTACTTTGCTACTTTAATCTTCAGTAATGGTTATAGAGTAATAATGTGCATTGAGGTTTGTACACCAAAAAATAAAAAATAAAGAATGGATGAAATGAAAAAAATAATATTTCAGAACTATGAAATGCAGTATTTCAGCACTTCATTGTCTGTAATATTAGTAAGTCATAATCTTTTTAACACAAGAAGATGTGCTCTTTGTTACTAGCAACTTAAAATGCTAACACACATCTACACATATAAGTTATGGGACACTTGCTAAAACTCTACAGTATCTAGTAGAATAGTTTCCTTACCTTCAAAATGAAACATTTTTTAAAGCATTAAAATATTTTTGAGTTGTGAAAAATAAAAATTTCCACAGGTTTATCTGTGGAATCATAAGCTGCATATCTGTCAGCTCATAATAAATTATTTCATTAATACAGTTAAATTGAACGGCATGACAACTGAGCTAAGCATTTCTTTCATGTGTACTGATACCACTCCCTGATCTCCACGCACATGCTGTCTGAACACATCAGGTCTAATCAGTAACATCTTTGCAGCTTTGGCTATCCTTTGATTGGCTTTCAGAATGGAGTCTTTTCATTTTCTTTCAGTTTACAAGCTTCAACACACTTTTACTGTAGAAAAGTAATATATTTTATTAGAAATAAACATATGCACTTGAGTTTACTTGAGCTTGCTGCTTTGTGACAACACCTGTTGTAAAACGCTATGTAAATAAACTTTGACTTGACTATAAAACTCAGCAACGTGGCAGTTAATATTGATTTAATCAGTAATAAATTAGTAGAAATTAGTATTACAAATTAGTGTTTGGTAGTTATTTGTAGTGATTCAAGATTTAATGCAGCACTATGTATTCATTCTTGCTTAGTGCTTACATACTTACCCAGTCTTTTAAAGAGTTACTCCAACAGGCTCTGACAGTGTGCAGCAGCACTTAGCAGCAAACATTGCTACCTTTTATGTGTCAATACATGAATTTTAGGCTAATTATCCTATAAATTGCCCACATTTAGAGCACTGACTTGTCAGAAATCATCCACCCCCAGAAGCAGACCATTCAGTTACCTCATTTCTATTGCCTATTAGTTTATAAAGTACTCAGTAATATTACTTCATTCAGTTTGATTGAGCTGCTAAAGAGCTGTTGTGTAACTGCAACTGTTTGTATATGTTTGTCTCAAATTTGGTCATTAAGCTAAATAGGCATTTGTTTAGCGTCATTATAGTCAGCAATGTCATGTTTTACCATGTGTTTGGTAGCTGATGTGTATTTGAGAGGGAAGTCCAGAGGTCTCAAAAGTTAATTTTTAAAGGGGCAGTTGATACTGAGGGATTACTGATTGCCTATTTACTCTGAAGAGTATGAGTGAATTCAGTCTTGCATGTCTTGAACAATGCAGTTGAATGCAAAAGTGTTGGTGCCCCTGGTCAAATTGTTTTGTTGATTTTCTACATGAAAACAAAAATACAAAATGTGGCCTGTGCAAAGGTTATGCCACATTTTATATATTATGTTTTTCTTGTTGTTGTTTTTTCTTTCTAATATCTTACATTCATCAATGAAAATTTTATAAATAAATAAAAATTAAAACAATTAATAAATAAAAGTTGTTCACCAAATGTTCAGAAAAATGTCACATTTCAGGTTATTCCTAGTAGAATGTGTTAACTTATTTTCACTGAGAAAAACAACAGGACAGAAATATTATCTGATTTGTTTCAACTTTTGCACATAACTTTATGAGCTGCACCACTTACAGATTTAGCAGTGTTTAACAGTGTTGCAAAGTTAATCAGGCATGCAGTAAATGTTTTTTATGCTATGCTGTACTGAATGTGTATTAGACATTAATGGGATCTATTCATGTTGCTGGTTCTCAGAAATGAAGGTCACATTCAAAGGATTCCACAAAACAGGACAGCCTTCGTAAACACAAAGGCCAGGAAATACAGCCTACCTCCACTGTGTCCTTGGCTCTGAGACACATCTAGTGTAGGTCAGACTGTTCGTGTGCCTCTGTGGCGTGACGCAGGGACTAGGATTTCCTGGCCACATGTAGAGCTTTATTTAACCTACGAACTGCAGCAGGGATTCCATGACGCTTTTGATTAACTGTAGGGCACAGGGGTCTGGGTGTGCGGGTGAATTTATCTGATCACCTGGTCACAGATTAAAGATTACAGACGCTTCTAAATACTGTTTGACTGGTTCCTCTGTTGCAGAGTCACACTAAGCTCACAGTGGACGCTGCTCTTCAGGGCGACACCAAGGCATGCATTAGCAACTAGGCACAAAAGATTTCAAGTCAAAGCAGAGGCTTCCTTTTATAGATTTAGTGTATTGTGCTAAAGTAACTTTTTTTCTCCTCTCGAGCTTAATTTTTTTTTCTTGCAATGGGTCAGTCAGAGTCTTACGAGAAGGAGATGGAGCTCTCTGAAATTCAAAGTCTGTACAAAAGCTTTATTATGGAGTGTCCAAGTGGGTCACTATACCTGCATGAATTCAAGAAAATTTTTGGGGTTAAAAGTGGACCGAATCCTGCATCCATATATTTGGATAATGTGTTCAAATCATTTGACGAGAATGGGGTAGGTAGCCTGTCTTCTCGGTAGCGCATGGACATTGATTTCAAGGCGAATACTTAAACTAATACTTATTATTCATGGGTGTTTTTACAGGACAACACACTGGATTTTATTGAATATGTGGCAGCTCTACACCTTGTGCTCCGAGGGAAGCTAGAAGACAAACTCCGATGGTCCTTTAAGGTTTTCGACAATGACGGCAATGGACGACTGGATGGAGATGAGATAGCACGCATCATAAGGGTATTTTCAAGATATTCAATATGGTGTTCCCCAATGGCCATGAGTTAAGGCAGCCTTCATTACTATTGCAACTAGACTGGGTCAAATACGCCTACTGTAATTTATCTTTTAGATCTTTTAGAGCACTGGTTATTAAACCAATTTTTTGGCCTTATCTCTATGCATTATGAATTGGATTGGGGTAAAACTGTGGACTAAAAGTCCCTGAGGACCAATTTGAGAACTACAGTTTTAGAGTACTGGCTCTCAAACCAGTCCTCAGGAAATCCACAAGCTCCTAACATACATTTCTATTGTATTCTAAGTATTCAAGCTTGGTTCAAGTATGTTAGAAGCTGAAGAAGAGCAAGACTGTGGGCCATTTGGGAGGTCCTGATTGCTGATTTGTAAACTACCACTGTTCTAGGGCACTTTTTCCCAACACAGATTTTATAGACCATCAGCCAGTGCTAATTTGCTCCATCCCACCCCCAAGAAAATGTGAACCAAATGTTCATAAATATTCAGTGTTTTTGATTGTTTAGTTGATGCATGTTGGGAGCATGTTAGGATAGGAGTTGGGTTGGGACACAGTGTGTTAGACCAGTGGCCGCCAGACGGTCCACATTTTTGTTCCAACTCAACCTTTAACATGAAGTTAAAATGTGGACCATTCATCAGCCATGAGACCCAAAACTGTTTTAAACTTCATTCCCCAGAATAAATGTCATAAAATCATTCAGTGACATGAATCTTTTGGACTTGGACCCAGTTGTAATTTTGCATTTTGTCTTTTTTTTGTTATGTCTGTAGATTATTTACAAGATCAAACTAGGCAATGTTACAGATGAAAGTGGAAACAGCCTTTCTGTGGAAGAAGTATGTACCAGAGTAATCGAGCGCATCGATGAGAATAATGATGGTGAGTGTTGCATATATGCAATTGAAACATAAAGCAAATAGTTGTTTTTTTCTATAAAGGTCATGAGACAAAATTTGTTCCACATAGAATAAGTCTACTTTCAATCTAAAAGATCTAAAAGGTTGTATATAGGCCTGAAATAATCACCAGGGACATGATACTGATTCATTCTAGTTTTACTCTTTTGCATGAATGGGATAGAGTACTGTGTTGCCCTAAGAGTTATCCCGTATTAAAGTAACTGGATAATGACTAGGATAATGAGGATAATATGGTTCTGCTTAAGACAGGTAACATACACTTTATATCTCAGTGTTATGTTCTTTTTCACACATCAATTAATAATTTCTGTATTAACATACGTTACTTCTTTGGTGAGCAAAGGCTGCAGAAATGTCCATTCTCGATGGCAAGACTCAAATTTTTACCTATTGTACGACCTATTCACACTTTAAAAAATCTCTTTTAAACCCATTAGGCTAACTTAATCCATGGACTGGAAAAAGTTCTGAAGTCATGACATGCTTAGGGTACCTCTGTTTTTCCACTGACCTTTTAATGCATCACAACCAAGAAGAAATTCACTAATAAGGACAAGTTGAACAAACAAGCATTAAGCCATAATTCTGTTATGTGCCTTGCTGTAGGTGACATTTCTCTGGAGGAGTTTCTGGAAGGTGCTCAGAGAGACACCTGGGTCAAAGATTTCCTAAGCCTGGATGCAAACCCCAGCTGTTGGATACAAAAATCAACAACAGGTCAAAGAGGCGAGTGAGATATAAGGCCACTCTAGGTTGGATACACACCCACAGAACATTTTCTTCACCAAGCACAGAAATGGAGTATGGGGACAAATTGATAATTTCTGTTGGGAAACATCAACCCATATTTGGGTGAAGTCATGACTGTGTCTGGAAAACATGTGGCTTATGAATTAATTTGTCCCTCTGTGAACCTGAATGGCCTTTAAATAACATGACACTTTATTGACAGGTGTAATCATCTATGCTGCAAGGCAAAAGTTTGGAGACACCTAGCTTTTAAAAATGTCTTTAATACATATGGGACATATCATTGCTGTCACTCAGTCACTTTATCCATTTTTGTCATTTTTTTCTTTTTTTTACTTTTTTTCATTTCAAATCTCCAAACAGAAACAGAATCTCCAAACAGGGCCAACAGAAATGGTCCAAGTGTGTTTGTACCACTTTTGTATCAGGAAAGTTCCAATATGTGCTCATGAAGCTCATGGATGCTCTGAACTAGCTGCTTACTATATTGGAAAGTAACAAACTACATATTCAAATTTCAAAAGAAAGTAAGGTGTCACCAAACTTTTGATGGTCAGTGTAGTCTTACAGACTTATATATGTTATGTCTTACAAATCCCCTACACATGCTATAGATTTACTGTCCAGGATTTATTGTATCAAAAAGAATAGAAAATCTGAATAACCGACTATACAAGATCCAATATCCAATGATTTAATAGAAATGCTTCTAAATCTGTATGATCTCTATCATTCCAATACCTTTAGACTGTTTAGACTGTTTGGAATATACAAGTGGCACTTTCTTGCTATTCTGCTTAAAGGAAATTTCACTAACCAACAAACTTGTGTTTATCAGAGCTCCTAATCCGTGTAGAACAACTAGAAAATGTTTCAAAGAAATCCTTCAAGCTAACATTTTGGTTTGAATCATTTAATAGAGGCTTGGGACAGAGATGACTGTCTTTATGTTACCAGGCTGTTGGATTTCTCTTTATTGTGTTTCTGTCTGGCACATCACAGGGAATCAAACCTCACAGTTGCTTTTAAAATAGAGACACTGCAACATGGAAAATCCACAGACCATTTAGGATGGTCACGACAAACAGCAGATGACGTTAATGGTTTCCTGCAGCAAATCCTGTTAGGACAAATTGGGAATCTAACTTGCTCACTGCCATGTTTGAAGGTCAACCAAGTGCGGTGTATACATGCACTCATTCCAGCAGAGATTACTTTATTGAACCTCCTTATGCTATTGCACTTGCTACCTAAAGTGAGCTGTATCAGATAAAAATGTCAAAATACAAGAGTCAGCTGGAAGCAGAAAAAAGGTACTGCTGAACATAAACAGCAGGTTGGTGTAATTTCCCTTTGTTGTCATCAGACAGCAGTATAATTATTAAAAGGTAAACTGAGTCATTAAAGACTTTATTAGATTGTATTTATTTATGTATGTATGTATGTATTTATTTATTTACTTTTCTATTTTTGTAAAAAAGAATGTTGCCCTTATGTGCCCTAAGAATACTGTTCATTGTCTTATTTGACCCCATCTGGTTTGTGAACATTGAACAGTGTAACTTTTGTGTTATATCATTAGATAAGCTCTGTTTGTTAAGTACTCATTGTAAATTTAATTTGAGTGGTGCTGAGTACAATAAAACTCCTACATAAACCCAGCTGAGTACTGATTGTTGAAGCTTGTCTGTCATGCGTCTGGATAACTTCCGAAATGAGACAGATTTCATTTTCCACTGGGAGATCACATCACAGAGCAACTTCCTTCTGACTCGGAGTCCATGACGGATTCCATTGCCCACAATACTTTGGAGAATCACATGACTTCTGACACTCACGCACCTATCGACGCTCACAATCTCCCGAGTACTAATGGAGTTCACCTGTGTATGTTGTCATATGACTAGAACAGTTTAATATTCATGTCCGGGCTTTAATTAGAAACAGTGCAAGGTATTGTTTCTCTGAGAACTTGCTAAGCGTTATTCTTCTGATGGCATTTACCATGTTTTTCGACCCTTGCTGTGTTTCCCTGACTCTGCCTTTTGCTTGACTCTTTTTGTACTTTTGCCAATTGTGTTTGATCTGTGTTTTTTAACTTTTTGGCCTGTTTCTTTCAACTAGGTCTCTTACTTTATCCTTTTTTATTAGTTCGCTTGGTGTTATGATCACCATTGTGACCTTTCTGGGTTTTTTGGATTTGACCCATGCCTGTTATTGGACCACGTTTTTGCCTAGCGATTATAAAACCGCTATTGTCCTTTTTATCTGCGAGGATCTGGTTTCTGTTGATTTGTCACAGAATACCTCGCCTGACATGGAGACAGTGGAGCTCGAAGCCTTTCAAAAGGCTCTGACTGAACAACGGCAACTACTTTGCTGAGACCAGCAGGTTCTGTCTGGAATTACTCATTCCCTGGAGTCACTAGTCCACCAACAGGCGGAACAGCAAGCTCAGTTGGCCCAGCTGGTCGCCAGTGTGAAGGGAACCTGTAGCAAGCTCTGGGCTCTCAACCACAACAGCTGAAACCTCAATGGCAGTCTTCCCGGTTAGTAAACCCAATAAATTTGAAGGAGACCCTGATAAATGTTGTGGATTACTGCTTCAGTGTGTGACCTAGTTCCCCAACTAGGTCTGACCAGGCCAAGATATCTTTTATTGCCTCTAGATTAGCAGATAAAGCTCTAGAATGGGCCGCCGTAAGCTGGACTCAGATCCACTGCCTGTCTTATGCACAATTTCTTAAGGAATTCAAGACAGTGTTTTATAACCCCTACAAGGGTAAGGTTAGCGGGGAGTTATTGTCTAAGTTACGTTAGGGAAATCGTTCTGTGGTGGACAATTCTTTAGAGTTTCGAACTCTAGCCGCGAACAGTGGCTGGAATGAGGCTGCTCTCCTAGTTATCTTTTTGCCAAGGATTGAATGCAGATTCAAGCTAACTTGTTAGCAAGGATGACGATTTAACGCTAGATCAACTGATCACTCTAGCTATTAAATTAGATTATCTTCTGCATCACCGTAACAAGGCCAAGGGCGAAAGAAGTCAAAGACAAACACTCCCTCGGGTGCGGTTCACTCAGGAGTCCACGGAGCCCCACCAAGCCCATGCAATGTAACTTTTCATGTCTATCGCAAGGGGAAAGGCTGCTCCAGTTAAACAACCATCTATGTCTGTAGTGTGGAAAGGTGGGATATCAAGTTCACAAGTGCCATTCCAGACCGCAATAAAGCAATGTGTGTGCCCACAAAGGGGTTGGTTTTGAAATATGTCATGTTGCCTGTGACTATCTACTGTCTGTTACGTGGGAACAGAGTTCAGATCTTGAGAAAAGTTAGATTTAATATTAGCCAGAGTCACAACACAGTGCAGGAAGTCAAAACACTGATGAATCAATGTAGGCAACAGTACCAAAAAGACAAGGCAAAACTCAAGAAACATGAAGGCAATATAATGATCAAAAAACACAAGAAGGCAAACATGAAAAAAACGCTCAGTAGGTCCCAAGGATACAATACTTCGCAACCCTACTAATCTAAGCCTGGGCTTAAATACTAACTACAATAAGTCATATGACATAGTTCACAGGTGTTCCACGTTAGTACTCTGGGGATTGCAAATGCTGATAGGAGGGTTGAACTGAGTCCTTGGACCCTGGCTGCTGGGAAATGATGTTCATGGAATGCATGACAGTATAACCCCCAAAGAGCCCGGGTGGACCACCGAAAGAGGGACACCAGGACGACCACACACCCTACCCCTGGGCTTCCAAACCGGACACAAGCTGGAGCTGCCGAGGTGCTGGAGACTGGAATTCCCTTCACCAGACTGAATGAGGCAGAGAGCAGGCAAGACCCTTCTGTGGGCACCCCCTAGGATGGGGTGCAGGCTTTCCAGGATGTGTATGGTGGAAATTCCTTATCAAACCAGGATCCAGAACATCCCTGGCCCGTACCCAAGACTGTTCCTCAGGTCCATACTACCACATGGATGTCCATAAGTATGTCCAGGTCTACCAAGGACTGCAACAGCCCACCACACCTCCTGGAATCCAACAGCCGTCGGACAGCAGAGACCCGTGTTCCATCTATCTCAGCCAGAGGTGGTGCTGTGATGTCCAGCGTCTCCTCATCATTAGGTACGGGATCTTCCTTCAACTCAGTTGCGCAGTCATAATGTCTAGGAGGAGGGAATTTAGTGGCATTTTTGTTGAAAACCTCCTGTAAATCTTCGTATTCAGGGGGAATCTTAAAATTGGAACTAGAATCAGGGCTTTCAATGTTAGTAGAGTGAACAGCAGTTTCTGGAGTTGCAATGCAGTTCAGTAAACAATAATAGGACCATTGTGTAACTGTAAAGCTGCAATAAGGCTATGGACCACTATATCCAGGTTCGGTGAAGAGGTGAGGTGTATAACAGCATACACTGGAGACTGTGGTAAAGTTTCAAAAGCAGTGGACACTTTAATGTGGGATGAAGGTAGGTGTACAGAGTTTCAGAAAGTAAAGAAAATAACAGTTAAATGAAAATATACCATTTTTTCATTTATGTCCCCTAGTTTAAGTTGACTCTTGAAAGTATTTAGTTTGGTTAAATTAATATTGGTTAAGATTTATTCTTACTTTATTTAATTTAATTTATACCTATTAGGTTTAAATAGAATTTTCTCTTCAATTAGCTTATTTAGTCTGGTTTATGTCTATCCCCCTTTTGTTTAGCAACAAGTCAAATACAGATATCCAACACAGAACAAATACCAAAAATAGTGAAAATAACAAAAATAGAGCTTGTGATTGTGAGTGAAAGGAAGGTAAGAGTCTTTCAGGCTAGCATTCTCCTACTTCACCAGTATGTAGTGAAGGTGATTCTCAAAAAAAAAAAAAAAAACCCAGTTCAACTCTTGGGTGGCTCGCCATCTAATTCTCAGTAGATCCACCAGGCACCGTCTCCCCGGGTTCTGATGGTCCCCAACAAAAAACCTGACCTGTTTAAACAAAACAGGTACGGTAGCAACTTCTCTATACTTACGCCTAGGTGGCTATAACACCTTTCATTTGACTATTACATGCAAACACTTTAATACAAATACACATAAAAATGATTAATAATAACCAATACTACCATCAACAGGTAAGTATTAACATATTTATACACATCTCCATATAACAATCTTTTTTCTCTTATTTTTTTACAGGTTGTGAATTAAAATGTATTTATATGTGCTGTCTATGTTTATACACCATGTATGTATATGAAAATAAAGCTCTTAATTTCAACAATTTGGTGCTGGAGCCTCTCCCAGCCGGACAGGTCGCCAGTCCATCGCAGGGCTAAAACCAAACTATCTCAACCGAAAGTATAAGTTCACTTATTTAATGTATAAGTTTACTTATTTAAGGCATAAGCTAAGTTATTGTCTCATTGTAACTTCTCTACATGCTTACGAATACATGATAAGATGCTAGGCTAGTTAGCTAGCATACACAGAGAAACTGCTCACCGTTTATCGCCTTTGCACCACTAATTCTCTGCAGGTTCACCTGGGTTATGGGAGATTTGAAGCCTCCGAGCCTTTTCCTAATGGATGTATGACTTTTATTAACTTTTCTGAGCAGGGTTTCTAATATTTTTTTCTTAATAGTTGCACTCTAGCTGTAGCAACTGCACCTCTCCTTCTCAGCACGAGAAGAGGAGAGAGAGAGGAGCGGGGGTCGCTGATGGGGGTCCCCCTAAATTCTCAGCTGTAATTCCTTGTAGCAGCTCCAATATGAAGCGGAGTTGTACTGAGTGTGCGGGACAAGAGGCAGTTTCTCAATCTCCACTGGATGAGATTAGTGGTGCAGCACATAGGTCAGGCAAAAGTTAACCCTTCACTAACTGGGAAGTCTTTAATGTGAATTATGTCAACACCACATGAAATGCAGGTTACACATAATTAGCATAATATATTAACAAATTAAACTATTCTCAAAAGCAAGTGATGATGGACGTGTCCCAAGGCTACTTTTTACATTGTGAATTCAAACATTCACTCTATATTAAATAAAGAGATGAATGTGCCTGGGATTCTCCTGAAATCTACAACACAATTTTGAAAACTTGACCTCGAGGACACTTTAAGGCAAACCACATATAATACTACATTGTAAAGCAAACAGCATTATTGATTCAATAATTGTGTGAGGAGAGTGTAAAGGCCTGACCTCACTTTTGGCCGAGTATATCACTATAGTTAGGTTGGTTTCAGAGGTCATTCTAATCTAAACAGAAACATGCATGATACAAGCCAGCTGGACCACCACTAGCTCTAGCAAAGGAAAACAAAGCTAGTTCTGAAGGAGACTTTTTAAATTTTCTGGCCATTATGTACTACAGATGGACAGATAGCTTCCAGAGGTGACCTGAGGCCCTGCCTTTTGCCCTCACATTGCCTTTGCCCTACAAGGGCCCTCTTGATATGAATTATAATTGTGCTTTATATGGCTATTCTTCCAGATCCGTTTCTGATCAGTGGTGCACCTGTTGGTTTTGACTCCTGTATGTCACAATACTAGAGCTACAGGAGCTTGTCACTGTGCACTGCTTGCACATCTTCCTTCATACTATCTAAGTCACAGATCACCTCTCACTCTATTACCAGTCAAGCCATTGTGTGTAACACCATGCACCAGTCATGTCAGAAATGTATGATCCATGGATTATCCTGGGATTAGCATTGTTGCTAATTGCAACAGGCCTGAGACTAAGCTGGTTAGTGGTTGTATCTTGGGGGGATTAAAACTGACATCTGAATGATTGGGGTGCAGGCTAAGATGAGCCGATTACATGACTAATATCATCTTATGGCATAAGAGATTAGTTATGTGGACAATCATATTCACACATGATTTCTATTAACCCTGTCTGCCTGGTATCACTCTCTAAGGATGTACACATTATAAATGTATAGATGTATAAAGTGAAAATGTATTAGGGTAACACTTTACCCCAAGCCTGCTATATTATATATATATGACATATGACATAACCATGTCATATGCTGTCATAAATTGTCATGACATATTTTGTGCAGCAATTTAACAAGTGTTACGTTACTATTACAGGTAATTGTAATTAGTGTTTGGTGTTATGATAGCTTATATCACATGCTCATTTTTGCCATGTACTTTAGTTAGCCATCATGAAGTCAAACCTTGGCTGTGTAACAAAAGTTGCCTACTCAGACAGCTATTTGAGGCAGGAAGCCACCTAGTCATGTCCTGTGTGTCAGCACTGATGTTATCAGATCATACAAATCTTAGCTAAACATTTACTATGTTCTTCAGTATTTTATTTTGTCATTTTAGAACAAGTGTCTTTATTCTGGTATGTCAAATAAGATGGTTCTCTGTGTTTCTATTAATATCTTTAGTCACCCCTTTGATTCCATCACATCGTGAGTTTGTACATAACTCACAATCGGAGTTATACGCCAGTAACCGGTGGATTTGTGAGTCTGTGTATATATATATATATATATATTTTTTTTTTTTTTTTTTTTTTTAAATGAAACTGAACAACAGAAACTCAGGAAATCACTAAGGACTTCATCATGTTACTTAATTTTTGGTGCAGCCGCTGATGTTGCTGCCGCAGTCTTAGAAAATAATGATGAGGAGAACATTTTATCTGCTATGTTATTCATGCAATCCACTATTTTTGTGAATCTAAGACTTTGGCAAACCCATTTAAAGCACCAAAACAGTTCGTTCCTCTGAATAATTTTGTTTTCACAAGCACTATTAAGTATGTCTAAAATCTGATTTCATTTTTTCAGCTTTCTCTTTACACGGTGCTCCAGGTCAAAAGGGCCAGACAGAGCTGAGATTGGCCTGAATAATATGTGGGTATCATCAAGTGAATACCAAGCGGCTATCAAGTGAATTACTGTGTCACGCTACCGGGTTCTCCTCCCTAACCTAGCATGACTCCATTTCCCATAATTCCAGTCCCGAATACGTCACCAATTCCTCCAATCACACGCAAGGGCCTCGTTCCCAGCTACCTGATTTCTAATTCAATTCACCTGCTCTTGTTTGCCTCAGAACGTAAATAGTCTTCTGTTTGTTCTCCTCTTTGCGAGGTATTGCGATTTACTTGGACTACTGAGCGGTATTTCTCTGTTTCAGTTACTTGTGCCTTGAACCTTTTGCCTGCCTTCTGCTCTTTTGGATTTGCCCTTCTGCTCTGTTTGCCTGTATGTTTTGGTTACTCCGGTTTCTGACCCCTGCTTGGCTTTTGCATTACGCTATTGGATTTGACCTGAGATTGTGTTTTACTTAGACTTACTGATAGTACTGATAACCCTTTCATTAAACAGACTTCCAATTTTAAGGCCCGCAAGCCTCTTTTTGTGTTTGTGCAGCATTACTTGCTGGCAAAGGTAAATTTAATAAGCAAAAATCATAAAAATGCCCTCAGACCCCAAAGAGTTATGCATATTAATCTATAGCTTCTTTCTGTGAGGTGAATGTTTAATTTATGTAAAAATGGAACAGTTTAGTTCTAAAAAATCAGAATGCTAGCTTTTTAAAAGACATTTTTTCTGACGCTAACAGCTAAACGCTAACAGCAGTGACGTCTTGATGCATGGCTGCCTTTGAAGTGCATCTCAAATGCAATACGGTCGCTTCATCACAACGCTGCCTTCTAAGGCACTGACTTGTCATGACCACTCATGGCAGCATATGACATCTGTCACCTGTTTATGGCAATGTTATGTCCATGCTATGTACTAGGGTTCAAGATATATATCACAAATCTATTACTTTATATTACTTTACTTGAAGGGTGTTTATTACACCCGTTCATAACATCTTACATAAACACGTCATAATATGTTCAACATCTACAAAGTGTATATGTTTTACTTGATATTAAAATGGACTACTGTGTAATTTAACTGGTATACATTCCTGAATGCCTTTTCAATGCAATTTAAAGATTCACATAACATGCATTTCAGTCAGGTTAGCTTCCATCACTTTTGACATAAAAGCAAAACAGAATTTATAAATCTTTGGGACAACCGTGTAACATTTAGCCCCAAAGCGTGTCAGTTACACGTACAACCTATACTCCTGCCTTCTCCAACACCATAAGTGAGGAAGAACATAGCTAACACTGCTAGCATTAAACTCCAATAGGGTTAAACTTAGTATAAATAACATTTATAGTGTATAAACTGTTGATTTAACCCTTTGGGCAAAATGAGGGAGAAAAATAAAGATAAAAAAAATGCAAAATACACTAATGAAAAAGAATCTGAAATTATAAGTGCACTTAATGACCAAAGGGGTAAAGGGAGGTCATTTTTATTTTGGATGTCCAGAAATTTTGAAAACAAAAGTTTTTCAAGATAAAAAATAAAAGCTAATAATTTGTAAAATGCCTCTTAGTAAACATAGCAAATATAGTTGTCTGTAGTAATGTAAAGGGTTATCCAAACTTTTATATGTTGACAAAGAGCTTCACTGTGTCATCTGTGTCAGTGTTACTTATGTGGACATATGGGATGGCATGTGGTCACTTATGTGTATTGACCTATTTTGGTTATGATACTTGAAACAACATATAATAGTCTTCTGAATGATTCACTGTGGTCTAAAGTCTGAAGACCTTTGTCAGTATAACAATGGTAGCTGTAGAATTAAAATTGTCCTGGAAAGAGATGACAGTGTTGTGGTAAAGCCTCTTACACCCATTACCACAAGGTCATTGGTTCAAGCTCTACATAATGCCCTTTAGAAATAAGATTAAATGTCAAAGGGCTACTGGTTCTAATCCCACTACCCTTCTGTATACTTTAACAGCACCTTTGAATAAGGTGACCATTTATTATAAAACGATTATATGACCTCATAGTTCTTATTTCTTTTGTGCTGGGACAAAACCCTGTATTAATAGCTCGATTCAAAGCCTCAGTGACTTTCTGGCAATTTATGAGACTAAAATGGGACCAAGAATTTAAAATAATGCTTTCGTATACTGTGAAATTGTACAAGAACCACAAAATTAGCACCACACAGTATCTCTCAGTAAAGTTATTATATCTGGTTAAGCATATATGAGCAAAGGAGAGTAAAGATCCTTCCAGGCGTTACATAATAATCCACTCACAGCACCTCTAAAGCTGGTTATGGAGAGACTAGACTGAGTGTCTGTCCCATTTTCTCAGCATGTGCTCTATGCCAGGTGATCATGTATGGGCTTCTTAAGCACACAAAGAGGCTGTGATTTTCTACACACATTAAAACTGCACATAGTGTTTAACCACATTCCCAATGCAATTCATTATATCATTATTTCATCTGTTCTTTTTTTTTTTAAGTCATTTCATGCCTTGCTGATACGCAAAAAGTAATTCTCATACTTGCCAGTAGATGGCGGCACCATCACAAATCTGTTATATGCTGTTTCTGCTGTCATGTAGAAGGCTGTGAAAGATCTCACCTTCAGTTTAATAATCCAGGTCAGACAGATATAGGACACAATTACCTCCCAGACAAGTCTACCATAAACCTTTCTCTGTGATTTCAAGAAGTTGATGACGAAAAGTTTCAGTTCAGTTTTATGACACAGAGCTGTTTAGCCCAGTTTAGGCGTGTATGTGTAGCAGAAAGTAGCTTTCATAGGTTTTGTTTAATTTATGTTCTCTCTTGCATGTTTTAGAGGCTATTGAAGAATGAGTGCTGAATGAAATATATGAGATTTGTATAGCCTTTATATATATATATATATATATATATATATATATACACCCACACACATATATACACGCACCAGCGACTTTATTAGGTACACCTATATATTAGGTACACCTGTTCAATTGCTTGTTAACACTAATACCTAATCAGCCAATCACATGGCCGCAACTCAATGCATTAAGGCACGTAGAGGTGGTCAAGACAATTTGCTGAAGTGCAGACCGAGCATCAGAATGGGGAAGAAAGGTGATTTCAGTGACTTTGAATGTGGCATGGTTGTTGGTGCCAGATGGGCTGGTCTGAGTATTTCAGAAACTGCTGATCTACTGGGATTTTCACACACAACCATCTCTAGGGTTTACAGAGAACGGTCTGAAAAAGTGAAAATATCCAGTGAGCGGCAGTTGTGTGGATGAAAATGCCTTATTGATGTGAGAGGTCAGAGGAGAATGGGCCGGTTGGTTCGAGATGATAGAAAGGCACAGTAACTCAAATAACCAACCAAAATATCTGTAAATATTTGTCTGTAAAGTGGCCGGTGAGAGTGTGTTTGTGTGTGTGTGTGTGTGTATATATATATATATATATATATATATATAGCCTTTTAAGAAGGTTTCTTGGGGATATAAATATATCATATGGTGCTGAAAATCTGAAATAATTAGATGTCTTCATCGTTCTATCCTGTGCGTGCACATTTTTTGTAATAAATCAGCAACACGTATGACTTATTTACAATGCTGAGTTAGCTCAAACATAGTTGCAGGTGTACAGTGTATTAAGTCTGTGAAATTCTTCAGAAAACTCCTAAAACCTCAGTAATATGTAGGGACCCCTAAAATATGTATATATTTCAGTTTTGAGTAATCTGTTAAGAAGCTGTATTTCTCAGCATTCCTTTCTCTTTTCGCAGGTTTCGTCTGGTGGTTTCCGTTCAGCCCTTTGGGAAAATTGACCATTCAGTTGACATTTAAGTATAACTGATATGTTGTTGGCCAATCTGTAAAGAGATAGATAGAGAGAGAGAGAGAGAGAGAGAGAGAGAGAGAGAGAGAGAGAGAGAGAGAGGGAGGATGGCGAAACAAGGGAGGATGCAGCAAGTTATTTATCCTTTCTTTCTGCTCCGAGTTGTTTGGAGACTTAATATGCCCAGTATACTGGCCCGGACTGCAGCATACTTTGTTTCATGCTTTAAGCAGTTTGTTCGTGCATGTTAGGGTAACATTACCTAAAGGGGAAATTAGCAAAAGACTGTGTAACCTAGCCCCCAAGCAAGCCTCCGTGTGAAGACTTCCAAGTAAGTCAAAAAGACTGTTAAAGAAAGCTGAAACCAGGTTAAGGAATTGTGACTGAACTGATGCTATGCACTTTACGTGCAGGTGTGCTTCAATGGGGTTGCATGTTGCTAGGATTAACTGTGAGGGCTGCTGCTCAAGCCAACGCACTTGTGCTTTGTGAATTGAGAGGATACGTGAGTTCTCTCTGGCTGCGATGATGCTGGGGACGCTGCGCTGTTGCTCTGTGAGCTTCGTGGAACTGTGTGTATCGACTCATTTGAATCAGTGCTTCACTTAACACTACGTCTGGGATCTGCATTAACCAAACGGCCCCCAACGAGCAGTTAAAATACAGTGCTGGTGAACCATTAATACTTTGGTATTGCACACTCTAGAGTTACCTTGGAGACAAAGTATTTCATTTTTTTGCAAAATACGTAACTGTTCTCAGACAAACACATTGGTAACGGCAAATTTAGGACGTTGTTTTATTTCTACTTTTTTGTTTTTATTCTTGTTATTTTCTGTTTTTTGTGCTAATTATCGATTCATTTTCCTTCACTGTGTCCACATAAGCAACTTAAATTATATATATATATATATATATATATATATATATATATATAAATAACCTGGAAAACTACAGTATGTGGAACCTGATAAAAATTGCTTTAGCAATTGCCTGAGAAAGGATGAAACAGAGAGCTTGTGTGTGTTTACACTGACCTCCTGTCAGTCAGTTTATAAGAGACTCCCCATTAGCATGTTATTCCATCCTTATCTCCATGTGTTCAGCTAATAAAACATGGCAGAATCCATTAAGAACCTGTGCTCCGAGATTGTGGAACTGTGGTAGAGGAGGAGGCTATGCTGCCAAAAATCATAACAAGAAGAAACATGTTAAAACAAGAATTTACATCAAAAGTGCTTCAAAGATGGAGGAAATTATTACATGCATAAGTGATAAAGCTGGATGCAGAATTAGTGACTTTCCAGCTTCACAGATACACTATATTGCCAAAAGTATTCGGTCGTCTGCCATCACACACGTATGAAATTGAGTGAGATCCCATTCTTAATCCATAGGGTTTAATATGATGTCGGCCAACTCTTTGCAGCTATAACAGCTTTAACTCTTCTAGGAAGGCTTTCCACAAGGGTTATCAGTGTGTTAATGGGAATTTTTTACCTTCTTCCAGAAGCACATTTGTGAGGTCAGACAGTGATGCTGGATGAGAAGGCCTGGCTCGCAGTCTCCACTCTAATTCATCCCAAAGGTATTTATCGGGTTGAGGTCAGGCCAATCAAGTTCTTCCACACCAAACTCACTCATCCATGTCTTTATGGACCTTGTTTTGTGCACGGGTGCGCAGTCATGTTGGAATAGGAAGGGGCCATCAACAAACAACACCACACCATACACTTGGCACAATGCAGTCAGACAAGTAACGGTACTGGCTCCTGGCAATCACCAAACCCAGAGTCATCCATCAGATTGCCAGAAGCGTGGAGAAGCGTGATTCATCACTCCGGAGAACACATCTCCACTGCTCTAGAGTCCCGTGGCGGCGCTTTACACCTCTGCATTTGACGCTTTGGAGGTTTGTGGTGATTGACTCTGCAGAAAGTTGGTGACCTCTGCGCATAATGTGCCTCAGCATCCACTGACCCCGCTCTGTCATTTTACATGGCCGACCACTTCGTGGCTGAGTTTCTGTTGTTCCCAATCACTTCCACTTTGTTATTATACCACTTACAGTTGACTGTGGAATATTTAGTAGTGAGGAAGTTTCACGAGTGGACTTGTTGCACAGGTGGCATCCTATCACAGTACCATGCTGGAATTCACTGAGCTCCTGAGAACAACCCATTCTTTCACTAATGTTTGTAGAAGCAGTCTGCAGGCCTAGCTGCTTGGTTTTATACACGTGGCCATGGAAGTGATTGAAACAGCTGAATTGAATTATTTGGATGGGTGACTGAATATTTTTTGAAATATAATGCATGTAAATGCAATATATACGAAGAGTTGAACAGTTTGAATGTCCAGTTGTACATAATAAACTGTAGACACATCTTTATCACTCAGACAGCTGTGTAAAGTAATGCTGCAGATGAATCGCCTTCATAGAAATGTACACAATATAGCCAAAAGTATGCAGACACCTGACCATCACTCCTATAAGAGCTTGTAAACCCATGGAAATTAGTGTGGACTTGGCCCATTTTGGGCCATATGTGGCTACAACAGCCACCACTTGGCTATTTTTGTGCCCAGCCAGTCAAAAGAGCTCACAATGTTCCAGTTTATTCCAAAGGTGTTCAGTGGGATTGAGGTCAGGGATCTGTGCAGGCCACTGAAGTTCCTCCACATCAAAATCATATAACCTGCACAGGGCCAAATGCCACTACTATATAACAATGTATTTGGAGAGCACTTGCACAGCAAGATTAGACAAAAAGTCTCTTTAAATAAGTGAGATGTAATAGTATGTCATAATTTGCCAAGTACAACAAATTAATACTCTGCCAGGGGAGATCAGCATTGTAGTTCTTTCTTAAACTAAGAATAAGCAAACCATCCTGAGATAAATTAGCTCTGGTATTCACTGATACTAACATCTGGTGAAATTGATGTTTTAGCTATCAAAAAGGTCTGCACTCAATGTGCTGTATTGAGTGGGCTATACTGAGCATTTTGATCTCCTTTCAAGCACAATGTTATACAATGATATAGCTTCTATATCTAAATAATGAAGAAAGACAGTGCATAAAGTCATGGCAACACTTGGCAAAGCAGGCAAACTCTAAATGAATGAATTGCTAGGCACTGTCAATTAAATCATGCTTTGTTTTGATCCAAAGAGTAAGTAAAATGGTTGCAATGTTGTCTTTGTTCACTTAATAAGTCTAAGTATTTTGAATTTTGACTAAAGCATCTTTAAAAATTAAAGAAAGATTTTTTGTAGATGACTGTGAATATTTAGAACCCTTTTAAAGTTTAAAAACATTTGCACAGTGTAAAGATTCTAAGATACTAATGTTTTTTCTAAAACTGTGTTCTAGCCAAGAACCCCTAGCTATGATTTCAGCAATAAAATACAAATCTATGTTGTATAAATGCATCACCATGCATTATCATTTAATACATACAATATCGGACCTCTGATTAACATCAGAATAAAAGTAGAACAGAATTTGAACAGACTTAGAAAATACTTCAAAAACTCAGTAGTGTTTGATTGATGAAGCAAAAAGAAAGAGACAGATATTAATAACAGGAAGCAGATCTGTTATGCAGATTTGTCAAGTTTCCTGAAATGATTTACCTGCATCATGATTGTTTACAGGCAGTGTCCTAAAGCAGGGTCAGCTTTGCTCTCACTGTGAGTACTTTTCACTGTGTTCCTCTATCTCATCTTTAAAGAGATGTACTGTTGATAATCCTATTCTGAATTGCAGAACACATTATCTGAGAAAACTACGATGTCCTAGATTATGAGAAATCCATCGCCAAATGACAAAATCTGTGCTGAACTAGTCAGCACTGTTCTTTATGATGAGATAAGACTGAAATGATCTGCACTAAAGAACATATGAGTTTTTCCATTTTTAGAAATGAAACCTAAAAATGCACTGTAAACAATAATGTGACTTTGTTTTCATTGTGCTTTGTTCATTCAACTTAAAATGTTGTAATGTTGTTCAAATAACATAATAATTGCCATTTTCAATCTGTAGTATCTCATATTTCTTAGCTAAAGCACTTTAAACTATGTGCACCACAGATATAATGAATGCCAAATCAATATTGACCAATCTGTACAGTACTGTGACACACATGCACAAAACAGGTTGGATTCTATTGGTGAGACGGAATTTGGCACAACACCAACAAAGACAACATCAGAAGCGAAAGAACCATTTCAACTTACAAGGTAGAGTAATACATTACAATCTTTCATAAATAGGGCAGCTCTGGGCTGGAGGTTAGGGAACTGGCCCCGTGACTGGAAGGTAGCCGGTTCAACCCCCAGTGCCGACAGTCCATGACTGAGGTGTCCTTGAGCAAGACACCTAACCCCCAATTGCTTCTGCGGTGCCATGGGTATGACTGCCCCCCGCTCCGGGCAAGTGTGCTCACTGCCCCCTAGTGTGTGTGTAATTCACTAGTGTGTATGTGGTGTTTCACTTCACAGATGGGTTAAATGCGGAGGTGGGATTAAAAAAGAATGACTTAACTTAATTGTTAAGGATGGACGTTCTGCTGTTGGATTTTCGTTGTTTTCTCATCTTGCATCCTTTTGTCCGTTAGCTCTTGTAAATAAATGCCAGTCCATAATTTACTCTTGTCTTAGCTAAAGAACATATTTGTTGATATGTGACATGTATGGTGCCATAAAACATTATGCAGTTTGCGTACCCACTCCTCCAAAGTTACATAGTGCTATAGCAAGCATTTCAGGCCCAGAGTGGCTGTGACAAAACACCATTCTACCTATTATAAGTCAGTGTGCTATCAAAATTATTTTGAAACTGTTATTTTAAGATGCAGTTGTTCCATAATGTTGCTCTTAGTTTGCTTCAATGTGATTTCCTCCAAATTTGGAGTAACCCATTTCAATGGAACCAATACAATGCAGTAATCTGTGCTCTTTGGAAAAAATGTGGCTGCATATATAGATTAGCTAGTAAATAAAGCTCTGTTGACTCATTTTACATAGTGATCACTTATATAATTCTCTTTTGCAACATTTTTCTCCTTTGGCTTTATTTTTGTGAAGTTATGAGCAACAAAACAACACTCAGCACAGGCTCAATTGTGCTTGCATACATGCTAATCACTACTGTTAAGGTAATGGCTTCAGCTTATAGCATAAGGCTGTAATACACAGCTGGTTAAACACAAATGAAATTCAATTTTTTTCTATGTAAATACTTAAATAGCTTTATCCCTGGTATCCTAGCTCATTTTTAAAATGTTCTAACCTAGCATGGTTACACACACATACACACACACACACACACACATATGTATATATGTGTATATATATATATATATATATATATATATATATATATATATATATACACACACACACACACACACAGATATATTAACTGGGATTTATTTAGCTAACACAGGCCAACACCTTATTAACGTCATGTATATACTTGAACTCATATGCATTAATGTGTAATGCATAGTGGATTCCAGCAGGTGGCAGCAGAAAGCAACAAGTAAATAACTTGGTCACTCTAAGATAATGGCCTCGATTAGGCAGTGCCTTTAGTTCACAACTTATCAAACAATCATGGAAACTATCAAAATATTAATCTAATACTGTGACTTGATTCCTTTTATTGGTTCTCTCTCCAGGTCAGATCTCATTAACTGAGTTTATGGAGGGAGCAAAGAAAGACAAGTGGGTGATGGATCTTCTGAAGCTGGATGTCAATGCCAGTGGCTGGTTCATCCATAACTGGAATAAAGGACCATGATCCCAGAAAGACTTTCTTGTGTCTGAGACATGGGTCCTTCCGTTTTTACACAGACCCACTCAGAGGGGATAACAGTTTGGCCTTCCTTTACTTATCCTGGGATGATCAAACCACAGCGCGGGATGATCAAACCACAGAGTGGGCTCACCACAGTGTTGAGCACCACAGTGCTCTTGAATGCATGAATTGTCAGATCATTGAGCAGCTTTTATCCTGGTCAACTTGAACACTCACAAAGTAAGTGTAATTTGCTGGTCTTTACATGGTTGTATTGTTCAGTCACATGAGATGGTATGACGTTTTACTTGGACTGAGATGTTATACATTATATATTATACACTATATATACAAATGTATTGGGACACCTACATATTACACCCACAGGAAATTGTATGACATCCCGTTCTAAATCCAAAGGCAATGATGTAGAGTTACAGCCTTTATGGTCCTTTCTTTGTGTACTGGGGTTCAATCATGCTGGAACAGAAATGGTTCTTCCCCAAACTGTTCCTACAAAGTCGGAAGCATACAGGTGTCCAGAAAGTCTTAGTCTGCTGAAGCATTAGGATTTTTACTAGAAACTAATGGTCCTAGGCCAACCCTTTAGGCATTATTCCTCCTCTAACACTCAGCACAGGCTCAATTGTGCTTGCATACATGCTAATCACTACTGTTAAGGTAATGGCTTCAGCTTATAGCATAAGGCTGTAATACACAGCTGGTTAAACACAAATGAAATTCAATTTTTTTTCTATGTAAATACTTAAATAGCTTTATCCCTGGTATCCTAGCTCATTTTTAAAATGTTCTAACCTAGCATGGTTACACACACACACACACACACACACACACACACACACACACACACACACACACACACACACACATATATATATATATATATATATATATATATATATATATATATATATATATATATATATATACACACACAGATATATTAACTGCATCACAAGGCTAGCCAACTTTGTGTAAGGTTACAGTTGCTATGTGCTGTAATGGCAATAAAACTTTAAGCTTATGAAGCTCTAACACAATGCATTTCTGCCACAAATCTGTTCTGTGACTTTTTAATGAAGAAAAAGAAAATCTGTTTTTTGTGCACTTCTGAGTTTCTTTTCTGTGGAACCGATGTATTAATTTAAAGGCCACCTCAAAAAAGCATGAGCACAGAAGAAGAGCCTTCCAACAGCACTGTCTCTCCTACCTCGACTTTTAGACAAACTTAAGGGGTGTTCCAGCCCAGAGACGAACAGAGCTCATTTACCTGTTTCAGTGTTTTACTCTAATGGATAATGAGAGGTTAAAGTGGTCATGTAAAAATAAATTGTGCTGTTTTTGCTACATAAACCCACACAAACAGCATAAGTGGACATCAGAGGAAAAATACACCATATTTATTGCATATGGGCCTTACAATAGCTGAATCCACCTGAGTTGAGGTCAAAAGTTCCAGGTGCAATCCTGGATAATCTAGAAACCTCTGAACATTAGGACACTGGCTAAAGTTAGCCACTATATCTGACAAGTGTGTGTGGTCAGTAGGGCTTAACGAGCGCCAAAGCAGATTGACAGGGTATTAAAATACCACAAACCCATTTAGAATGACTTCTTTAAGCGTTCTTTAACGTTCAGAATGGTAGTTCACTTAGTTTGCTCAGTATTGTATTTATTTTATTAATTTTATCAACAAGCAAAACATAATGGGTCAAGAAGAGAGTGCAGATCATAAGGAGGTAGATTTGGCACAAATTCAGGGGTTATGTACAACCTTCATGAGGGAATGTCCGAGTGGAGCCTTACACTTGCACGAATTCAAACGGATCTTTGGCGTCCAGAGAGAATCGGAGGAGGAATCGGCATATATGGAAACAATATTCCACTCATTCGACACTAACCAGGCAAGTGAAACAAAACAAGCTACTCTTAGGTTATATGACTCTTTCGAAGTCCAGCTGATATGGTATTTCTTAATGTTATGTATTTATTTTAAACCTTTTTAGGACAATACCATAGACTTTATGGAATATATAGCAGCGCTACACCTCGTTCTCCGAGGAAAACTAGAAGACAGATTGAAGTGGTCATTCAAAGTTTATGACAGAGATGGAAATGGTCGCTTGGACAGATGGGAGGTGAAACACATCATAAAGGTGAGCAGACCTTCAGTGTATAATCAGTTAACACATTGAAAATGACTTGGTTACTTTGACTGGGATAAACATAGCAAAACATAAAAGCACAAGCATATTTCAGTGCATAAGTCATTCATATAATCAGTGAATTAGACACAGTTCATAATTGTCAGTTGTTTTCACTGAACAGGTTCAGCCTCTTAAACTGCAGACTTATTATTTAGTTATCCTAAGACTTAAGACTGTTCAGCAGTATTGAATAACTACTATGAATTAATATGTAAGTCATGTGGTTCTAAAAGTGAGGAACTGATGTGTGGACACCCTTGTCTTTAGCATTTAAGGCGTTGAATTCAGAAATTAATTTTTCTTTTGTTGCTGTTCAAAGAAAAACGTGTATCTCTATTTTTGACGATTTTTATTTTTATACATAATTTGAACATAGCAGCCATTGTGAATGCATATCACCAGTAACAGCAGAACTATGCAACACTAGTATGTTTTAATCCATACTCCACATGCTCAGTTATTTTAAATATCCTCATTGTTATATTTTGGCTTAGTCATGGCTCTTCAATCTACAAGAAAACAAGATATTTGCATAGAACTGTAAGGTATTGTAATTTTTTTAAATTGGGCTATATTTAGCCTTACAACACTGTGTGCCTCTTCATCCTGTATGCTTAAAAATGTTTTAAGCTAATTGTTTATCATAAAATAAGGTCTCAGTAATAACCCAGCCTATCTGTAGCCATTTCATAGCTCTTAAAGGCATTAAACACTTTAGACATCTGGTTCCTATCACCACTGTAGTGAACAACTCTGGCTCAGTAATGTTGTCCAGTATGTCATATTTCACATTAAACAACTCTGAATGGCTCTGTGTACACTGCAGCGATAAAGGGAAAAAATGGTGGAATTCCAGGTTAAAAATTGGTAATGCGTGAAGCTTAACATAGCTGCATTGTAACTGGTTGATCATAGAGCTGGAGCTGAATCCAGAACTCTTCCAAATAAGGTGTTAAACTGACCCCTGCTGTGTTTTACAACATAGGGAGCATTAGGTCAGCTGCCAAGAGTCAGAGATTTTGCCTGTTCACTTGTGTCTGGCAAGTACAGGGATGTGCTCATTAATTCTCTCTAACCCTCAGTGAGGTTGCAGGCAATGTCAAAATGTTCATTGTTGTTGTAGTTGCTGTTGTTGCCTGTGTTGTGGCAATCTATTATTTTGTGTGTATAAAAATCTGCAAACAACCTCTTCATTGTAATACTGTCAGTAGTGGAGTCAGTGATCTTTTTCTGGCACTACAGATAATCTACAAAATAAAGATGAGGAATACCGATATGAACATGACCCCCTGTGAAGTCTGTGACAGGATATTTGAGCTGGTTGACCAAGACAATGATGGTGAGTGCGATGTTATTTTAAAATATTTGTTTATTTAGCTAACACAGGCCAACACCTTATTATCTTCATGTATATACTTGAACTCATATGTATTAATGTGTAATACATAGTGGATTCCAGCAGGTGGCAGCAGAAAGCAACAAGTAAATAACTTGGTCACTCTAAGATAATGGCCTCAATTAGGCAGTGCCTTTAGTTCACAACTTATCAAACAATCATGGAAACTATCAAAATATTAATCTAATACTGTGACTTGATTCCTTTTATTGGTTCTCTCTCCAGGTCAGATCTCATTAACTGAGTTTTTGGAAGGAGCAAAGAAAGACAAGTGGGTGATGGATCTTCTGAAGCTGGATGTCAATGCCAGTGGCTGGTTCATCCATAACTGGAATAAAGGACCATGATCCCAGAAAGACCTTCTTGTGTCTGAGACATGGGTCCTTCCGTTTTTACACAGACCCACTCAGAGGGGATAACAGTTTGGCCTTCCTTTACTTATCCTGGGATGATCAAACCACAGCACAGAGCGGGCTCACCACAGTGTTGAGCACCACAGTGCTCTTGAATGCATGAATTGTCAGATCATTGAGCAGCTTTTATCCTGGTCAACTTGAACACTCACAAAGTAAGTGTAATTTGCTGGTCTTTACATGGTTGTATTGTTCAGTCACATGAGATGGTATGACGTTTTACTTGGACTGAGATGTTATACATTATATATTATACACTATATATACAAATGTATTGGGACACCTACATATTACACCCACAGGAGATGGTATGACATCCCGTTCTAAATCCAAAGGCAATGATGTAGAGTTACAGCCTTTATGGTCCTTTCTTTGTGTACTGGGGTTCAATCATGCTGGAACAGAAATGGTTCTTCCCCAAACTGTTTCCACAAAGTTGGAAGCATACAGGTGTCCAGAATGTCTTGATCTGCTGAAGCATTAGGATTTTTGCTAGAAACTAATGGTCCTAGGCCAACCCTTTAGGCATTATTCCTCCTCTACCAAACTTTACAGGTGGCACAATGCAGTAAGGCAGGTAATGTTCTCCTGGCATTCACCAAACCCAGACTCATCAATCAGACTGCTTTACACCCCCACCTTTTGGCATTGTACATTTTGTTCTTAGTCTTGTGTGTAACCGAAATCCATTTCATGAAGTTCTTGTGCTGATGTTGCTTCCAGAGGCTATTTGAATGAGTGATTCAACAGAAGATACGCACTGTGTCCCACTCTGTGAGTTTGTGTCATCTATTGCTTTGTGGCTAAGATGTTGTTGCTCCTAGATGCATCCATTACACAATTAAAGCACTTACAGTTGACAGGGGTAGATCTAGCAGGACAGAAATTTCACAAACTGACTTGTGGCAGAGGTGGCATCCTATGACAATGCCATTTTTAAAGTCCCTGAGGTCATCATTATGGCTCATTCTGCTGCCAGTGTTTGCCTTGTCTGCAAGGCTATGTGCTTCATTTTATTCACCCAATGTATGTGGCTAAAATACCTGAAATCACTATTTAAGAGGTGTGTTCCAATACTTTTTTCTGTATAGTGCACAAAATGCTTAATACATTACGGTTGAACAATTATGCATCATTATAATGTTTTATGTATAATTTCTTAAAGAAATAGATAAAAAGGAAAAAAAAACAATAAGCAACTATGTTTGAGTAAATAAATGATGAAACTTGAAAGTTGCATTTCTCTTTATTTCTCCTTTTATTTATTTTATGTGATTGTAGCTTGAAGTATAAAAACCTAGATATGAGTACACTCTGAGGTTGGACATTGAAACAAAGTTGTCTAAGTAATTTGGGTGAAATGGGACCTATATTGGCATTCTTTTCCAACACAGATTAGGCCCAGCTCTATGCAAAAGAGATTTCGGAAAGGGAATACCCATTGATCTGCTTCTGTGGTTGGGTAGTGTAGTGGTTAACACCTCTGCCTTCTTCGCTGTAGACTGGGGTTCAATCCCCCACCAGGGTAAGCACCCTGCACTATACCAATAAGGGTCCTTGGGCAAGACTCCTAACACCACCTTGGCCTACCTGTGTAAAATGATCAAATTGTAAGTTGCTCTGGATAAGAGCGTCAGCCAAATGTAAATGTAAGGTAAGAAGTTCTTGAAGTCCAGTGATGGTGATGGTCTGATCTCAACATCTCCAAAATAAAAAATACAATAATAATATACAATTCCAAAAAAGTTGGGACAGGATGTGAAATGCTAGTACTAAAAAATAGAAACCAGTTATTAATAAATTCTATTTGAATTTTTTTGTTTTCTTGCAAAATCATTCCAAATTTGATGCCTGCAACATGTTCCAAAAAAGTTGGGAAAGAAACACGTTTAACACTGTGTTACATTACATTCAGTTTAACAACATTTAACAATTGTGTGGGGACTGAAGACACAATGTGATCCGGTTTTGAAACAGAAGTATTCGCTATTCTTCTTAAGCTGTGAAAACTGCACTGGTCTTTGTTGTCATATTCGGAACTTTATAATGTGCCATATGTTTTCAAAGGGACACTGGTGTGGACTTCAGACAGGTCAGTGTAGCACCTGCACTCTCTGATAATGAGACAGCCATGCTGAGGTAACTGTGGCTTGGCATTTTCATGTTTAAATAAACATGGATGTACCTGAAAAAAGATGTAATGTAGAAGGCAGCATATGTTGCTCCAAAATGTGTATATATCAGGTGCAAACAGCTGTTGTCATGGAGGGCTGGTGTCCAGCACTAAAGCTTTTCCCTACTCAAATATACTTGCTAAACCTGGCAATTAACAGGTGAGCATAAAAAGATGTGTTTGAGCAGGTAATTTTCAAACTAGTCCTCCAGGACCAGAGTTGTGCACCCCTGGTTTATATATATCAGTAATGGTGCCTTCATAGATGCAAGTTATCCATGCCAATGGCGCTAATACGCCCGATACTATGACAGGCCCTGGGTTTTGGACTTTACACGGGTAACAATCTGGACGGTTCCTTTCTTCGTTGGCTCAAAGAACACAACATCCATTCTTTCCAAAAACACTCTGAAAGGTTGACTCATCAGACAACAATACACAAGTTAACACTTTACTTGAAGGGTGTCTACATAACACACTTGCAGACTCCATTTCCCAGAATCCCTCAGTTTCTCATATGACTCCACTTTCCAATCATATGCCACCCAGCAGTTCTTGGGCACCTTTGTGCTGATTATCAACACCTGTGTGCCTGTGTAAATAAACCTATCTGTTTGTATTGTTTCTTTGTGAAATATTGCCTCAGTTCTGTCAGTGCTCTTGTTGCTGTTTCTGCCTGTGTATTTGTTCTTTGGTTATGAGCCTGTTTATCTGATTCGCTTTTTGCCCATGCATTGTGTTTTGTGTTTTGTTAATCTGGGTTTAACAATGTTCCTAGCCTGAAATTATATATATATATATATATATACATGCAACTCAATGTCCAAAACTTGAGATGCTGTGCAAAATGTAAATGAAAACAAAATGCAATGATGTGCAGATCATTTAAATTCTATATTTAATTGAAAAATATTTGCCCATTTTGAATTTGATGCCAACAGCACATTCCAAAAAAAGTTGGGATGGGGCAACAGAACGCTGGTAAGGTGTGTAATAAAAAAAAAACCCATGGTGGTTAATTGGCAATAGGTCAGTAACATGACTGTGTATAAAAAGAGCATCCCAGATTTGGAATGAGGAGGGGTTCACCTCTTTGTGAAAGACAAAGCAAAATAGCAAAGAACTTCTGCTTTTCATTATTTATGGTATAATAACATTAAAGGATTCAGAGAATCTAGAGAAATCTCTGTATGCAAGGAAGGAATAAGGTAAAAAAATAGTATTTGCTGGCCATGATCTTTGGGCTCTCAGGCACTGCAAACAGGCATGATTCTGTAGAGGAAATCACTGCATGGGCTCAAAAACACTCAAAAACACTCCACAAATACTAGTTAAAACTCAAAAATACAATGAAGTAAGTGTACCTCAACAGGATCCAGAAATGCCACCTGAGCTCATTTAAAATGGACTTGGGAAACTGAGGCAAAGTGTGGAAGTGTCCTGTGGTCTGATGAATCAACATTTGAAATTCTTTTTGGAAATCATGGATGCTGTGTCCTACAGACTAAAGACCATTCAGCTTGTTCTCAGTGCACAGTTCAAAAGCCAGTATTCAGGATCGTGTAGGGGTGCATTAGTGGGTGACGTAAACATCTGTGAAGGCACCATTAATGTTGAACAATATGCACAGGTTTTGGCAGCATATGCTGCCATTCAGACCTGTCAAGTAAGGCCTTCCTTATGTCAGCAAAACAATGCCAAACCACACAGCATTTCTCTGTACTACAAGAGCCAGGTGCTAAGCTGGCTTGCCTGCAGTCCAGACCTGTTCCCATTTGGCGCATTATGAAATGAAAAATATAACAAAAAAGACCATGAACTGTTGAGCAGCTGAAATCCCATATCAAACCAGAACAAGTAAACATTTCACTTTCAGAATGACAGCAATTGGTCTCTTCAGTTCCCAAACACTTACAGGGCATTAAAAGAGGTGGCGATGAAACACAGTGGTAAATATGCCCCTGTTCCAACTTTTTTGGAAAGTGTTGTTGTTATTACATTCAAAATTACATTCAAAATCAAAACATATATTTTTCAAAAAACAATAACATTTCTCAGTTTCAACATTTGATATTTTGTCTTTGTAGTATTTTCCATTTAAAAATATGGTTTACATGATTTGCATACCATTGCAATCTAATTTTATTTACATTTTACGCAGCATCCAAACTTTTTTGGAAATGGGGTACACATATAGCCTTTGTACTGATTTCATCTTGTCTTTGATTATCCTCACACATTTAAAGTGCTTGTAAAGTAATAAAGGGAGTTTTCCTCAGGACAGTACAGTGTGATTGGCTGATACTGCAAGACAGTAATTGGATTGGAGCTGAGAATGAAGGTTTTGGTTGTTGGACTGAAATAGTCTGTCTTAGCTGGGGCCAAGCTCAGTTTGCTACTGTCAACCTTACTCTGAGGTAAGAGTCCCATCTCAGTCATCCAAGGTGAGCAGCACCGATTCAGAGCTGATGTCACATAAGCATGAGAACTGGACAAATCTGGCCTTCAAAGACTATGTCAGTTTTACAGTCTCATAAATGATCTCTTACTTAACAACGCACATTTTGTGAGACAGAACATAATCTGACTAATTAACCCTGCACTAATTAACCCTGCACAAGAATTTCTTTATTTTACTTAAAAGCAGTAATATAAAATCTGTGTTTTCTTATTTAATTGTGAAAATAGAGTCTTTTACTTTGAAAGGACAAATACTTCATGACATTACAAGACCAGGAATTTCTGTTATGTTGTATTATGTATTATTGTTATGACCATACATATGATACATTCCAAATACCAAATTTAAATTGTATTAATTTAAATATTTGTAAATATTGGGTCATAAGTTGGATTTGTTTGTTTTTGATAAAATTATAAACTAATCAGTCAAATCAACATAATCTTGCAATATAAGAGAACTTATAGTGAGGGGAAGTAACTATTTTTCATTTTTTTAAAGTATTATTTTACATACTTCCAATGTATATATCCACTTCAAAAATACATTTGAGAAAACTTTTGAAAAAGAAACTTTGTTAAAACCGATCAAGGTGAAGGTAAAGAAGCCTCCTAAAGTTCTCATGGATGACAAAATTAACACTTGAATGGAAAATAGCTTTGGAGTCATAGCAACATCCCTGTCAGTATAACTAGTTTGTTAATTTGCAAGAGGAAAATAAAACTGATCGTCCCTGCACAGGTATGTCATGCAAGATTTCACAAGGTGCTCTGAGACTAATGATAAGGAAGCTATGACAGAAGCCAGCAGTCACTCGAAAAGAGTTGAAAGTAGCTGAAACAACAGTTACAGAGAAAACAATAAGCAATGAACTGCACAGAAATCATCTCCATACCTGTGCTCCATGCAAAAATATTATGCTTAAAAAAAGTAACAAAGCTCTATGTCTAAAGGTTACCCACAGTAAAGTATGGAGGTGGGAGTATCATGATATGGGAGCTGCTTTTCTGTGCATGGTACTGAGGCATTATATGTCATCTAAGGAAACATGAATGGAGCAAGGTACACAGAGCATACTAAATCAGAGCATACTAAGACTGAATCTGTGGCATGGATGTTTAAAAAGACAGCATATGGCCAAAAAGCACTTTTTGTGGTGTAGCCAGTATCCTGATATGAATCCCTTTGAAAATTCATGGAAGATTCTGAAATAATGAAGGACAGGCTCAAAGAGGAATGGGCCAAAATGAAACCACAGAGATGCAAAAAGCAAACTACTTCTTTTTTTTTTTTAGATTTTCTACTACGTATTTGAGACCTTTGATGAGTGTATTAGAATCAGTGCGTGTAAAGTCACTCATGACATGAAATCTGTTGAGATTTGCTACAATTTTCAGAATTTATAGTTTAATGCATGTAGTATGCAACAGACTCTCTACCAGGGAGGTTGTTCCAGGATTAGGCAGTAACCTTTGAAAAAGAAGATTGGATTGGCGTCTGCATCTAAAAATACTGCAGTGCACAACAGTTAATCCACTAACAGCACTGTGAGAGGCTCCACTCATTTTGGACTCTCAACAAGGGATGGCTAGAACGATGTGGCACTGTGTGGACAGTTGACATCTATTCAGATTTGCAGATAAAAGAAATAGATACTATTATAGAGGTTTTCTGCTGATAGGTTATAGAATAATGGGTCAAGTGCAAAGTGAGGAGGATAGAGAAGTTGGCCTGTCTCAGATTCAGGAGTTGTACAAGAAGTTTGCAAACGAGTGCCCCAGTGGAAAGCTTCATCTACATGAGTTCAAGCGGATTTTTGGAATCACAAGTGACTCAACAGAAGAGGAATCTGCCTACATGGAGAACTTGTTCAGATCGTTTGATGCTAATCACGTAAGTATAAAATCAGTGTAGTTAAGTGTGATCTATACTGGCTATACTGGGGGAAGAAAATAGCCATTTGTACATAAAACTAGGTAAACAAAGGGGACCTGCAGGCTCATATTGTTTTGATGTCTAATACTTTTCATTGACAGCATTTATTTTTCTATTGTGAGTCACTGAAAATGTTAGAATAACTTGTAACCTGTTGCTACAAATATCCTGGGGAAAGAATTCTTTAAAAATGATGATAATTAAGCAGAAGAAGTAAGGACAGTTAATCATCGGTGTGGGAGAGTTCATGAAAAAATGTTTTCAGTTATACAATCTATGTACATTTGTTGACAAACCTCAAAAAGGATCTGGCTTAATTTATAAAAGTGAATTTGCACCAGTGGTTAGAAGTAATTAAATAATTTCAGCATTTTTAACTTTGACTATATGTCACTTTGTTTTTGCATTTATTTGTATTGTTTTATTTTTTAAATGAACCCCTTAAACTTCACCAACCTTCACTTGCTAAGCTATACTAATACTATTTAGTAAACCTTAGTGTGTGAAACAATGCAAAACATTTATTAACTTACTGAGTGGGGAATAGGCCCGTTGGCCTAATAGGAGAAAATATGGACAAAGTTTAAATAATATTTCACCATTTTTCAAATGGGCAATGCAACACATTTTGATATAAGACTTTTAACACTGTGCACTGCATCTTCATTTTGTTCAGGATAACACCATAGACTTCATGGAATACGTAGCTGCCCTGCACCTGGTTCTCCGTGGCAAGCTTGAGGATAAACTGAAATGGTCTTTCAAAGTTTATGACAGGGATGGAAATGGACGACTGGACAAACAAGAAGTAAAACATGTAATTAAAGTAAGTCCAAGTCGTACTATACTGTGTTCTGTGGAACTGTATTCACTAATAATAATACAAATATATAGAATAAATGAACATGAAAATGACATTGGGGAGAAAATTGGGAAAAACACAAAAAAAGGTTTAACAAAAAAAAGTCATGTGATGTTTGCTCTTCCAGTCGAGGCTGTAGGAGTCTTTGTCCCTGGCCGCGGACTGAGGGCTTAAAGTGTTTACATTTGGTTAGAGTGGTTTAAGGCAGCTGCAGGTTAAGACTCCATTACATAGCTCTTATTAGTCGAAAATAACAAGGCATCAAGGCAGTCTGCGTCAAAGAGTTTTGCTTTCTATGTATGTCTGTTATTTAATATGTGGCTGCTAGACATGAAGAGAGTTTTACAGAATATGTAGTTTTACCAAGTAAGAGGGTTTTAGGCAAACACTTCTTCCACCAAGAAGCATAGTGCCTTTTTTGCATCACGTTACCACTGGAACGATAATGCTAATTTCCAGTAGTGCTTCAATGCTATTACATGTATTGTGTTAGCATCAAGCTAATGGTCCAACACATTAGTTCTCCCATAGTGGGTTAAATACAATTAAAGCTGAAGCATGTAAGATATTTGAACCACTCAGTAAAAACTTCAGTCCAAAATTGTGGATCACTTCAGCCTTTTCACCTGTTCATCTGTTATCTTTTATCATAACAATCTAGTTGTTAGACAGAACTGAGTATCATTACACTAGGTGGGCCGCATGAGCAGCTAAATAGCTCATCTGCAGGACTTTTTAGTGACTGTGTTTAGTGAGTGCATTAATCATCAGCATAGATGGAGACAAGGGAGAGGCCATGATTCTGCTCTTAACAAAGTAGGGAGGTCACCATTAGCCACAGGCTTCTTCCTCATGGTGAACAACCCCCAACACAAAACATCCACATTCCCAGATACAATGAAACACAAACAACACATAACACTCCCTTTAACTAATGAGCAAGCACGGGCATTTTAACCACATTAAACAACAACATTTTACAGGGAATGCACACCTCCCATGAGCCTCTTTGCATAGTCCATTGTGTGGTCACATCTCCCAAACTCCTCAGTGCCAGCATGAGCCAGTGTAATGTCGTGGCTCGACACTTGTTTGACCACCAAGCCTAAGTACTATCTATGGTTTGTAAAATAAAACTAATTCAATAGTTTGTTGAAAGAAAATAGAAAGAATCGAGCGAACTAAGAAATACGAGAAGACTCTTCAGAATTCAGAAGTGCAGGTCCTTTATTTCTTGAGCATGGAGAATGTTTTCCAAAGGCGGTTGGATGACACTCCCGAATATACAGAGTTTGTACACATGTTTTATACCCTCGGTGAAGGTGGGGTGACATCGCCCCACCTCTTTTTTGTCATCTCCTGACTTCACAAAACCACCATTATATCCAAATTGACTTTCATATGTCTATCAAATAGGGTCTTGTGTGAACCATTATCTCCAAGTCTAGTCTGAATAATTCTTTAAAAAAACATTGTGCCAAGCGCATGCTGGTACTTTTCCATCTCGGCTTTTGGCCTTGAAAGGTTCACAAGTTCACTCACTCCCTATAAAGTGTTTGTCTTCTCTCTTACGCCCTACTGAGGAAGCTTGTTTTAGGGCACTTGCTCAAATGTGCTTAGGCCTTATTTATGATCTATCCTGTATAATACATGGTATTTTAATTTTGAGAATCTTTAATTTACATCATTAACGTTAAGGAGCGATCATGACTCGGCACCAAAGGACGGCAAAAAAAACAAACAAACAAAACAAAAACAAAAAACAAACACAGACACCAAGGACAGAACTAAACAGGAGCTGGAGTGAAAAGAGCAGGTCATGAGGAACAGTGGACGGAACAGGCACAGAAATGGGCACAGAAGAATGCGGAACAGGAATCAAAGGCACAGAGACAGGAGAGGAAACAGAAGACACAGCACCAGACACAGGAACAGATGAAACACGAACAGACGGAGGATGAGAAAGGACAACACAAAACGACACCGAACGGGGGACGACAGAAGGCACAACAGGATGAGGAACACAAGAACGCTACACAGACCACGCCATAGACAAGGGAACCAGAACCAAAATGGACACAGGCACAGAAACCGACACACACACAGACACCAGGACAGAAACAGAAGGAGAGACAGGAACAGGAAGAGGAATGGGCATGGGCACAGACACAACAGTAGGAAACAAGACAGCACTAGGAACAGCAGAGGGCAAAAACAAAGGAGCAGACACAGACAGAACAGGAGGCCCATGGGGAGCAACAGACACAGATGGAACAGAAGGCCCATGGGGAGCAACAGACACAGATGGAACAGGAGGCCCATGGGGAGCAACAGACACAGGCAAGGGCGGGACGGGCGGGAACAAAGTGGTAGCAATGTCCACGGAGGCAGGTGGGCCTACAGCGACGTCCACGGAGGCAGGCGGGCCTGCAGCCACGTCCATGGAGGCAGGCGGGGGGTCTGGAAATATGTCGACAGGCAGCAGGTCCAGAGGCATGGCAACAGGCGGGGGTCTGGAATCACAGCAACAGGCGGCGGGTCCGGAGGCATGGCGACAGGCGGTGGGTCTGGAGGCACGGCAACAGTCGGCGGGTCCTGAGTGCGGCCACGGGAACTGGAGTGCCAAGGTGCGCGGCCATGGGATCTGGAACTCGGGTGGTGGACTGCTGCACCAACCTGGAGGAACTTGCAGAAACGGGACCCACTCGGCTGTCCCCAAGGCTCACCCCTCACTTCCTGCAGCGTTGCTCAAGATGGGTAGACACTAGGTGCTTACCTGAGCTCTTGTCATCATGATACAAGGTGGGATCATCCTTCGCCTTTTTACGGGAATGACAAGACGCTTGTGTACCCTCAGTGCCAGGGGATTTGCTGTCTCCGGCTTGGTGGCGTTGAGACATAGTTAATTCAGGCTGAACAGAAACAGCGGGAGTTTCATCCCGATGGGACAACCACATGCCGGAGTCTCGATTTCTTGCTGCATCCTTGGTTGGTTGGTCTTTCTGTAACGTTGAGGAGCGATGATGAGGTGGACACGTGTGAAGACAAGATTTATTAAGGGCAAATCCAAACTCGGGGTCAACACAGTCCAGGGTCATCGAGCTAACACGGATCGAACGCCGAAAAAACATGACGAAAAATTAAATGAACACAGGAATAAATAAACACCAAACAATTCAAACACTACAAACCACACAAAAAAATACAAAGACCAACAAACAACTAAGAAAAACACAGGGCTTAAATACAACAGGGATAACAAGGGATAACAGGACACAGGTGGAAAACACAGGTGGTAACAATTGGGGCGGAGTCTGAAAACAAGTGGGCCAGACTGGGCAGATAAACGAAAGTGCATTGACACGTAAACAGAAGCACATGGAAGACCAAAACACAAGCACATGGATAACTTGGATAGGCCAATCATGACAGCCAGTGGTGGGATGCCACAATATAAATTTCTGTTGTTGTTTGGGAGTATGCCTTGCATATTTCAAGTATTTCACAATGGCTTTGAGCACAGCCCAGCCAATCAGAGTTTAGGGCAGAAAGGACTGTTTTACAGAAAAAAGTTTCATAATTTGCTGAGTTGCATATTCATGAATAAATGTAATAGCCAATAATGTAATATGTTTTTAACTATTAAATGTTTTTGTTTCCACAAAGATATTGGAGCAAAATATAGTATTGCCAACTCCTGCTTGCTCCCAAACAAAGCAGGACAGCTAAATTGGAGAATAAATAGCTTTGGTAATTTGTAATTACTGTCCAACTGTTAGAAGCATGCACAAATAAGCATTCTATTAATAAAGTCTCCACCGCTATGGGTACATCACATAATGCAATATGTTTTAAAAGTTATGGATATTCTTTGTCTTTTGGATTTGTATATTATTTCTAGGACTAAGCATGTTGTGTTCATTTTTTCTACAGATTATCTACAAACTGCGGAAGCATGACCATCCTTCAAACGCAGAAAAACTCACTCCAGATGAGATATGTGAGAGGATCTTTGAACGTATTGATCAAAACAACGACGGTAAGTTCTCCAAATAAGTAGGCCTAACTAATCCCCTACTGACATTATATAAGTATGTAAACAGAGTGATGGTAGAAAGAGAGGGATGGCAAGATTAAGTGGATTTTGAATTTGGATTTGTCAAATATGTCTAAGAAGTATCAGATTCACTCAAAAGTACATAATGCACACTAGTCAAATCCATTATAGTGTATAATTACACATTGGTTTCTATTCTTTGAACTTGTAGGTCAAATCTCACTACAGGAGTTTATAGAAGGGGCTCAAAGGGACCAATGGGTCATGGATCAGCTCAGGGTTGACCTGCGGCCCACCGGCTGGTTCATCAACCACCAGAGTAAAAATTCATGAGGCCTGCCAAAAAATCAAGAATTGAACATGCTAACTGACTGGAAGGCAAATCTGATTTTGGAGGATTCTAGGCATATGCATCATGTGAAGACTTAGCAGGACAAGGTTATGCCCACTTCTCCAATGCACTGTATTTTTGCTTTTTTTTAGCAAATAAATATTCCTTGATTTGAATAAAAAAGGATGGAAGGACAGCAAGCAAGAGACTAATTTCCTTCGTTAGGTTTTAGGTTTTAAACGTTATGAATAAACATGCTTTTACCTATTTTGTAAATCAAAGGTGTTTCTGTCTTCTACGTTCCTGTATGTATACATGCAAGAATACATGTGTCAGTTTAAACATATACATTGTTTCATACTTGATCTTATTCTTTGAGTGCTTTTCATACAGTACTGTGCAAAAGCCTTATGCATCTGAGAAAATGATATGTAATCTGAACAGTAGACATTTAAACACTGACATTAGAATAAATAGTATAAACTAATGAACATTACATTATGATTTTATTTGTTAGTGTATAGTTGAATGAAAAACTTGATCAAATTACATGATTTTGTTGATTTTTTTTAAAGTGAAAAGGTAATGTCCTCTATAGAGAACATACTTCTGCAAAAGCATAATTACAGTTTATTTAATTATTGCTGGATTTAACATTTTGGAAAACATAAAACATCAAATATTTGCCAAAATTGTACAAAAGTTATGGCACGTTTTTATTTTATGTTTTCTTTTTCCAATATGTTAAACAGATAAATAGAAAATATGCACAAAAGTTTGCAGGAAAACGCCATATTTATTGTATATCGTGATGTTATTGGCAAAAACACAAAATAGTTTAATTTCTTTACTAAGAATGAAAAGCTTTTGCACTGTATATTGTTGCCATATTAATGCCTGATTGTCTTCAGATACATGTATTAACTGTAAGTGATTTGAGGTTACAGTAAGCCTTGTAATACGTCAGCCTTACGCAAGAAATGTACCATCTGTCCTTCCAACAGTACTTTCTACATGACTACCAGTTATGACTGCATGCATAGGCATCCCTATGATGATTCTAATGCTTTTAGTGGGTTTTTGGCTGAAGAAGCTTAAAGGCTGAGAGAATTACCACCATGTGTCACTGAGTCAAGAAGCAATAATCTTCCTATGACCAGCAGGCATTGCGATTTAACTCCAGAGCCCTTTTCATTTTCACCAGGGACTATGCAAGCATATGTAATGATGAACCTGTGTGGCTCTAATTACTCAATTATATTGTCAATATCCCTTTTCAGTTATTACCCAATGACAGCAACATCACATGACTTAATTTGTCATTGTAGCACCAAAAACAAGATCAGCATGCCCTCTGCTTGTTCTGTGCTAACTTTTTTTTTCCCATGCAATAATCAAGGTGTGCCCCCTATCTGGCACTAACAAAAGCCCTAACTCAACTATACTAGCCTAACAGTTTGGTCAGTCACACCTACTAAATTGATGATTAACTGATGCGTTCAATTGGGTTGGCTAGCGGGGGAAGTCACTAAACCGAACTGGACTAAGGCTCTCCAGGACTCGAGCTGAGCTCCTCTAGTTCAGTCCAGCCACTCCTCCATTGAGGAGGCCTACAACACCAAAACTGGACAACTGAAATGTTTGAAATCACTGTTTTCAGTCACAACAATTTGGTTGCAGATAATAATCATGCAAACTAGACATGTGTAACTTTTAAAATAATTTGTATTACATTGTAAAAAAAAAAACATTAAGAAATGTTAAATGTATTTTGAATTTATTGTCATTCTAACTTTACTGAATACATTAATATTGCCAGTTTTTTGTTGTTGTTGTTGTTGTTGTTGTTGTTGTTATTTTGGTAACACTTTTAATTTGTGTAGGTGTAGATGCTCAGTTTGTCTTCAGAAAAGGCCCCCATCCTACATTTTTTTTACATTGTTCTCCTTATTTATAATATATATAATATTGATATGTATAATGTTTATGTGGATTTATGTACCAAAACAGTCATAATTCATTTTCACATGACCATCTTCCAACTTCTCTTTATCCCTTAAAATAAACAGGCATTTTTTAATGTACCTTTTTAATGTACTTCAACCCAACATAAACCTAATCCAAAACCTAATCCTAATCCTGTTGATAATCAACTCCGTTTCACCAGTTAGTTTGTTCATAATTTGAGCATCTGTAGAGAATCTATAATCTCAATATTAAGGGTGACCAAAAAATGAAGCATCCTTTGATAACTTTTTTTTCTACATCCCTGCCACATTTCAGCCGAAAGACCTGGTGTCCGCCTGCCACCTAGTGTTTATTCTACATTACTGCAACTGCTGCCTTTTCCATCGCTTACACAGTAAGAACTCAAATTCCCAGTAGCCCTCTAAGACTGTCAGGGCGCTGTCGTCATCGTCTTTGTTTCTGAGCATGCTCTCTGAAGTTGCTGTTTGAGCTGCCAAGAAAATCTCCCCAAAAGCCCTGTGCTGTTCCAGCTGCTCTGCCAGATGTGGCTGCTGCTGGGAAAAAGGAGGGATGTGAGGAGCACTGAGAGATGACACTTAAATGGAGATTGTGGAGGTGAGGTGCAATACCACTGTGTGTGTGTGTGTGTGTGTGTGTGTGTGAGTGAAAGGTCAGATACTGAATTTGCTTTGTTTTCAATACAATGTCAATGTTAGCTTTGAGAAAAAACTTGATTCAGAAGGACATTTAGAATTGCATTTAGAATATGTTTTAATGTTTCACAATGTATGTCTGCGATGATGCATAATATAGATATTTTTTTCCATCAATATGTATAATATAAACCCATCAGGATGAACTATATTATAATGAGCATTTCATTTCTCTCTCTCGCTCTGCCTCTCTCACTCTGTATCGCACTCTTCAGTCTGGTCAGTGATTATTAAGGGCTCATGTTAGAGCCTTTGCGTCCTGTGGATGGGGTGATGGACTAAGAAAAGCGTCTTTTAATACCTGAACACTGTAAGCTTCACACGTGCTCATGATATGAAGCAAGTTGTTTGGCGTTTTATCCATTTAGTAGACAGACACATCTGTATCCTTTACGTCTAGCCTGCCCTAATTGAATTTTGGAGGCACCATTCTTTAGAGCACCTACTCATCTCTTTAAATGCATTAATATCACTGCTGGCTCAGTGCCCAGAAGCTTAGCTGTTTTTAACCAGTGGGGCTGTGTTCCAGTGGTCACCAACCCTGATCCTGGAGATCTATCTTGGTTCATAACACAGTCTGCCACACTTGCTCCAACTGCTTATCGTCTTTGCTTCATGCCATCATTGCTTCAGCTGCTTTCCCCCTTTTTTCTGTATTTTAATCTTTTACCCTAATGATAAAACCTTCTGTTCATCCTTTGTTATTTGCTTGCTCTCTGGTGTTGACTAGAGGATGATTGGTTCCTCTTTTGCGTCTTGGTTCCTCTCAAGGTTTCTTCCTCTTGCTCTTATGGAGTTTTTCCTTGCCACTGTCGGCACTGGCTTGCTCATGGGGCTTGGACCTGGATTTTTCTGTAAAGCTGCTTGGAGACAACACCTGTTGTAAAAAGCACTATATAAATAAACTTGACTTGACCTTCAGAAGTCCCTGACTGGCTGGATCAAATTTATTTGTGTTAGGTAAGTAGGTGGGGTAGCATGTTAGGTGCAGTCTGGTGCTAAACTGCAGGAAAGTAGATCTCCAGGAGCAGGGTTGGTGACCACTGCACTGCACTTCTCTCTTGTTAGAGCAACAAAGGCTGGATTATGACACTTGATAAAGGGGAGTTATGCAGATTATCTTTAAATTTCTGCCAATAAATCATAAAGATTTAAAGTCATTCGTAGTAGTTTGATGTGAAATACTCCATTGTAGAGAAACATACGGACTCAGAATTGTTCACAGTGGTGGTGATAGGAGCCAAACATCTGATGAATTTTGTTCCTTCAAAAGCTACCTCACGCAGGTTTTTACTGGTAGTTGTTGTAAATAAGTTGCCTGATGCCTGAGACATTTTTTTTACGATATTGTTGAGATCATTTTTTATCCTTTGTTATTCAAATCAATCTATTCTATCAATCTATTAATCAGGATACATTTACCTTTACATGTATAGCGTATAGCAGACGCTCTTATCCAGAGCCTTATGAAAAATGCTTTGTTGTCTACTCAGAGGAAGTATCTTTGCTAGTTACAAATGGGTTAGATTAAAAATTACTCAAATATTGCAAGACGCAAAAGCTTATGTTGATACATAGAGAAAGAGAAACAGAATGAAACAGTGCAATACAATAGATTGCAATAAGTACAGTTCAGTACAAACCAATGAGTCCTTAAATTAGTGGTCCAAATAAGTGCTCACTTAAGTGCTGTAAAAAAGATGTGTCTTCAGTCTGCATTTGAATACCACATGTAGAGAAGGATAGAGGGGTACATGTAGGGTGTTGTAATTTTTTTTCTCAGAATTAGCACTACTTAACCATCACCAATATGCATATAAAATCTAAGTAGGTTCACAGGAGGTTTTTCATAGTAAATAAAATGGCGATATTTGTGTTGGAAACATTGCAACGTTTGACTCTTATCACTACCATTCTAAAGAAATCTGTGGGCTTCTGTACGATGCACATCAAAATTTCACATCAAACATCTCAGTGATTGAATTATTTAGAAAAATTCCCTTTAAAGTAAAATTCCCTTTAAAGAAAATTATTATGACATCTTGAGGCATCTGAATTGATTGAATTATTTGCTAAAATGAATGTCAGTAAGTTGTTCCAAACCATTTTTTAATGAAGGCCACTTTTTGGTCAGTTGGACTGTTTTTCAGTTTGTAAGACTGATTATTGTAGTGACAGAGGTTGCAAGGGGACAATATCAGTCACTTCAATAGCCTTTCCATATTATTAAGCTTCTGTCCAGAAACCACAGAGGTGTTGTATTCAGGGTTTTACTACTACTCGTTAAGATTTCTATAGATATCTAAAGTAAGTAAACAGATATTTCTATGGTTCCCTTATGGATACAATCTCTTTATATCAACAGTGAGCAAAGGGGGACATTCACTCAGCAAGGACAGGAACCATAAAACCTATTAAACATGGCAAAGCATCTGTTTATTTAAATGGCCTGTAACTGCTGTTTGGACAAAGTCTGCCTAAATGTTTTCTGGATACTCTGCTTTCACTTGGCCTTATGAGTCTTATTAGACCCTCAAATACACATATGTGAACCATGGAGGTGAGAGAAAAAATGAGCAATGTTGTATTGCAGTATTTTAAGTTAAAAATAATGTGTACCAAGCCCATTAATAGACTATTAAAATACCAAAATCCATCGTGCGGCATTTCTTAGATTTTTTTTTTTTTCTCTTTGAGACGTCCACCAGTGGTCACATTTGTAAGAGAAAGCTTCTTAGACATTGAGTGAACACAGTTTTACCTGCTGTGTCTTGTTTTGCTTCAGAAAGACTGAAGTAAGATGAAGAAAGTGTGAATTTTATTAAACAAAACCAAGAAAGTTGTCTTTTGGAGGCATTCGGAGTGGGCAATATGCCAATATTGCAGTGTTCTCATAACATGTTACATCATAATGTGTTTTTTTAGATGTATGGTCAGTGCTTCAGAACAGCTGAATATGTTGTAAAAGACCGATGTAGAGCCTGTAAACAACACAGCCAGTGTGAAATTACTGCTGAAAGTGCACAGTAAAAAGTAGTCAGGCCATTATGCCTGTATCGATTTTGTTCTCTCACTACAATACCCAGCATGCATTGCACAAATACACACATACAACCACTGGGAATCTCCCCAGAGCAATAAAGAATCCTGACTGTGGGTTTGGCCAATGATGTATAGGCCCATAAATACAGACGTTATATGGTGGTGACTTTAGCTGTCTGGTTTCCTTCTGCATTGGCCAGCTAGTGGGGAAAACAAACAAACAAAAAAACAATAGTAACACTAAGGTCTGCTTCTTACCAACAAATTAACAGTTAGCAGGCAATTAATAATGTCCCAGTAAATAGAAACATATATTTTGTAGGCAAGCTTAAATATATGATATAAATCTATTTATAAGATGTGTTAATAAGGTCTTTTCTAAATTAGTTTTTTTGACTAATTAGTAAATTTGTTTTTTTATTTAGAAGTACTTGTAAAATGTCTATGTGACATGTTAAACAAGGTTAATAAAGATTTTAAAAGTATTTTATCATGTCCGCACTATTTTTAACTATTTGTGAATGTTTGTAAGCTCCTCTTTTAGCTATCATTGTTGAAAGCTAATGAATGCTTTCTTCAGCTCACTTAAATGCTCATGTGTCCTGCCATTTAGTTTTACATTTTCAAACATAATGGTCTACTAATTGTTGTAAAATTAGTTGGCTAATGTTTATGCTCTCTCATTGACAGAACATTCAAAATTATGTATAACATGAAACATGTAAGAGTAAGCTTGCAATTGATATGTAACCGTTTATAAGCATTTACTACCACAGGTTTGATTACTGTAAATTCACATTCACATTCCTTGATTAAGATGTTGCGTAAAGTCATCACAAGTATGTTTGTAGCTAAACTTGCTTACAAATGGTGTATTTCTATTTACTAGGGTATTTTTAATTGTTTGCTGATAATTTAGTTATTGTGAAGAAGCAGATCATATAATGAAGTGCTAGCAACATCTCAGCCCTTAAGTATCCACCCTAGCACCCTTGTAGTTTTTCAAAAGGTCCTCGCACCTTCGTGATATGTCATCAGAAGGGGCTTTTCCAAGGCTTAAAACCAGAAAATCCTACTCTAGTTTTGAGATTCAGCACCAGAAAGAGAAAAGGGTTTAACGCCATTGACTTGGTGCTAAATAAGATAGGTAATCGCATAGTGGGGCTAATGGAAATTAGCACTGACATTGTGGTGGACATTTGCAGAGCAAATTTTACGTATAAAGCAAAAGTTTGTGCATTAAACAATGTAACATTATGATATGTTAATTATTATATGACAAAGTTAATGAAATTACTACAATATGCAATAACAGGCGACTGAACATTTCAGCAGTCCATGGTTGCTTGGTTCCTGTCCATGTGTTCGTGTTGTGTTTTGGTTTAGCCCGCGTGTTTTCTTTGCTTTGGTTTTGTAGTCCAGCCCCCTTTAGTGACTCCGCCCCTGATTGTTTCCACCTGTGTTTCCACCTGTGTCTTGTGATCCCTTTTTGGCCCTGGTATATTTAAGCCCTGTTTTTGCCCTTTGTCTGGATTGGTCTTTGTCTGAACTGTTTGAATCTTTGTTTGATTGGATCTGTTGGAAGTGTTTGGTTTCGTGTTTCGGGTTTTCGTCATGTCTGTCCCTCATTCTATCCGTGCTGGCTATATGAACCTGGACTGTCTTGACCCTGATTTTGGATTTGCCCATAATAAAAGTCGCTTATCTCAGCGTATGTGTCCGCCTCCTCTCTCCCCATTACACATATTCTTAAGGAACTGCAATGCTTAGTGGAATGCTTGTTTATTTCAATTATTATGAATAACAACATTATTTACCTTACTTATTGGAAATTAACATATTTTATATTGTTTTACAACCACTTGACTCCATGTGTTGCAGAGATTGTAACATGAATAAGGGAGCTTTACTTCTTTTTTGGTGTCATGGCTAATAACACCCTTACCTGTCTTAAAATCACTGTAATGTGCAGCCTCTTGAGGTTTATTTCTGTTAAGAAAATCTCAATAGAATTGAATAGTGGCACACATTTTGAGATGATATCATATCATAGAGTCTCTAGTGATTCCCAACCCAAGCAAACATACACACACAAAAGTGTGCACACACACAGACTTGCCTTTTATAGGACACACAGACCTAAGGGAGGACTAGGCTT